>NC_082604.1:27552649-27858482 GCF_030936135.1 Gavia stellata | reverse complement strand
CAGGCCTGGGAACTCCAATATTCTGGGTTCTGTTCCACTTGACTGTCTGCAGAAGGGGAAGTCACTTGCCCTCATCTCCTTAATTCCTCAGGTTTTCAAATGGAAGGATGATATTAAAAATTGATATATACAATATGCTTAGATAATTAAATGCTAGTATGAAGCATTAGGTAATATGTGTTTCACATTGTACGTAGAAACACTAATAGGATCACAAAGCTAGAGACATTTACGGGAGCATCTAAAATTTAAGCTATCTTATTTCTGGCTGTTAACACTGCCAGTGAGCAGAATTTAGCATATAAAATGGCATCAAATCCAAGATGCATCTTTTATGCAACAAAAATGTAAATGTCCAGATGCAGATTGCTATTGTCAATGCTGTGTTTCAGGCTAATTTTGCAAGGAAGCTAGAATACATCACTGAATAAGGAATTTCGAAAGGCTGAAGGATTGATACTGAGTAGAGATGTGAAAACACCCTAAGTATGCATATCTCTTTGTTACACTGTAATGAAGAAAATGAGTACTTCTGAGCAGCAGCACTAACGAGGCCCATTCTCGTAAGGATTTCTGACTGTGTTATCCGTGATTTTCTGATGTCTGATAAAGGGCAATATTTTTGTTTCAGCTTTTCTTTTGGGGGGGAATAATGGCCACATAATTTTCATGAAATACATAGCGTTTTAGCAGCTTCAGGAACTCTACGCCTCTGTCAGATCACCCAGATCAACCCTTTCTTTTAATGTTCATGACTTCTTTTTATATTAAAATCTCCTTTTAGTTATGAACTGGTATTCAGGGCTCTTATCCAGCCTATGTACACTACCAGCTTAACGTGAAAAAAAAAAAAATTAACATTAATGGCAATTCCAGTTTAGGAACACATAATTATAATAAACTATGGAGTAATTTTTGTCCTTTCTCCATCGTGATAGTCTGAGCCTGTGAGACAGAGGTGATGGCATTTTGTAGCGTTCCTGCAGGGGAATAATGTTGCTGGCATGGAGAAGGGAGCGGGGCGGGGGTGAAACTGTTGAGGAGTGAAGTCAGAGTGGGAGAACGGCAGTCTGGCTATCCTGGGTGCCGTAATGACTGACAGAGTATTTTTTGCAGGATAATACATTTGAGTAGACCGTGAATAACACTCACCTGCAACCTAGGAAATAGAAAACTGATGTAAAGCTGGCTTGCGCTCCCATCTGTGGCACAGAAGATGTTGCGGCAGACTTACCTGCCTAAAGATTGACTCTTGAGACATAGCCAATAGGATACATTTTGCTCTAATGGTAAAAATTGCTTTCTGGTAAAAACAAAAAGCAAAAGAGAGAAAGAGGGAGAAGGGAAAGGGAGAACTCTCCCCACGGCCAGCCAGGAAGAGAAGCAAGGGGGTCCCCAGACAAGCTGCCTCCCCTGGGCTCCTCTCCAGTGCAGCGCGTGTTCCCCCATAGTACCTTTCCCACAGTAATGAGCTAGATCCACTAGCTGGATCCATTTGGATCCACTCAACCCACTATTGCTTGTTCCTGCTTACGATGCTCTCAGTGCTGACTGGAGCACACTTTAATCGGGAGCATGTGTTGCGCACTAAGGGGTTGTTAAGCTTTGGACATCTGTAGTACTGGGTTCTGCTTTCTGAATGTTGAAAAGACTGTTGTCTGCTTGGTTTCTTCCCCTGGCATAAACCAAAGGCTACAACCAAGAGGGAGGAAAAGGAAGGAAAGAACAGGCGATTCCCATGCTGGTGGCATTTGCTTCCCTTGAGAACCCACCGTAACAGCCATTTGGGGCTTGTAGGTGCACGGCTGTGAGCGTGACGGCACAAGGATTCTCTCGCTGGGGAGGTAAGTTTGGCTACTGTCAGAGGGGTGAGCAGGTCAGGACGAGTGCCATTACGGAATTAATCTTGAAGGTACTAACATGAAATAGTACCACGGACCACCGACTTAACAGTCAAATATTATACCAAGTTTTTTCCAGAGTTATGTTCAATTCTCATTAACTTCAAAAGATCTTTCGAGTAAATGTCAGGCTTGTTGTTTTGTTAACCATGGCTCATTATTCATCTTAAGCTACCCGTGATATGAAAATCACTATTTCTTCTACACAGCAGATTGCAGGAGGGATTCCCATGAGATATAAACACAGTTTTTAATCCTCTCAGCATTTACATGCTGTAAATAAATCAGAACGCTGTGAAGGAAGTATGAAAAACTTAATACAATTATTTGTTGTATATTTGAATTACATTGCTAACATACTTAATGGGTTTTTAATTACAGTTAGTGAGGCTGGTAATGCCAAGACCTCCAAAGCAGAAGAAAAAGCATCTAGAGGGAGGTCCTGTGGTATTGCTGTAAATAATCGCATAGGGAGGGTCTCCCGGTTTCAGAGGCAGTTCTCCTCCCCTTTTCCTCTCTGGTGGTACAGTCAAACCAGTGGGTTGGAAATGCTGCGAAAGGATGAGATGATGCAAAAAAGAAAAAGTTGAGGTCAGAGGCTGTACCGCTGCGGTACCTTCTTCACAGTGAGGTACTCCTGCAGTGTGTGATAGTGTTTGTATTTATCAGCCAAACAATTTTAGCAGAGGAGCTACAAGCACTCTTTGAACTATCGGTCATCTGGAAAACTTGTGTCTTTTTTTTAAAATCAAAGACTGAAATACAAATGAACAGAATAATAGGAATTAAGTTTTCATCAGAGAAATCTGCCAAATAATTTTTTTCAAAATAATTTAAGAAATCTTCTGATAATTTTTAAAAAATATTTAATTCTAAAGAGTTTCAAGTTGAATTGGAATATTTACATTTTAAGTGACACAAACCAGCATTTTTTTGATCAGATAAATACAATATTAAAATAAATGCATTTCTTTGTTTTGACACGCTTCTTTGAAGAAACAGCAGTTTGGACATCACTCACTGTTATGAAATTTCTGTTCCACAAAATGCTGCGCTTTTGAAACATTCATCTTAATGTGGAATGAAAACAAATGTGGATTTTCCCTAAAGTACAGACATTTTCATGTAACAAATTATTACTGTCAGGTTTGTAAATACTTAATATCTGAACATAAGTCCCATCAATGTTGTAATTAGCCAGTTTTTGTTTCAAAAAGTGATGTACAAGATTTTTCGCTATGTGGTTTAAACCTCTCAGAACGGAGAGTTCTCAAGCTCATGGTGTCACCATTTGAATTTACAACCAGTTTTGTTTTTGTTAACTGCAGTATGTCCTATACGCCACAAGATGTCTCAGTGTGGAAATGCTAAACTTTATACAAAATGTTTTTGTAGTATTACTCAATTGAGTAAAAATTGAGATTTTCTAGCATTTGGCTTGGGTTTTCCTTAAGACTTGACAGGGGCTTTTTAGTAGCATATGAGAAAGAAAAGTGTATACAAATTTACCCGTTAGCGTAGGCAATAAATTATTATTTAAAATGAACCAAATGACTCATTGGAAAATCTTAATCTTCAAAAAGCGAAGGCTCAGTGTATAGCCCTTAGGAAGCAGGTGACAGCTAAGAAATATTAATGTCTTCCTACGTAGGTTAAATGGAAGAGCTATTTGAAACTACTCTATTTAATTTCCACCACATTTGACTTTAGTAGGATGTTATATATTTTTAATTATTCATATTCTGGATTAGTATTGTTTAGCGTTACTATAAGGAGACAGTTATTTGCATAATATTTTCTCTAAGGTTACATTATCTTTGGGGCCTAATGTTACTAAAATCTATGAAAGAGTTGCCTTCAGTATATATGTTCGGAGAGAATACGTGTGAAGTTACATATGTAAGCACAAGTAGGAATGCTTGCCTACATTAAATGTTCATTTTAAAATAAGAGAAGCCTTCTGTACACACTATTATCACAAGAGGGGAATGCAAAAACCACTCAAGAGTTGATGGCTGGAACATGATTTTTTTTTGCTTTCTATTGCTTTATGTATCTGCATACACTTAGTACTGTGTTTGTCCTGAGAACTTTTCTCAACTAGTTTTCTTTTCTCTATCCTTTTCCGTTGTATTTCTTTAGATTATCTTTTCTCACTTCCCCTGCTGCTTAACTCCTCAAACGCTTTTTCTGTAGCATGCTATTTCTTACTTTGTTTTACTTCTTCAGATAAAACAAGCTGGATTTGTATGCACTCATGTTGGTCTGTGACATGTGTAAATAACTGATGAGTACCTAAGCATTCATACTGTGAACAGCTATATACATTTTAGGTATAGTGAACATTACAGTGTAAATCCTCAACAAAGGGAAAAACATGTGAATTCGGTCAAAAGCCATCGCATTTTGTTGCGCATGCATGAAACGATGGCACCCAGCAGTGGAGGCCTGGGCACAAGACCCAGCCGACGAGGAGACTGACATTCATTTCTCATACACTAGTTAAGCTGTTTACAGAATGCCTTTACATTTTGTTTTATGTCCAAATGATACGAGGTGATTTTCACATGAATCTGTGATGGTCATAAACTAAAACAGAGCTTGTCAGAATTATGAATCAGTTAAGAAAAGGTTGAGGCTAGCATTCTTTCGTGACTGAAAACTATTGATTAAGGTACAGTTATCCTTTAACAGCCAAACACAATTGTATGGGAGATTAGCCTTTGTTTGGATCTATGAAGTTGTTGCTGCAGTTCCCAACTATATTTGCTGAAAAGAAAGAATACACATGGCTCAGTTTTCAGAGCTAGATGATTTATTTAAACTCACAAAAGTACTTATTTTAGCAGATATTCCACGAGATTCGGGCTACTCATAGCAGTAATATAAGGTCTAGAAACTCTTCTCATCCATCAGGCAGTATATGAAACATAGAACAAAAAGATGATCTTTGCACCAAAGAAAGCACATTCTAAAGCTAAAAGGGAACAGACAAATAAATATGGGGAGAACAAGGAAATAATAAAAGAATATTCATCAAGAGATATGGGCTGGGGCCTTGTCATAAAACCCTAACAGCTATTGTCAGGATTTTTGCATACGTCGTGGGAAAGGAGTGCTTTAAGGAAGGATCTGAAAGAAAACAATGAAATGGTTTTGTAAACGTGTTTGGGTAATTCCAAGTTTAAAGAGCGGCTTGAGAGCAAGCACAAAAACACTCAATGAAAATGTAATAAAAAGACCATGAAAACTGGCATCACCATGTTGATAACTGGTTAAGGACAAGGAAAGCGAGAAAGCTCTGCTGTGCAGAGACCTGCAAGTGTAAATACGTAGTTGGGGAGAGGGACGCAGAGGTGGCAGAGGGTGAGGGGAGGTGGCTCCTGACGGCAGCCCCACTTGGTGCTAGATGTGGTACGGTTACACTGCAAACACGTCGTGGGCGAGTGGGATTGGTACAAGAACATTTATTGCAGCTAAAGAACAGAATATTGTACAAACTGAAACACGAGCGAATGCACAATTTGTTAAAGTTACATGCATTCAAAATAAGATGTGTTTGGACTTGTTACTGTTTTATGAATTTATATTTGCAAATTGTACCTGCAGTATGGTGTGTGCTTTATAAGTAGGGCCTCCACCCTCAAGAGTTTACATCCTAAATTACAGAGACTTGTATAATCTAGCCTGTGTGATGTGATGAGATATATGTCCAGAATCCTTATGCCTGTGCTGAATAGGAATACTTGAGATAATTAGGAGTGGAAGAAGTCTTAATTGTAGCAGCACAGAACTCAGCATGGATCATTTGCTTTGGCAAGAAAACCTGCTTTAAGCATTTTAATATGCATACAGTGCTTCAAAGTATTGTCTTCCTATGCAGTAGGCTTAGAACTTGTTTGATATATGAAAGTCTTTCTTTTGGTTGTTTCAGTTAACTTGTCAGAAATGAGGAGGAGATGGCAACAGAGACGTTTTGAGTAACTCGCCCAGCTCTACATTACCTGATATTGAAAAAGCCTTGTCCTGCATTCCTTAGACACTACACATCCCTTTGGTTCTGCAGAGTATTCAATTATTGGGAGAGTTGTCTCCCAGGCAAAGAAGGAGGGGGTGTTACTATCCAAATTTGCAATGGTTTCTTATGCTGCTCTGCACCTTCCCTTAAAATAGAGTTTCACCCCGCTGGAACAATGTTCAATGATCTCCATGACAGCTATTTCAAAACTCGGAAAGCTCATCATGATTTTATACCAGAGTAATCTTATCAACGAATGCTCGAAAGGACAGCTCCCCATACTCTGGATTTGTCAGCTTTTAAATTGTCACATCCAAACACGTCCCAGTGCATAATCTCCTTGAGAGTGCACAGGACACAGCTTGCCTCAGGTTTCCCAGATCCTACCCTTCGTGTTTCACAATCTCAGATATGTACCATTTATTTCTTCACGGATGACACTTCTGTCAGCAGAAACGAACAGGTAGAGCAAACTTTGTGTAAGAAATATTAGCAGACACTGGAGGTCTTGTGTGTTTTAGCCACAATATAGTTGTAATGCTGCTACCACTTCATTGCAGTTGCACCAGACTGCCAGTATGCATCAGTAAAAAATGCAAGAAACAGCAGGGTGATCAGGGTGTGATTTATTAGGAAAGCTAATGAAAAAGTTCCAAAACCTGAAGCAATATGCAAACTTTTCAACTCGTAGACTTTGGTTGTACTGCCAAGGGGAGCAGCACTCTTCATATTCTCTTTTTTTTACCTTCTCCAAGCACCCTGAACCCTTCAAAAATCCTAGAATTGTTTTAAGTGAGTAACCTATATAAATACTAAATAATAAAATAAAACAAAACTTGTCCAGGAATAAATTATGCTTATGATACTCTGGATTGTACTTTTAGCACAAGTAGAATTCCACTTTGCTGTGCTCTGAAAGATAAAGGAAATTCTGCTCATTATATTGTTCAGCCAAGCAGTCAAAAGATCTAAAACTCTCCTCAGCAGGATGAAGCTGTAAAATGCCTTTGTAACTTCCTTGCTGTTGATTCCACCACGTAACACGTGACGGGATCGGGTATCAAACAATTTCCAGGCTCCCAACAGGGACCAAACAGTGTCCTGGGGTGAGTACGTGGGTGAGGGCAGAAGGCCCAGGTGCTGCGGTGAGGGGCGCAGGGGGCCCTGCTCCCTCCGACGACTGACCTGCCTTGGGAACGAACCCCAGCCGGCATCGGCCACAAAGCGGGCAGCGCGGTGCTCTGCTCTGCGTTCTTGCAGAACTGAGCCAGAAGTTCCACTTCCTCTGCCCCTTCCTACCCACGTAATACGCCTTTTCCGGGATCCTTCCCAAAACATGGTGAGCAGTCAGGGGGATGATTTACTCCGGGTGTAGAAAGGAAATTTTAAGCAGTGGATTCTATATCCTCTATCTCCTCATCCTAAAGAAGCCCCCAAGTACCCTATTTACTCATGCAGTATAGAAAAAGACCAACTAGCTCCAGGAGCAGAGGAACTAATTAAGTCTGGGCTCTCTGGATTTATGTCTTCTTGTAGGCTCTCTTGCAGGTAAAATGGACCATTTATCTCTTCGGGGATTAGTCTCTTGTACCTTCTCAGCCTTGCCTTCACCGGGGGCACCAGTACGGTCACTTTTCTCTCTCTCACTGATTTTTTTAATTAAACTTGCAGGCATGTAATTCCTTTGAGAACCTGCCTCTCTAGCCAACCTGATTGATACTTGTTTTAAAGCTTAAAAATTGTTCAAAAAGGTAGGGGTCTCCATGAAAGGTAAAAATGGTCACAGCTTTACTTCTTTAGGAAACCAAGCTTTTAGAAAAATCAATTTTTAAATACCTGATATTCTGTAAAGTAAATGGAATAGAGTTTATTTGTTTCATTTGAAGCACAATGTACAAGATTTTCTTCAAGTCAATGTGAGTATCGTTTCATCTGATTTGATAACCTGTAGAAGGCACTGTGCACCTGTAAGCTTATTCTCTTTTTTTAGCTATATGAGCCAGTCTATTATGCTACTTTATTTCTCCCTTCAGAACTTGCTTCTTGTCTAATTAGAGACCCTGGTGCACTCTCATTAAATCTCTCAAGGAGTAGTTCTCCCCGAGGAAGTCCTGAGGCCAGTGAACTAGATTCAGATTTCTAACAGACACACGATCAGATTAAACTAGTGGGAGAATTCAGTATGTAACATACACATGCAAATATTTATAGATGTATAGATCTGAAATATTACATTTTTTCACATTGAATTGATGGGTTTAGAAAAACAACATTCCCATTGTTGCAGACTTTTAAAAATCTTTTTGGGGACAGAAGATGGTATTTTATACCGAGCCTAAATCATCAGACCAGGCAATGACAAGTCTAAATGCTCTCCTTTTAGAAACGTAGTCTCAACATGACTCAGGATTTAGCCCACGGTAATTACTGTCAGTATTAATAACAGCTTCTGTTGAGAAACCTTCCTTTGTTTACTATTTCAGCAAATTCACCTGATGATTTTTTGTCTTTGAATAATATTTGCATGAGACAACAGGGTACGTCTGGGTGCTTTTCTTGCTGCTTCACCCTTCTGTAACTTGAAATTCCTGCCTGTTTATTAGTAAGAACTAAATGTAAATTCCTTACGTGAATTACTTGGTGTAATCATTTTGTTGCACGAGAAAGGCTCACAAGCTGCCCCCTGCCACAACTTTTTCAGAGCGTGTAACTGGGAAGTTCATTTTGCCAAGGGACTGTTGAGGCACAGAGCGATTAAATGACTTGCCCGTGGTCGAAGATTGTGGTAGACATAGGGAAAAAAAAATCCAGCTGTCTAAGCAAGCATCTAACCACTGGAGCATCCTACCTCTGCAGACATTGCTCAAGAAGGCAGAAATCATTGGGCTGGATTTTCTGGGACTGTATAACTAGTAATTAGATGGTCTCTTTTTCTCTTGCTTTTAAAAGAGCAGGCCCTATTAACTTTTCAGCCTCAGTGTTTAAACTGTTTTCATGGCTGATTCAGTTCAATTAGTCTTCTAGTTAGCAGTCCTTCGTTGCTTTAATGGCATTCAGAATACTAATTCACTCCTTCATGAATCAGGAAATCTGAACAGAAATTTAATTTGGAATTTTCTTCTACAAACTGTAGTAATAGGAGTAGCAATTTTGTGCCACTTACGTCAAATTTAATCAAACCGAAATTAATCAGTAACAAAATCTCAGGTGGCTTCAGTATAGGCAGGACAGGATCCATCAAGATCTATTAAAAACAACTGAGGAGCCAATCCTCCCATTCCTCCCCCCTTTATCCCCCACCCCAAAAACAATGGGGATCAGCGCTTGGCTGGACTGCTCCCATACCGGCTTCCATCGCTCCGCTCTTGGCTAAGGATAGCAATCCAACAGCGCAGGAACAAAGGAATCCGTACATGGAAATCTGTCCAAAAGGGACATCAGCCTTACAACACAGCACTGGGTCTCAGCTTTGTCTGTGGCTTGATGAGGAGCAGATCCCGCTTGTTAAAATCTGTTTGGAGTAACCAGTTCTGGAATGCAATAATATCCAACAAGTATTTCAGATTCATAGGTTCTCTTGTACATAACTAAGAGTTTAAGCTCTAAAACAACCGTATTTTTACATCAGAAATACGTCCACAGAGCACTTATTACGAAACATTTTATCTCTCACTTTTCTTGCTGAATGAACCACTTAGCTATTTTACGTCTTGACAAAATACCTTGGTTTAAGCATTTTAAGCACTGCTCACCTATTTTGTTTCCACTTGCTAACATTCAGAAGCTCAGCTCCACCTTTTTCATCATTCAACAGCCACACTTCTCAGCTGAATAACCCCGTGTATACAATCACTAATAAAATGCTGCAGAGTAGTATCTTAGAAGCATCTGCAGGTGTAACAGTATAATTTAATATTGTTGAAGTGCTTTATAAATATTTAAAGAGTTCTCCAGAATCCAGTATTTTCAGATTTAGTCTGTCCAACACAATAAGTTGACTAATGTTCACCAGAATCTGATGACAGAAGTTCTTAAAGTGTTTCAATTTCCTTAAAGATTGTAGACGTCTCCTTTGAGCTGCTGTAGTGTTTTGCAAATGTGGTTAGTCTTTGGAGAGCTTCTGACAAACCTTCTCCTGTGATAGCACAACAGGGTTGTACATACCAATTTCTGTCACTGCAGTACTTCTTCATGTTGAATTTCCTGGTTATTTCCTCAGCGTTCAAAGCTCCAGGCAAATCCTGCTTGTTCGCTAGCATGACAACTGGTACACTTTTTATAAATTCATTCTTTAAAATGAGTTCAAATTCTTTCTTTGATTCTTCCAGGCGTTGCTTATCGGAGCTGTCCACGACATACAGCAGTCCGTCTGGGTCTTCCAGGAAATTGCACCAAACCTGTCTCATTTTCTGTTGTCCTCCAACATCCCAAAATGTCAACGTAAAATCTTTCCCCATTTCAATCATATCAACATTGAAGCCGATTGTTGGAATTGTTAGAAAAACATCGTTATACTTGAACTTGTACAACAGTGTAGATTTTCCCGCGGAATCAAGTCCCAACATCAGTATGTTGGCTTGCTTGACTTTGGAGTGTTTGGTGTGCTGGAGGCCCATTTGTGCTGTGGCGTCCTCTAGAAGCCTTTAAAGCTGGAATTCACCGTCTTCCGTGAAGCCAGTTTTTGTCAGTAAGATGTCTGTCTGCCTCTGTGAGATGAAGCACGAAGAGTAAGGAAGGGGAAGAAGCAGCTTTGCGCTGTGAAAAGTAACAGCTCCGTACAAATACATGCTGGCTTTTATCAACTTGATAATATGCAAACAGTATTTATGAAGGTATAATGTTCAGTGCCAAGCCTGTGGGTGGAACAACTATGAGTAACGTACCAATTGGTCACAAGCGCAAAGGTTACAGTCTTCGAACATGTTTGAACAGTGAACCACACTTACATGACCATTTAAAAACTCTTTACGTTGTAAAATTGTGTGTATCGAACCAGCAGCAGCCTGGTTATACTCCCTAATCCCACGGTCCAGGGAACCGCTAGCTGTCTGCCCTGTTTCAGTGTGTGCCAGGAGATCACAGAATCACAGAATCAGTAAGGTTGGAAACGACCTGTAAGATCATCACGTCCAACCATCAACCCAACCCCACCATGCCCACTAAACCATGTCCCACAATGCCTCGTCCACACCTTCCTTGAACACCTCCAGTGAGGGTGACTGGAGGATAAATCCCTTTATTACTACATCCGCATCCGTTTTGGAAAAGAAACTAAATACAAAAAAGCCAGCGAGGGGAGGAAATCTTGAGGTTTGTCTACACTTATCAATCCACAAAATGACAAGGTACCTGATTTATCAGTGCATCTCGTCTCCCAGCAACAAATTAATTTCAAGTGGTTTCTAATCTAAGTCTACATGGATACATCAAACTGTAAGAGAACTCCACTTAAAAATGCGCTCTGCTCTAACTGGCTGCTGCGGACTCCGTCAGTTACTCCTCCTGCCCACTCATGCATGAAGTTGTCCACTTTGATTACGCTGTCGGAGTTGTAAACTCAGTGAATTATGTTTGTATGAACAAGTTTAACTGCACTCTGCATGGTGGAGACTAAATATAGATCTTATGATCTGGTCATTACTGAGATTCAGCTACCTGAAATTAAAAATCTCTGTCAGCTTCATTATGCTCTATTCTGTTGGCGCCCACTGAGCTACGATCAAGATTTCCTTCAGGAAAGGAACAAGAAGGGGGAAAGTAACTGAGTCTCCATCGAAAGATCATTTTTTGGCAGCATTCTAAATAGTATAATAAAAAAGAGGAGATAGAAAATTTAGTGTAATATTTTTTAATTCATATTGTACCTCCTTTTTTTTTACAGTTGGGCTGGTCCAATGCGTACCGAGTACTGCAATACTTATTTGCCCTTATACCCAGATGCACTAGTATTAGTTATACCATTTGTCTTTGCTTCAGAAAGTACACAATCAGCAAAAAGATGTAAAGGTCTTCTGGGCAAATGAGCTGCTGACTGATAGGGTAATCATTTCGATAATTACGACATTGGTTGCTCAGATATTACCCACGTTGCGTCAAATAAACCTCAGTCTTGACAGACAAGTTATAATCTGGTTTCTCTGGAAGCTAAAAGGGTTATACCAGAACTAATTGGGGGCAACAAAAGATGACAGTGACATACTCACTGTTGTACATTTTTCATAGTTAATAACATGTATAGATTACGTATAAGATTTTTTTCAGACGCAGGTCATGATCTATTAAACCAGGGAAGAAAGCGTTTGCATTTCTTTATAAATAATGTATATGAATGAATCAAAAGATGGGGAGACAGGAAAGTATGCAAAACACATTGTTAACATGGTCAAATGAATCAGAATTCCCTGCAAAACAGCGTGCTGTTTCCTTGAAATACGGTTATCCTGATCAAGGGCAAAACCTCCCTCCTGTGCGAGCTGTGACAGAGCGGATGGATGGTCTGCGTCCCTGGGTCACGCTGTGGTTTAGAGTACTTACAGTTTTCTGCTCTGTGTGTTTGCTCCAACCGTGCTCGATATTTATGGTCTCAACTGTTATTTTATGACATCAGACTATCACTTTAAAGAAGTGATAAAGCAATGTCTGACTTTTTACAAGCTAATTAAATTTATTTCCAGCTAGCTCCCGGAGACTCCATGGTTTTGCAGGTTTTAGCTGTACCCCAGTCAAACGTGAGTTTGGTTCCGAGCAAGATTTTGTGATGCAGAGCCACGTCCAATAACAATTTCCCGTGTTACTTTGGGGTTTATAAACCAGCATGAGATCAAAACGGAGCCATAGTCAGCGGCACAAGATGCAGAGCGATGCAACCTTCTGCTTGCAGGTTCTAAATCTCTATTTCCACCGCAAGGCAAGTGTTTGAAAGAATGAGAAAACCACCTTTGGTTTGTCCAAAGGTGTATTTGCTTTGCTGGGGTGAGGCTATCTGGCTTGTGCCGGGTTTGCCTGTATGTTTAGTTTAAAAAACCCAGAGTAATAAACCAAACCGGGACAGCTGATTTACCATCCATTGATCTGAACTCAAACTTTGCACAATAAACCTTTCGTAAACGATGTAGGTTTATGTAAACTACGTAGGTTCCCAAGTTGTCCCAGCAGGATATTCCACCACGGCTGCATGCTTTTGTAATGCTACAAGGTGTAATTAATGCAAGGTAACGTGGGGAGGCTTGGGGGTGCATCCTCACCACGATCGATTCCCGTAGTTAAAGCAAGAGAGCAAGTTCAATTGGAAAACGCCTGCCTCTTCTTCCCCGGAACCCGTAAGCTTTAATCCCGCACCTAACCATGCCGGGATTTTTAAAAGAAGGAGCCAGCCGGAGCCCTGCGAGGACGTGCCGGGGGCAAACCCAGCGGCAGGCCGAGCGCCCCGCGACGCCATTTGCTACGCCCTCCCGGCGCTGCCGGGCCCCGCCGCCGCCCTCCCGCGCCCAACGCCCCGGCTCTGCCGGCCCCGGCGCCCGCTGCGGCCCCTGCGAGGAGGCGGAGGAGGAGGCGGGCATTTCCCGGCGCCAGCCGCCCCCCGCTTCCCCAGAGCGCGGCCCGCTTTTCCGAGCGAGACCCGCGGCCGCTGCTGTCAGGAGGCGCGGCCGCTACGCGCGGGAGGCGCGACGCGACGCCCTGCCCCGCCCGGCTGGCGGGCGGCACGGTGACGGTAACGGTACCGGTGACGGTGACAGCGGGCGGGCGGGAGCGGCGGGGCGCGCGGGGCCTGAGGGGGCGCGCGGGGCCTGAGGGGGCGCGCGGGCAGGCGGGCGGGCTGGGCGGTGGCGCCGCCATTTAACGCCGTGAGGGCGGGCGGGGAGGCGACGGCCGCCCGCGGGGTCCCCCCGGGGCCCCCCCGGCATGTCGTGAGGCGGCGGCGGTAAGCGGTAAGCCCGCCCTGGGCGAGGCGGTTGCGGGTGTGCTGGGGGGAAGGAAGAGCTCTGGAAACTGCGTGCGGGGGAAGAGCTCCTCTGTAAATGCAAAACGCTCTTCTGACACCGGATTTTCCTTTTTTTTTTTGGATAGAAAACAGTTAAATGGCTTTAAATTTTCCTATGGTTTCAGCAGGGGGCAGTAGCTTTCTTCTTAATGAATTCTGCCTTTCGGGCTGTTACCTCTTAATTAACCTATGCCTTGTGAAAAGTTGCCCAGGACGGAGAATTAAGATTGCTTGGGCAATTTGAAGGGAGACCGAGTCATTGTTAAAAGTTATTTAAAATAATTCTTGATGTATTCTTATATTAGATCATTAGATACATGTTATATAGTTATATTAGATGTTAATAATTGATATTATAAGATCATCATAGCCCAGGATACTGCAAAAATTCCTCTAGTTCCTCTTAGTAGTAAGCCATATGAAGAAAACGAGAAGCCAGGAACAGTAATCTATTTCCAAGTAATTTCTGCTGGTAGCTTAAAAAAAAAAAGGATTTATTTATTTTTCTATACATCTAACATTATAAATATGGTATTTTTTTTTAATCTTTAAATTGGGCTATCCACTGGTAGTTACTAGGCTTTAATGAATATAAGAATGTGCCACCTTTTTCCTGTCAAGAATGTCGGCACTCAGTGATTACCTAGCTATAGCAGAGTGTGAGAAATGTGTCTAAAATTACTCTAGAGCGTGCTCAGTACGTGTTTTCTTACATTTGTTTTAAAGTTGATCAGTTTTACCTGTCAGCATAACCTCAGAGTCCATCCTGCCAGCAAGCTCTGAGCTTGGAAGCAAATGAAGGTATTTCCCTGAAGGGAGCAGTTCGTGACCTGGTGTTGCTCCTGCCGCACGTCCCGTGCCGCCGCGGTACAACTGGAAGGCAAGAACTGCCGGCAAAGAAAGTCTGGAAGTGGTGGAGAACCTGTCCTGGGTGTAGCTGGAAGGTCTGCAACTGCAGCCTTACGAGGAGCGGCTGAGGGAACTGGGGTTGTTCAGTCTGGAGAAGAGGAGGCTGAGGGGAGACCTCATCGCTCTCTACAACTGCCTGAAAGGGGGTTGTGGGGAGGTGGGTGTTGGTCTCTTCTCCCAAGTGAAGAGTGACAGGACAAGAGGAAATGGCCTCAAGTTGTGCCAGGGGAGGTTCAGGCTGGATATTAGGAAAAATGTCTTTCCTGAGAGAGCGGTGAAGCACTGGCAGAGGCTGCCCAGGGAGGTGGTGGAGTCACCATCACTGGAGGTGTTCAAGGACCGTGTGGATGTGGCACTGTGGGACATGGTTTAGTGGGCATGGTGGGGTTGGGGTGGTGGTTGGACTTGATGATCTGGCAGGTCTTTTCCAACCTTAGTGATTCTGTGATTCTGTGCACCACCTCGAGCAAAAGTGCCAGCTCAGCTTTCAGACCTTGCTTCTTCAACCTCATTACTTTGGTTTAAGCAGTTGAAATACAAAGAGAAGGGGATTTTCCTGTTGAGGGCTGTGGTTAGGGTTTTGCCTTTAATCTGCCCTTTTATTCTTTTCTGTGTGTGTTTGCAGCCAGAGTTCTGCACTTAATGATGTCGGAGGATGACTGGCCGTATTTTGAATTCTCATTGCTGCAGAAACATCTGTCTCATGTTTTGGGGAGTGCAGTTTCTACCCCATGACTATAATAAAAGCTGTGTTTTGGGGAACCTGTGCTAGCTTGCAAACAGTTCAGCGTATCGCTGGAGGAATTTGAATATAGGGAAGAGAACAGCAAGGTTTTTTGGGACCAGACTTCCTAGCTCCTCAGGAATCACGCAGCAAAACAGCATTTTACAGTGCTTGTCCTGGATGCCCTGTGGTGCAGGCTTTTCGTAAGGACACGGTAGCTCTAAGATTATGTTTTGCATAGTGTGGGCAAAGGACCTGAACTGATGATTTATTTTCACAGATTTTTCATTACGTAGCAGGTATGGGTCTCTGATTCTGTTGTTCAAAATGTCATGTAATCAGGCTTTTCTGTCCATAAAGATCAAAATCCTTACAATCAGATTATTTTTCCATGAGGTAGTCAAGAACTGATCAAACTTTGGTATGCTTTTACTTTAAATTGATAGTCAAACCCTGAGAAATGTTATTTATATAAAATCAAATACATAAGCACTGGTATATAACTTAGGTTATTTTCTTCCAGTATGTATTTTTCATACTGTTCACTCAAAGTCAGGTTGGTATATATAAAGAGAGAAGAATTGAGGATATGTATTATTCCCCCCCCCCCCCCCCCCAAAGCCGGGAAGGAAATACTAGATTGGCAAATCTGAGTTTTTTGCGGTTATAATCAACTTCTCTAAATGCAGTTCGAACAGTCCCGATGTCAGTTCCCTCTGCACTTGCCAAACTTCTATTCTGTTTTACTTGCAAATGTTTAATCCTTGTGGAGAAAAAGAAGTGAATCAACATAAAACTTCCGAGGTTCTGTGTTTTTATAAGCTAGGACATTGGTCAGGTTAGGAAGTTCTTAATAAAACTCCCTTGTTCGTCTGCAGTTACGTGAGGTACCTTTAATGAAGGGCTGACTCCCATTAGCCATGTCGTATTTTTGGATTAACGCAGCTTTGAGAGGGCTCAGTCTGAAATTCTTCTGTTTGTATAAAGCTATTTGTATCAAATCGCTTTAATACTTGTTAAGTGATGCGCTATGCATCGTTGGTGAAATGTGCTCCAAACGCTTCCCTTAAAGGATCATTAATTTAAAGTCAAATCATACACAGAAGTACAAGGCAGGTGGGCTCTGGCAAATCAAATTCACCTGAATTCTAGTGTGCTGTGTTGGGGTTTGGATTTTTTTTTTTAATAGAAAACATTTACAAGCCCTGCGGTGATCATTTTGAAGAAAAATAGTAAGTAATTGCGCTGTGAAATTGAACCTTCCATTGTCCTTACTGTGTCTTTGTGGATACTTTCCAGTGCAGCGTAAATATTATTACTGCAAACATTAGAAATCTTTTGGAACTCCCACAGTAAGACTTTGTAATTATTTTCACTTAAAGATATCTAATACATGTTCATGGTGTATGTAGTTTTAAAGAAATACTGTAAAGGTGTAAGCACTGCTAAATGGAGGGTACAGGACTGAGATTCTACTTTTAAATTTAGTTTTAGAAAGATATATTGATGTGAATCTCTAGTCCTGGCACTGCAGCAGTATCTTCAGCATGGAATCCACAGGGGTGTGTAAGTACCTGCCCGTGCAGATTGGACTCCAGACCAAGATGTGCATTTCTACTGAAAAATGGCTTTGGTTCGTCTCCATCTCTTGTGCTGATGGTGCTGCTTTCGGCTTGTGTGGCGTGCCTGAGGAAGTTGAGCGTATCTGTTGCGCTTTTGTAGACATGTAGACATTTCCTGAAAATAATGCAGATGGGATCCTCTCTTCTTTAAAACTTAAAGAGATGGAAGTAGCAGGAGGTTTTTGTAGTGTCTTTCTTGATTGTTTAAATGAAAAATATTAGAAGAGTTTGCAAAACTTGTTTTAAGATTTGAAGCTCGTCTGCTGCAGTGGATTCCCTGCTGCTCCCATTAGGTCAAGTGTAAAGCTGCTGTGACAAAGTTGGTTGCAATGCCCCTTTATTTAAATCGCTTGATTTAATTAGCACATATTAGAAAATAAATGATGGCTGTATAATGTCATGTGTGGGAGTAGCCATTTCTTTGGGCAGCGTAAGAGCTCAGCCTGTCTGTCAAGACAAGTTTGTGTTCAAGTTTGTGTTTCTGTATCTGCAGCTCATAAGGACCTTGATTTTCTCCATCTCCGCCCCCACCTAGTCAGTCAATTCAGAACAAGTAGCTGCTCAGCCCTTAAATACTGGATGAAATATTTGCTTGCGCTTCTCTTTTTACCTGCTTTCTTGGCTGATTTCCTCCAGCTTATAAAAACTAGTAGGACTTCCTTTCTTTGAAAAAAATTACAAAATTTTGAAGCCTCTGAACATCGATTTGCTGAGCACTTTGCAGCCATTAGAATTTGTGCACGGTATTCCTTCCTCAAGATTTAACCAAGTGGAAGACGCTGTGCTGCGATTTCTGGGATCGCAATGTTTGACGCGTCATCTTTTGCGGAGATCAGCTTTATGTAGGGGAAATTTCCAAGGTGAAAGCTGTGAGGTTTCAATCCATACCATGCTCAGTATCAGCTCAGTGTTCTGCTCGTACTCGTTCCTGGGATACAGCAGTGATTTGTGGTGTACGGGATGCTGTGTGTAACAGCTGGACCAATGAGTCTTGGATTTGTCTTCATTATACTATTGCACGCTTTCAGCTGACATCTCGGACAAGGTAAGAAAAAGACAATATTTGAGTAACAGCATTCTGAATACTACTTTTTAATTTCTTTTTTCAGCAAGAAACATGCCTCAGAACTCGCAGTACGGCTTCTGAAGGTCACTGACGCACTTCTGCAAAGCAGTTATTGCCCGGTTCCAGTTAGTGTCATGTATACGAGAACATTAAAATGGATTTTTTTGTTTCTCCTTGTATTTTCTGTCGTAACAATCTGGTACGTAACTTTTTCTTCCAATGCTGCGATTGAGCATGCAAACCTCATGTATTTCTATGAATATGAACCGATTTACAAGCAACACTACCTCTTCACACTGCGGGAGCGCTTGAAGTGCCAAGACATAAATCCGTTTCTAGTCATCTTGGTGTCTTCAAGTCCTAAGGACGTGAAGTCAAGGCAGGCCATCAGGATAACATGGGGATCTCAAAACTTCTGGTGGGGACATCGGATTCTGACCCTGTTCTTACTGGGTCAGGACACTCAAAGACAAGACGATGCTGCAGCGCTGTCGGTAGAAGACGAAAGCACCCTCTACGGTGACATAATTCGCCAAGATTTCACGGACACTTATGACAATCTCACCTTGAAAACGATCATGGCGTTCAGGTGGGTCACTGAGTTCTGTTCAAATGCGAGATTCCTCATGAAGACTGATGCTGATGTCTTCATCAACACTGCTAACTTGGTGAAATTTCTCCTGAAGCTAAATTCCTCAGAAAATGTTTTTACTGGTTATCCTCTTATTGATAACTTCGCCTACAGAGGCTTTTACAAAAAAACATACATCTCTTACGATGAATATCCATTCAGGTTGTATCCTCCATATTGCAGTGGGATGGGTTATATCTTGGATGGAAAACTGGCTCTGAGGATTTACAAGCTGATGAGTCATATCAAACCTATTAAATTTGAGGATGTTTATGTTGGAATTTGCTTAAATATACTTAAAGTGAACATCAGTATTCCAGAAGACAAACAACAATTCTTTCTTTACAGAATTAATTTTGATATCTGTAAGTATAGACATTTGATTGCAGTACATGGCATTACACCAAGTGAAATAATCGGGTTTTGGCAGGATTTGTCATCAAACACTTCAGTTACTTGCCTTTGATTCTGTATTAATTTATAAAAATAAGAGCTATTTGGTGTAAAAACATTTAAAGTAGAGGGCAACACAAAACAAAGTTCTAGAGATGACTTGGACTGAAGGAGGGCTGTGCTGCTGGGGCAAGACTACAGCAGCTTTTCTCTGGGACGTTGCAACATTCTTAAATAAAAATGTTAGGGATTCACAGAGCACTTTTTCATGTATGTATCCTACGCATGCAGGATACTTTGGAATACACTGTCCTCTCTTCCTCATGACGCTTCTCCACGTCATCTGCTGTAACCACGGGATTTCTACCTGAATCTTCAGGAGCGTATGAAGTGTCACCAAGGAATTATGTTGATGCCAAGAAACTGGCTTGGAAGATGCTTCCCAAATTCCGACCTGTTGGGTTTTTTTTATTGTTTTTGCAATGGCATCGTCCTTTGCCACCCTCAAGTATTTGTTCTCTGCCCAGCACAAGACTAATGACGACTTTCTTATTTCAGTGTATCACCTCTAATCCTTCTGAGAGAGTTACACCTGCTTATTTAAACATACCGCCTCCGTAATCGTTCTGAGAGCATTACAAGCCTGTGGTTCTTGTGGGGTCTGCAGAAGCTGATGGGAAATTCTAAAAATGTGATGCACTTTGTGTGTATGTATCTATATACATATAAAATCAAATCGCTTCGGTGTCTTTGATAATGTTCACAGACTACTAGAGGGCTAGAGTTTGCATGCGGTTTAGTTACTTGACATCTCTAATACCGCGGGATAATCAAAACTCACGTATATACACACATACCTGTGTGTGTACTGATGCATCCTGAGAGTTCTGGAACTCCACAGGGAAGATTAAAATAGATGCATTTATATTGTGACTTTATATCTGTTTCTAAAATAGCTTTCGTTCTTCAAGTTTTAAAATGTAAAAAGTACGAAATTGTAAGATTCATACTTCTTAAAGAAGACAAACACTGCTATATTTGTAAAGACGCGTATTTTAATCACTTTATTCATAATCAGCAAGGCCAAGTTTTCAGTAGTTTACACTTCTAATAGACAACAATACAGAATTTGCAATCGCATTAACATAATTATTTTTGACACATCCACTACACGGTGAAGATACTATAGTTACATCCTGTACATCTAGAATGACAGAGCACTGCCACCTTATTCGTACTACAGCGAAGATGTTATGATGTATTTACATTTGGCTGTCTTTCAGATAGTCTCTTAGAGACAAATTAGAAGAGGTGCAGAAACCTCCAGTACCAAGTTTGAGGTTTCACCAGGTTTTTTGTTACATTGTGATTATGGTCAGTACTGAATTTTGAACTGCGCGTGGTTTTATGATGGAATTATAGGACGTGTTATTTTTTTTTAGATATAAAAATGAGGTCTTGGGGAGAATACTCTCTAGACAAGTATTTCGGATGTCGGTGTTCTAAGAGCGGATGTTAAGAAGGTCAAAGTTTTTAAAAAATAGATTTTTTTTTTGTTCAACTAAATAGCTAAAGATACAGTATTGCATAACTGAGGGAAGAATGCCGTTGTATTTCTAGAACCAGAGGTAAAACTACGCTCTTCCTATGGTTTTAGGATCTGTTATTTGATTGTGGTACTGCGGTCAGATCCTGAGAGCTCTGTGAGAAATGTTTAACAACTTCTTTGATTGTTTATACATCTTAAAAAAAACCCCAACCAACCAACCACCCTCCATTTGTTTTGTAAGCCTGCCATGTTAAATATTTAGAAATAAATTATTTGTCACAAGAACACTGATATTACAGCACGGTTTGTATTGCTTTTTCAAAAAAACCAACGTAATTATGAAAGACTATGTGATCTTCAGAAACTGGATAGATAAAGCCCGCGGTGCTCCTGTTGAGAGAGTAAGAAACGAGTCTCATGGAGAAATGGCTGTGCAGAACTGCCATAAAAATGCAGCTGTCACCAAGGAAGGTATGTTTTATATCTGTGCCCCAGAACGATAGCACTGATCATAGATGACAAGGCTTTTGCTTTCACAAAGGCGGGTTTATGCACAGTGATCTGTTTCTGCCACCTGGAATTGTAATTTAAAGTGACATCAATTCTGCAAGAAACTTGCATTGTAAAATATTCCTGCTCTTTTTTTTTAAAAAAACCAACCCCTCATTTCCAAATCTGGTTTGTATTTGAGTCTGACCTTATTATTGCTTAAATGATCATAAAAATTCATAACTAAGCTAATGTTTCTGCTTAAAGCAGATACCAGGAAAGCTTCCAGTGTGAGCAGCCATGCAAGAGGTAAAAAAAGCTTAAGATTGAACTAATACAAGCATTAAAGTCAGTGGTGGGCCCAAATTTTATTGCATCTGCCTACATTATTGTACTAAAAACGAAGCCTAAACCACAGGCTAAGATTTGTCCAAATCCTAAGATGATTCTTCTCTGCAGGCAAGTGGTTCAGAAAGCTGCATTCAATGAGAATTCAAGCACTTGTGATTTTGATACAAAAATTGTGGGGCTTTCTGACTTGAAAAGCCTAATCATCATAATCCATTGGTCAAAGGTGTTTGCAAACTGCTGCTGGGCGGATCGCAAAATGGGCTTAAAATGTAAAATCTCAAGCCTGTGTTGCCTGTGTATTAGTTCAGAAGACTTAAAAAGTCAAAATGCTTCAGTGTTTTGTGTGCATTCTAGAACAAACAAGTTCAAAATAAACCATGAAATAGTGCATGCTGCAAATTTAAGGGCATTATTCTCTACGATCAGTTCAGCATTAACAGGACATAGACGGTTTGGAACATTTCCTACGTTTTACCTTAGGTTTTCTAGTTACTACTAAAGCATTTCAATGCAAGTTCATTGTAACTCACCACTGCCTGGATGCACAATAAATGATGTAATTTCAGCGTATTTCTTTCACATTTACACTAGGAACTGATGGAAGGTTAACCAAATGCCATGACATGAGTTCCTGATCCGCTTCTGTTGGGTATGTTGGGGATGTTGAAGGAGTTCGGGAGGCAGAGCGTTGCTCCCTATTTTTCAAATTTTCATTAATTTCCACTTTTGTCGGAGTAGCCTATACCATTTTGGTCATTTATTAAGTACTTTACAGTTTGCTTAAGATAGTGGTGGTAGGGAAAGAGATGTACAGCTTTCTGCCGTCTCTGTTAAATTAAGCTCGTCAGGTTTTAATGCAGTTACTGTGTATTGCATATTAAGCAAATCCAAACATTAATATGCATATTAACCATATCCAAAGACAAGTACTCCGTGTAGGAAGGAAAGAAAGTTAAAATGAAGCTAAGCAGATGGTTGGGTTTGGTGTTCTGCTTTTTTTTCATGTGTAGTTGAGTCCACGTTTTAAAGAAACGTAAAATTGTAAAAGTAAACCTAAAATTGTAGAACAAAACCAAACCACCCCCCCTCTATTTATATATTGGGTTTCTGAAAATCCTAAAGCTGCTTTCTTTCACAGGACTAGAGAAAGTATAGTCTCTCTGAAACGCTGCTGCTACATGATTCTTAGCTAAAGGCAGCATCGACCTGCAGCTTGTATGAGGAAATACCACCTGTGGTACAGTATCGTTTGTCTCACCTGCCGTTATGGGACTCTGGGACTTCGTTTTCCTCCTATAAAATAAGGACGTAAAACCACAAAGTTTACCCCAAGCGACCTCGGTTTCCCTCTAGCTTTCTGACAGCTGCTGCGCAGCACGTTAATTTTCCAGGCCACATTAATCCGAATGACCTGAGTGAGTTTTTTTACGGTGTGAGAGGCGATGGTGTGCAGGCGCCACGTCCATCCCGACCGGGACGGGGCTCAGCCTGATGTCCTGGCCGCTCCTCTCGGTAATGCTTTGCCTGCGGTGGTCCTCCACCTAGGCATAAAGTGCAGTCTCCCCTGAGCTTGCAATACAGATAAAATCTTAAAAACACTTCCGGCTCCGAGTGAAAAAATGTTACAAACAGAAGCCTGAAGAGGCTCTTAACCTACGATAACATAGCCGCGTTGTACCAAATGGAAGCTGTCTTTAACCAAGATGGATTGCTTAAACATGGTGGTTTTGTTATCTTGTGTAGGATTTTTGTTAATAAAGCTCTGACCTGCCCTCGCGGAGTGCTAAATGTGCGGTTCATTTTCATAATGAGCCTGTCTCGATCATTTCTTAGCATTCCCAAATACCCTGGGTAGAAGTGGTTTCACAGTCGCTCAGTGAAATACTCACACAGTACGGTTTTTAATGGTTTTCCAGATGCTGCTCCTGTTAACTTTGTAGTTAACAGTTACGCCATTGTTACAGTTTGCTATGTGAAAGGTAGATGGGGTTTGAACTTTATAAAAATGGATTTCATTTGGAAAGCCAGCATCGCTAACCTCTGCTTACGTTCTGTACCTAGCTAATGCCTATAGAAACCGTTTACCAAAGAGCAGCGTAGAGATTCAGTACAGAACGGAACTAACTCCAAAGAACTTTTCCCAAATGAATCATATTTTTAACATAAGTCTTTCTTACCAGAAGGAGAAAATTTAAAAATCACAGCTGGACTTCAGCAGTTCTGGCATGAGAGTCTCCTGTCACCAGCAACGGCTGAAGCTGAGGGAGTGCCTCTGACTGTCAGCCCGCACAGCCTGACTTCACGACTCCTGTTACTACCGAGATTAAAGCAAGTGCCGATAAAGTACAGTTTTATCTATATTGCTCTCACACCCCTGGATGCAGGGTAGGAATTCCTGGCGAGCAATGTTTGACAGTCCCACATTTCGATTTTTAAAATGTTATATTAGTCATTTAATTAACTTGGTGGAATACAGGCTGGAGTAGATTTCTGAGCATCTGTGTCCCTACAAGTACTGATGCGTCTCCGCAGGCTTAAAGGAGTATAGGGTTGGCCTTTTAAATGCAGAAAAAGTGCTTTATTTCCCTATTGCTCCACTAATTTGGAGTTCTTCCTTAAGACAGACCAGACATAGGCGCTGACCTGCTCATAAAAGTGGATTTCAAAACTTTACTGAAGAATTGCTCTCGATGTGAGCCTCTTTATTGATGGCTTTAGCTAGGTTTAACTGCTTTGACTGCACTTGTTTTGCTTAACAGAGCATCCAGACTATCGTATGTAACTGGAGACAACTGATACCTAGAACGTGAAGTTACCTAAGGGAAAACTGTATGTAAAACAGCTGCTTACCTAAGCCTTATGTAGTCAGCACTATATAAATAAAAGTGATTTAAAATTCAAGTCAATATTAATTGTATATATCTTTTTAGATACCAGTCCTCAGCTTTAGCAAGGTAATTTATAAATACATTGACAACACTGAGGGGCAGCAGCTCTGGTCTATACGGTTGCCAAACTTCAGCAGATCATTTTAAATTTTAACCTTGCAATTTTGTACAGCCAGATTTTGGGATGGAGGCCTAAAAACCTACTTTAGGAAACGAAAGGCTGTTGAGGGTTTTTTTCTTTAGCGTAATCACTTACTAAATGTTTCTCTGTGTAAAATGAGTATTGGATACATTAGCAATATATTAATATTATTTAAAGCAAGGATGTCGTATATTCTGAGAGGCAGCTGAACAACAAAACTCCCTTATTTTCAAGACACAGCGTTAGTGTTTATGTAGCAAACACTGTTACTTCAAGCTGATGCGGTGCGTTAGTACTAACTTCTACATTCTAACTCCACAACTACTTCTTTTTTTAATTTTACCTTATGTAAATTGTGTAACACTGTAGTAACATCAGCAGTAGCTTTGGTACTGACCTTACGTTCACAAGTCAGTAGACAATACTTCACCATGTTAGATGGCATTTACTTTCTTTGTATTTATCTAAGCATTCTATTCAGTCAAACAGGCTCGTTCACGTCAAATTTTGTATTTTTAGACATTGTAGGACTACAATTTCTGCTGACTGCTGATGCAGTCCTCACAGTGTCGTCTGTGAGCATCCCTCCCCCGTGGGACAGGATCAATATGCCCAGACCGCTGGTGCTGGGTGTCACAACAAAAGCAGCGGCGTACATTTTATACGACATAACCCAGCGTCTCCTGCCACCCCTGAGACTAGCGATGAATTCTGGACTCTCCTACGCTGAATCGCTGTGGTCTGCATAAGCTGCACTGTTGCAAACGTTGGGATCCCACAAACAGGCGTTTCAAACGCGTTCACCCACGTTGCAGCCCACGCAGGGGGGTGAGCCGGCCGGGGATGCAGGGCAGGGTTGTGGTCTGCCAGACTTTCACACACCTTTTTAGCAGCTGAGTATCCGCGTTTCTTAGCTGTGTCTGGGGATGCAGGCGTTCAGCCCGCGCTGCTTCAGCACTGCTGTAGAATTCAGCCCGAGAGAACGGGTCTGCATTAACCTCATAGCAAACTTTGCACAAGGGACAACATGGACTTTCCATCACAGCCATTTTTCACACAGGCTAAGAAAGCG
Source organism: Gavia stellata (assembly GCF_030936135.1). NCBI lineage: Eukaryota > Metazoa > Chordata > Aves > Gaviiformes > Gaviidae > Gavia > Gavia stellata. The sequence goes on along the minus strand of NC_082604.1, from coordinate 27,832,746 downwards.
ACTACTAACTTTAACCAATACTGCTTGGTTACCGTGCTTAGGCCAGCCACTAGCCGGAGCTACGACCACACCTAGCCAGGCTGGCACCGAGACCGGGGATGCCCACACCTGTACCAGGAGCTGCAAACGGTGAAGGTTATAGCCCTTTCGTTACACGAATGAACAGCCTTTCTCAAACCCCGCTAGTTAAGTAATCAGAATGATAAACTAAATGGTAGTCTATAATCAGAATGAAAAGCTCAATGGTAGTATATAACCAGAGTGATAAACTAAAAGGTAGTATCTTTAAAATGTACTACATAAGTTAAACTGTTAGTTTATAATACCACTGGGAAGAGCCTAAATTCTTTTAAGAACTGTATCAGATGACGAATTACAAGGTACATTTTTTCATTGGACCATATGAAAGATGCTCTTTGGCAGCAACTTAATATATCAGTTTTCTGCCGTGTGATGCTCTTACTTGCTGAACATGTCACCCACGGAGTGACTTGGGCTTAAGCAACAAAAAGCTACCACAGACACGCATGGCAAGAGGGAGCTCTCAGATGTGTGCAAGCCACTTGAACCAAAACGCATCTCCCTTTCTTTTGGAGAGGTGCCCAGGCAGGAAAGCAGGACTGAGGATGGCGTGCTGAAAGTACTGCCTCTGTGATGCTGCAGCACAGTCTGCCACACTGCTCCAGCGTACCTGGGGATGTTTCTGGCTACAGTGTCTGGCAACTCCTTCCAGATGCAGGATATATTCTTAAGGCAGTGGAGGATCAGACCGTAGATCATTTAGGTTGCACAAGCAATATGTACATTACTTAATCTTGTCATCCAACAGCTGTATGTATCACGACAGAATTTGGCACAAATCAGCATGACTGGAAAGTTACAGATGTCTAGAACGGGATTAAAAACTTCTTAGAAGACCTTTAGCAGGGAGCATAGGTAGGCACTGCGCATGTATGTGGAAGACTGCACAAAGCCTGTCATCTCCATTAGTCCTTCTTTAAACCTAAAGTAGCTGTAACAGTTTTTTTAAAGTAATAAAACCAAAAGTCAACAACCTTACCAGAGGTCATTGGCATGAATGTCTTTGGTCAGGAAAGAGCTACTACAAAGGTGGGAGTGCTGCGGAGAAAACTGAAGGTGCTAAAACAACTATTGTTGCAACTGCAGATACTTGAAGGTTGAAATAGGGCTGATTTGGTAAAGGACTGGATGGGCCTGTGAGTGACAGAATAAATGAATTCTGGCATAAATATCCAGACAAGTCTGCAGAACAGTTCTGTATTGCATTGCACTAGGTGTTTTCCTAAATGCCGTGAGCATGGCTTACTTCCAGAGCGAGCCACCCTCCCACTGCTTCCTCACAGCTGCTTCGGGAGTCTGCGAATGCCTACAGTTCCCACCACCTCATTTTCCTGTCTATCGTGAGTGCCGGAGCATCCAGCAAGCGAGCTGTGCTCAGGAGAAGCTCGGGCAGCCCTCAGCAGCGCTCGCTGACCTCGAGAACGTGAGCTGCTGGAGGCTTAGTGGCAGTTGTGAGCTTTTCGCTCAAGTGGCATTAATCTATGATGTTTTTTTGGAGCTGACCATTGTTCCAGTGCCAACTCCTCAAATGCCTGTGAAGGACTGGCAGCGATGCCTCCGCTATACAAGCATCCCTCTGCTTTAGAGTTCTGTAGGCTGCTGGGTCTAATTCTTCTTTTCCCTGGGCAGCTGTTTTGACAAACATCCAGGCAGTGTCCTACAAAGAAAAGCCAGTACAACGGAAACCTCATCTGTGAAGGAGAAAGGAAAGGCAAATGCTACGTGCACCATGAGCTCTGCCTGGAGCGGAGTTTCGATACTGCTGCTGTTGCATTACTGAGTACATGATTAAGCACTCCCATGAAAATATCACACAAGGTTTTCATTTCACAGCGATCTGACCTCAAATACCTTTTCAAAATAAAATAACTGAAGCGTTCTGCAATTATTAACATTTCCTGTTAGCTGCTCAATTTAACTGCAAAGTTGCATTTAAAATTCACTGAATGCACTGTTCAAGAGATTTAAAAAGTCCGAAACCTTCCATCCTCTGGGGAAGGGCCAGTGCAGGCTGGGTGCCCGCTGGTTTCAGAGGATGCGGGACACTTTCATACTTCTGCTTCTCGCTTGTCTATTCCTCGGAGTCAAGGGGCTCTACCCAGCGTCTGGGATGAGAAGAGGCTGCTAAAGGAGACGTATACAATTTGAATAGCACTGGTAATAGCAACAGATCCAATTAAGAGTTGTGATCATCTCCAAACAAACTAAAGGAGGGAAGTTTGTTGGGGAAGAGAGAAGCTAGGAATAAAAATGAAAAGACTAATATGGGAGTTCCTTCTCGAGCAGAGAGCAGAATTTGTGCTCTTTCATTTTTGTCTTCAGAGGCATCACACCCGCTCAGCACAACCACAACACATCACAGTATTTTAGGGACCAGCAAGCCACTTGTCCAAAAATGCTGTAGGTGGGTGATGAGAAACAGATGGCTTTTTAACTAAAAGTAATATTGTACCTTTACCCAGGAAACAGACAATGCTAGTTAATGTATTATATCCCTGATTCACCTCAGGACCCAAATACTGACAGCCTCTATCACCTTGAAGACAAGAGACTTCAGTGGATCGTCCAGGACCATGTTTTGCAAGGAGGGAATCCCAAGGATTATCAGAAGACACGATACGGGTAAGCATGCCATCCGAAATACTAACCTCCAGCTCGGGCCCTGGCTCTGTTCCTCTAACACGCGTTGCCCTGTCACGCTGCTACTGCTGCCCCTCGGTCATGAAGCAGCCAGCTAAGTTACCGGACACAGAGCAAACTCACTGTCATTGTTTAAACCTACAGTAGTCACAGATTCCAAATACAATTAAATACTGAAAGTTAGATCTAAACATATTTCTATCTAGATTTAAAACAAGCTTTCATCTCTACAGTGCAATGACACTGCCTGGCATTTATACATTATACCAAAAAATGGTTCTAAAGTGGTCTTCCCCGGGGTTAACACCACAAATTAATCTGCAGTGGTACAAGGCAGTTTTTAGTAGGCTTGACTTCCATCTAGGTAGCTCTAAGGAATGCCCTGTTTTGATTAGTTTTCCAGACAGTCACTAATGAAATTAATTTTATCTTGCATTACTTTCTTTACATGCCTATGAAAAGTCCATGCCAAAAAACTAAGGTAAGGGTGAGTCTCGGTGAATGACAGCCATTCTTCCATCACAACAGAGCTATTTTTTGATATAGAAGGTGTCAGACCTCAGAGTATTTTGCTGGAGTTTAACATTAGTTGGCTTGAATACAATATGGCATAGAAGAAATGTTATCAGAGCAATGCACAGACTGAATAAACATGTGGCTTCAGGTAATTCGGTAACTATACCTAATCACATGCTTGGCGGGGATTTATTTAAGGGGGGGAGGTTAATCAAAGCGAGAGAGCCAGTTCTGTGGTAGCAGGCTGACAGTTGGCTCCTCTTCCTCCTTCGTATCAGTAACAGGCCAATAATCGCAAACCTTTCCCTATACAACCTTATCACTGCAGATTAAAAAAGAAAAGAGATGAGAAACATGAGAGCATCATTCTGAAGAGTCACACCTACGAGTGAAAAGCAGCATCATTCCTGTCACTTGCTGTTAAGCGGCAGCACTGCCCTGACCCTGCTGTGCACCTGAACGAACCTTTGACTATCAGAAACGAGAGGTAAGGAATCAAATGAAAACTCTACAGAGGATTTGTAAAGGAAATTCTGAAATGGAAGATTACAGTTAGTTTCTAAGGAGCAGCAAGGTCACAGGAGACAGGGACATGTGAACAAACTTAATTCTTATAATCACTTAGAATGCATTTGTTGTATTGCTCCTTTTGTTAAGCAAAGAACAAAGACCAGCGGGATCTGTTCCTTTTGTGTAGAATCTTCACGGTATTTACTAGAGCTTTCTACTACGTTTAAAATGTAAGAGTTTGTTTTAAGTTCAGAGTGAGGCAGAGAACCACTGGTAATTACTGTTCTTCCGTTTTGCTGCTATTCCTGAACTTCACCACCATCACTGTTATATTATCAGGACAGCCTCTGTAAAAGGACTGTAGAACTATACTCTTTGCACCGAAGTGTGGTTCATCCAAGCGTTCCTTGATGAATCGGACAGCTTCCTCGTTGCTGAAAGCATCCCACAGACCATCCGACGCCAAGATCATGAACTCTGGCTGCAGTTTGTCCAGGTCAAAGGTAAGAATATCGGGGTCGGGAATGACAACATTCAGGTTCTTCAGAGGGTAATCTCCTAAGGAGCGGGACATGGCCAGGATCCCCTGAACGCGCCAGGAGCCATTAAAGCTGATAAAACCACCTGGAGAGAAACACCAACACTTAGAGCAGTTCTTTTAAAAGTTAAAGCATTTCTCTGGCTTCCTGCCAGACCCACCCAAAAATTCATCCTGCAGTATCCTGAGGTTATACAGATGTTACGCATCTCAAAGAGCAGGAGACGCCTCTAGTAAATCTCAGAGTGCTGCAGGGAAGAGCCGGATTTTGGCTGCTAGTGCTGTGGAAACAGCTGAAGCAGTCGGGAATGGCTCTGCTTTCAAACGAAGCAGCTTCGTGCTCTCTACTCCCCCAGAGAGACCGACAATTTACTGAACAGAGGTATTCCTGTATGACACAACTTACTGTTCAGAAAGCCTTACGGCAATGTTAAGACAAAATTACTGAAAGCAAATCTTCATATTCTTGTGTTAGTAAACACCTCCTTTTTCTGTGTGGTTGACGTTTTCCCCAACTCAGATCATCTATGAAGGAAACAACACTGCAAACACCCTGCAGTACGACTCACGTCTCACTTTTAAGGCATAAAGCGAAGAAGCAAGTGCAGAAACATTTATAGGCTCCTCTATCAAACTGCCTTGAATGAGCAGTGTCGAAAAGGACCAAAAAACTGTTGTGAACAAACCAATCACAAAATTTTACTTCAAGTCAGAAAAATGCAATGTGTGATCTGACTGATTGATTTTACCATCACCAGGATTAAAGCTACTACTTTTTGAAAATATATTTTATTGAGGGGTTGCTTATAGTGAGATACGTTTTGCACTGAAATCGATGACTCTGACGCAGCCAGCACCTGGCTGCTCCACAGTCTGATTGTGCCAGGGAGGGAACTACACCGTGTTCAAGGTCAAAAGAGTAAAATTGAGGCACCTTCAATTCCTGTGCGTGCATCTGCGTGCCGCTGTCGGCACTGTTTCAGAGCAGTATTCCTGTCATCTTCACATGAATGAAAAGTCACTTGAGGACAAATAATTTGCAAACATGGAACATTAAAATATATGACAAAATTAGGTGAACTGTTGTCTTTTATATCTGCAAGCTGTCTGCTTTGGTGCTCTTATAAATGTCTTTGTTCTTTGTAGTTATGAGAATGTTTTCAGCTCTGCACTTCAGCCTATGCGTTATTTGTCAGTCACCTAAATCTTAACGATAGCATTTCCATTCCTGGTTGGCTGATCTAATCTGTAAATTCCTTCTGCTTTCAGGTGAAACTACATTTCATTTAATGGCTCGTTGTTGTTTAAAGCTTAAAACTTGTTTTGTGTTAAAACCAGCAGAGAAAAAAACTTTTTAGTTGGGTGTTTCCATGAATACTTCTACGGAGTCTCCATTATGAGGATGTTTCCTTCTATAGTCAAAAAAAGGAAGGACTGGGGAGCCTACTGCAACTCCTCTTTAGATGTGTGGTCAAACAAACCTCGTTCGGCGGCTGCTGCAGGTTTTGAGGTTGAACGTGACACAGCCACCTACTCACCAGCCCAGGGGGGCGTTTCGTAAGCGATTGGGACTATAGTAACTGGTGTGTAATCGTGTGCACGTACTGGAATGACAAGGGAAGCAAAATGCAATTCAGAAGAGGCAGTTTTAAGTAGCCATTTTACACAGAATTAGAGGACAGCAATGCCTGCACCCGTTACTGCACTTGCAGAGGAGACAGCTGATGCTGCTGACCCACTGAGCACACTTACTCTAGCCTTTGCAGGCCGAGCTTATGCGTGCAAAGTGATTTTCAGTGCCGTTCTCACGTGGCACCTGCAACTGCCTACGGCCCAAGCGGAATTCCTGTGGTTTGCTGAAGTGTCTGTTGGCACTGCTAGTATTTCCTTTTATAAAGCCATCCATACAGAACACATAAAAATGCTCATGGAAAAGCAAACATTCTGCAGCACTGGCTGCCACTGGAGAAGAAAAGACATTAAAGAAATAGAAGTTTTTTGGCAATGGCACAAACATTTTGCATGTTAGCAAGAGCTGAGCTCAGAGGATTATGTTCAAGGTGAATTTCTATCAGTGACAGTCACCTTGTGGCTCTGCAACTGAGTGTTTCTTCACAAGCCAAACCCACGGTTGTTTCAAGGCCACTGTCTTACGCTGATACTATATGCGTCGCTCAAGCTCCTGATCAGGAGAGTCCTTGTGTTTTCTGGGGAAACCAGCATCCTTGTGTTGCAGGACACACATTCCCCTATCCCACAGGGTCAGAGTGGTGGGACCCCGGTCTCATTCAGCTGCGAGACAACAGCACCACAGCACTCGTGAGGGTGCATCAGCCAGCCTCTTGTGAAAATAACAGTCAGTCTTGACAAAACCCCTGTCACTGGTGCTGGTAACTGCCCAGCCATGCTGCAGAGCAAGTAATTCCACAGGATGCAGCGCCTCAGCTCAAAATGGAGGGCCCTGCCCTGTTCTCTTAGCTGTTCTCTTTCCTTTTGGCATTTGGCTGCAGACTTCTGTTCCAGTGACCTCTCGCTGCGCTGCAGGAACTCCCAGGAGAAACCCGAGTGTCAGCTTCTGGGGCTTCAGTGCGAGAGCTGCTCGAGTCCCGTCGGACTGATAAACGGAAATTTTTTTCAGGTTGTGAGCTGACTAAGACTTTGTACGCAATTGCTGGGAGCGGGGAAAAGAGAGGGGCTGAAATCATTCCCCACCCACTGACAGCAGCAATCAGCGAGGCTCCTTAACGTCCACCACGGCAGCAAAAAATGACGGATTAGTTTAGAGTTGTCATCCCAATGTTAACGCCCCGCTGAAATGCACCGGCCAAGTCACGCTTTTCTTTGAGCTGCTGTTTCAGGCTGCCTCAAATTGATTTATATCAGACTGAGGTTTGAAGGATATTTTCCCAATCGTGGCTATATGCATTTCAGTTTTAAATGAAATCTAATCCTACTAACACAAATGTGCCATCGTTTTATAACTACCTATAGGGCGCTGGACAGTGCAGCTTGATGGCGCAATGTAAAGTTGGAAAACCGAAATGTAACATAATGATGTGGTTATTGTCGCTTTCTTCACTTGTACATGACAGGAAAGTATCTAGAAGGTGGAAAAAAGTCAGGTACTTTTGTCACAGTAGCAACGTAGGCTTGATAATTCCGTTTGGGCACTTTGCTTCAATTTTACACTTACTGTATGTAAAGAAGGGATGTTCCAACATGTAGAAGTATCCGGCAGTAGTATAAACTGGATTGTATGTTTTTAACAGCACTGTGAGGCATATCAATCATGATAAAACAATGGGGCAATGGGTAACAGAGAACTGAATCCATTAAGTCACTAGGCTGGCTATTTAGCTGCAGATAGTTGTAACATTTACTGGTCTATTGAAATAATTTCTTCCAAAGTTGGAACTTCCTGCAAAAATCCAGGTTCATTTTTCCTGTTGCTGTGTTACAAAGCCTCACTTCTACACAAAAGAAATGCCCAAATTATTTTTTTTCTCCTAAGTGAAGGCCTTCTCTAAGTGAACAATTGCACAAAGGCCCTGGACGTGGCTAAGAAGGAAGCAATTTTACAGAAAAATCTCCAGATTTTATTGATAAATCCCCCAAGTACACCCCCCAAGTACACAGTTGAAGCAAAGTGAGACCAAGATTTTCCTATTCCTCCTTCTGAGGATCTGTATACTTTTTCTTCCCCTTTGGGGAACGTACGTGACCTCGGCTCTCCGTCTAGCAGTGGGAAGGATCTCCACTGCTCTTACACCTCCTCGGCAATAAAAAACAAACGGAGAGGAAAGCGCACATTGCGCACGTACGGGCATTTATGCTGGTGTGAGCGTATTAATAACATGTTGGTTCTAAAAATGTTTTATACTCAGGGAAAAACTTGTTATTTCCACTTTACAGCTGAAGACGTGGAGGCAGAGAGGCAATGCATCTCTGGAGGCAATGCTCACCGGTAGGTTTAACACAAACAAGAGGAACTTTTTTTCTTCGTCAAATAATTTGCTGCTGCAGGCTGCTGCGGGAGCCAAACCAGAAATGGGTTCAAAAGAGACTCTGACAAATTCATGGAGGATTGGCTATTAAACTTGATGATCCAAATGTAACTTCTAGCCCAGGAGGTCGCTAAACTGACAAGTGATGAAAGTGAGGAAGATTTATTGCAGAAAGGTTGCTGTTTGCTATATTCTTTCCCTGTACCCCTGCTACAATTTACATGTTTGTGCTCATTAGCAGTCACTATATGGGAACAAAAAATAGCTTTGATGAATTAGATTCATGCTCTGCTTATTTTAGGAACTAAACCGCACTCAGGTTCAGACCCAGCCTCTCACATAAAGGCTGCTGATACGGTTTGGTGTGAAGAAGCCTGTAACACTGCTACTCCTGTTTATTAATTTGCTCCCTGCAGAGATCACAAGGGAACTGGCCGGGACGGTCAACTGGCTGTTGAAGATGAAGGCTGCTCTTCTTACTCCGACACTGGCTCATTAAGGGATAGGTCAATCTGTTTCCATTTCTCTGTCGGCACCATGACATCCCACTGCAAAGTGCTGTATTAGTAATGGAAGATTTTATCTGCTGATGCCTCAGTCTAGTACTTTTTGGTCTCTCTCAGGGGAAAAGTCTATATTATTGACAGAGTCGAAAAGACAAAAGATGAACCTTCAACCCAAAGCAAAACCATTACAACTCACCAGCTCTTTTAATCCTCTTCCTCTCTTTCAGTTGGTAGGGCTTATGATCGTGTGACAAGGGGATAGCATTCCCATCCTTGTCACACAAGACTCCTCGCGAATCGCCAACGTTGGCCACTGTGAGCTCTTTATCCGACAACAGTGCGATCAAACAAGTTGTACCTGGAAAAAATAGAAGGGAGTGGGAAGCAAAACAAATATATGGGGGAGATATATATATATAAAAAAATTATTAGCAAGAAAATGTTCTTCCTATTAATAATAGCAGAGAGGGGCTGAAGGGGGAGGATTGTATTCCAGTCTCCGTCTGAGAGCCGGCTTTTCCTAATGGCCAAGGAAAGTAAGAAGAGAAAAGTACAAATTAGCCCCAGAGCCCACTCACAGCTTCTGTGAACTGAAACTACTGCACTGGAGCGTGCATGGGTAAAACAGAGCTCTCTCCCCTCATCCCCTCAAGCACTGAGGTCAGTTTTTAATTTTTTTAATTGAAAAGAGGAAAAGATTTGACATTTTTAATTATTTTAACCTTTAAATGCACAGAAAATGTCATTAGTCATTGACTACTGTATCTAACAGGCATAGTATTTGTTGGCTAAGGTAGCAGGAAAATATTGGAAAAATTGGCTGTTTTTCAAGTGAGAACGCTATAGTTTTTATTTTCCTCATTTAAGTGGAATGAATGTTGAGCAAAGCAGAGCCCATTAAGACCATGCCTTTTCTGTATTTTCCCCTTCTAGCTAGTGCGAGCTGTATTCATAAAAACTCCAGCTATTACAAATATTCCTTGCATGGGCTTTGGACCAGATGTCACAATTTCATTCATATTTTAGAACAGAAAGATGGCAAGTAAGTTTTTAGATAAACACTAATAAACACTAAAAGAGAACATGCCTGGCACTCAGTTGAGATTACATGGTGCTGCTAAAATTTTTATGAAAGGTACTCTAGTGTCCTTCAAAAGTAAATAAAATTAACTTAGTGGGTGCTTTCTTTTCCTTTTAGGTAGACCAGAGCAGCACACGGTTGAGTTTTCACCTCTTTTGTTAATTTACATCGGATTATTCATTTTAAAAAAAGGTGCATCCACAGCTGGGGTGCTCTGGAAGAAGCACTCAGGGCCCCAGCGATGAAACTCAACCGACAGAAGTGTTACAAAGCAACGTGTCCCTGCTTGTACGTTTTCATCAGACAAAGACGCAGTTTTAATGAAAATGCCGGCAAGGGGGCATTCCAGCGCTGCCTACCATCAGTGGCATCCTGACCCCTGGTTTTGCTCCTGGGGAGCTATATTGGGGTTTAAGTCTATGCTCTGTGCTCTTAAAGCTGAATTCTCATAGCTGCTGCTTGTTGCGTCGCTGTCCAAACCCAGAATTAAAAACTATGTTTTGCTGTTCCCATGTCAGTAGTTGAATATCCCATGACTGGTATAAATAAAATAGCCAGTAATAAACAAGTTGTGTTTAGATGCACTGTGTTCTGAAGATTTATTTTTAACTTAATGGTCTGTCTTGCACAGCTCTAAACTAGAGCTATTTTTTCACGAGACAGGCATATATACATAAAAAATTTTTTGCAATTGACTGACACATTGCAGACCTAAATGGATATAGTTTCCCATTTGTGGCTAAACCCCCCTGCTAACTGCACAACTTAATGGCTCATCTAACGACAGGACGTGCAGAGGAACCTGTCCACCAGGATCACCCGAGGAGCCCAGCAAAATGAGCTGCCTGCTCCAGAAATACCTCCTCTGAAGACTGAACGAGATTGCGCCGAAGGGTGTGAAGAGGGCTGTGCTGAAAGGGGCACCTGCCAGCCTGATGCCCACCCTGTTCGGATGCGGGGGTCCAGCCTTAGCAACCTGGTGAACAGACCCGCTCTACCGCCACAGGACTTGGTAGTTAAAATGCCAGTATCCAAAACACAAAGACAACAAAATAATAACGAGGGTAAAAACTACTGTAGTGGGGTGCAGCTGGTCATTTCAGCAGAACAAAATGGGATTTCGCATTTGGGGTCAACTCATTCTCTACCTGAACAAAAGCTAGTAACTCTGCAAATGCATAAAGCTCTGTTCAATAAGAATATTATAGCAATAAATGGCACCATCCCTTGCTTACATTTATGAAACTCTCCTTAGCAAATGTTCAAGCAGCATCGTGCTGACAATCTGCAAGAGACTAGAGGGCTGGTACCTGCTGAAGCTGGTCTGACATTTTGTCTAAATTTCAGAGAGGAAAAGAACAGCCCCCTTTGCAATTTGGCTTGAAAACAAAACCTGTGAGGTGTAAAATGGGGGCAAAAGTGAAAGCCCTGTTGGACGGGAATAGAGAGCCAAAACCAACTCCAGAAGGATCCCGGCGTGCTGCCAAAGAGGGACCCACGCGCCGCACACGAGGCTGCAAACCTCCGTGAGCCACCACCCAACCGATGCTTCTTTCTGAAGAGGAGAGCTCCCGGCTTTACCTCTAGCTGCCGCCTTGGCCTGACATCCGCCTTTGGAAATTCATCAGCTCTCCTGTGTGCAAGACCACTCTGCTGCTCCGCAGCTTGCCTTCCCCCTTCCCGTGACACCAGCCCAGCGTGTATTTTTCCTACAGGCAGTAGTAAAAATCATACGTTTCCTAGTAAGGAAAATAACTGCAAATAACATCCTAGAGCCCTGGTGTTTAGAAAGGAAAATGCTTCACAAATATAGTCATTATTACCACAATTTATATAAAAATGATAACTTTGAACACAGTCTTCTTGGTTGTATGATCTGTCTGAATGAAAGAGAACGAGCGTCTGAAACAGGAGAGACTTTCCAAAGTGATTTAGGAAGGATCAGTTGTTTCATGGTCCCTGACTGATGGCTGAGCTATCGTTAAGTCCCTGACCTCATGCTACCGCCTGCCATTACATGAGAAAACAAACTTATTTTACTTTGTTTTCTTTTCCATCTATTTTTATTTCAGTCATTTAACCTTGTGTAGAGTTAGAAAACATCGTGCTCTTGTCAGCTGCCTCAGATTTAATGCAATTGCACAACGGAAAATTCCCAACATAAAGGGTCTAAAATTGAGAACACATGTTATATTTAGTCCCTCGATGCAGCTGCCTGAATAATACCCTGCTGAGCAGTTTACAAAGAAAATCACCAGAAAATTTAAAACCCGTACTATACTGCCTGCAGAGATAGGGGTGGGGTTTTTTTGTTTGGGTTTTTTTTTAAGTCAGGTAAGATTATTGGTGTTGTATTTTAGTATTGGACAAGGCACCTTGTAAAAGTCAAGGCTGCACCGGCTCTACCAGTTTTTAGATAACTGCTTTATCGAAAGGAGGAAAAGTCACCAGAGTGCAAACAAGACCTGATTAATATATTAAAAGGCACTAGAGAGCCCAGGCGTGATCCAGCTCACCCTGCAGCTGCTGGAGATCTCGTGTTTCGTGTGTGGCATCAAAAAATCCTGCTGATGCCTGGCTCCAAATCCCCGCTGGCGGGGCAGCTCGGGATGAGGACCAGAGCTCTTGGGCTCCGGATGGCCCAAGTTGGTTGAGATTCCCCCATTGCCCTCGTTTCATCCTCACCCATTAGCAAAAGTGCAGTTAATCTCACCGGGTGTTCACTACGTCGCTTCTTTTCTCCCTCTTTGCTGAGTTTTCCTTCTGTTTTCCAAGCCTTGCATACCCCACAGGTTTCAGGCCATCAGCACATGTAACCTCTTCCCTTCCTCTTCCCCCTCATCACTCTCTTCGACCCTGAATTTTTGGCCGTCCCTTGGTGAGAAATCACACCTCCACCCTGCCCTTACCTCACGCTCTTAAACGCAGAAGTCCCTGGCCACGGCTCTCCCTCCTGAACAGCTGCCCTTCCCACACGTGCCTTCTCACTGCTTTTCCCAGTCCTCCCCCACCTCTTCTGTGGCTCTTTGCACACTCTCTTTCTCAGACAACACTGAGAAACAAGACTTCCCCCTCCTACGTTTTAACCATTGCTTCCCCATTTGCACAACACATGCTGAGGTTCCTCGTGCGCTGCCTCCCATCGACCCGTCTTCCTACTCTAGTGAATTGATTTTAACATTTTGTATTCGTTACTGCTTCTCTGGGTCTTTTCTTTTGCAGCGCATCTTTTTAATGCCCCTCTCTAAAAAACCATCATTACCCTTGATGATTTTTATGGCTATCACTGCTTTCCTCTCTCACCTGTGAGCTCACTGCAGATGCCGTTTGCAGTCACTGCCAGAGGTTTCTTTCCCTCCAGCTCCACGCCACGTCTCCTCCAACGCAGCCTCTGCCCCAGGCTCGCCATCGAAACGACTTCTGCCGGTACCGTAACAGCGTCTTCCAGCTGCAGCACAGCCATCGAGCTTCTCTCATCCCTCGTACCTGCCTCCAGCACAGCCAGCTCAGCACTTCTTCTCGGCTGATGAGACACTCTTGTCTCCTAGTTTTCCCCTTTGCTTCTCTAATCACAAGCATCTCTGTAGACCCCTTCATCCCTCTCCTCTCTCAAGTCCAGCCTCTGACCAGCCCCCAGGCCGCTCCCTAGGCTTGCTTCTGCGTAGCCTCGTCTGCAAACACGTACATCACCCGTGTTTCCATACAGACCTCCGCGCCTGCTTCTCCACCCTGGAGGGGTCTCTTCTCTCAACTAAAGGGTCAGCCTGTTTTCTTTGCAGATATTTATCCCAACACTTTCACCGCCCACCTCCTGCAGCCTGGTTTGGATGGGGTGGCCAGTGCCATAAGTTCTCTCCCATGAGTTTCCCGGGCATCATTTCCCACTCCAACATCCCAAGATGCTGCCCTCGAACCTCGAGTTGTTGAAAAGCCCCATCAGGCACCTTGTGGTGCCACCATGGCAGAAGGAGCAGAACATTTTGCTGCCTCGTCTCCCCTTTCTGACACATCCGATGTGGAGTTTCACTCAGCTTTGCTCCGTAGGGGAAAAGAAGAAAACTGGCAGAACGATGACCTCAAAACCAGAGACCATCATCATTATCTTTGGAGAGACCAACACTGTCCTCTTAGCGTTTGGCCTAAAAGCATTAAACCCCAGAGGGCTAAAAGCTACATTAATTCTCGCACAGGTAGGGCTTGTGACAGCTCGTCTGTGTTAAACAGAAGTCTGTGCAACAGGAAATTGGTCTAATCTCATCTCTGAGATGGTCTGCAGGAGGAGGAGGAGGTGGGCTGCGCCAGCTGGGACCACTGTAAAGCTGCGGGGAAAAAGATCCCCAGTAACCTTAATTAGAAAGGGAATATCCTGAGTGCCTGGACCTGCACCAGCTCGGATGGCCACGGCTTTCGCAGTCTGCGTTTCGTAGAGTCAAACATAGACCTGGGGAAAATTTCTACGTAAACAGCATGAGCCCTGCACTGACAGTATCTTTGAAAATAGCAGCAGGTTTGAAGCAGCCGGTTCCCTTACCTGGGTAATGAATTGACAGTGGAATAGCTGCTCAGACCAGTCCTGCCTTATCAGTGACTCCACATTGGGTGGGAGGTATGTTAAATCAACCCACACAACCGCTTTTTGGTTAAGTCTGGTTCCCCTTTCACAAACTGATGGTGTACAATAGCACTCCCGTGATGCCTGACCACTGGAGGCTAGAGGTCTACCCATACTCTTTGAGCAGAAATGCATTCAGAGCAACTGCAGGTCAAGAAATTTGGTACATACTTGGCTGGACTGATTAAAAAACAAACAAAAAACAACTCAAAAACCCCCTTCCCATCTTTTTTTCAACAGTGGTCAAGCCTGAATTCACACAATAATTAGGCAAGAACTAGTATTTTCGAGCTTCAATAATCTCCAGAAGGAAACAGAATTACTCAGAACAGTGCAAAAAGTGGGATAAATGAAAATATAGATTTACATTTACACTCCACTAGCGACTCACACTGCATATAGGTCCTTTCTCATTTATAGACCATGCATTTCCACTTGCCTTACAGGGACTTTAAATCCTAAACAATAAGACTCCAGTAGTTTTCAGGGCAGATACGTGATGTTTTTATCATTAATATAGCTGTCCTCTGTGCCCATCTGCCTCAGTTCCTCCCACCGAGACCAGCCATGTGTCTCCTGAATTTCTATTTTACATGCTCTGCACATACCCCTCAGGTAACGCAAATAAAACTTTGATTATAGCCTTTGGAATAGGCAAGACTGAGAAATACACCGTAAGTAAGTATATGAGGGAGGGTAAGGGAGTCTCTTCCTTCCCAGTTGCCAGGAATATGGATAAAAAGTGGTGTGAGACCATCAAATTCATGAAACGCTGCCTCTGCGTGCCCTCCGAGTGACCCACCAATTCTAATCCAAGGCCATAAAAATAAATCTAATCATCCAGTGCTTATCTATAAGATAAGCAACAATAAAACCAAGCAGCAGACATTCACGTTTCACTCGTGCTATGACAGTGAGAGGAACTGTGGGAACTGCAGGGGCTGAAGCCCTTTCCTTGCTCTGATGCTCCCCAAACCACCATGTTTGCATGGAAGAGGGACAAACCAGGTACTGAAAACAACAGTTCTCCAAACAAAAATGATCCCAACAACCTGTAACTGGGGTGGGATCACTGTAAAACCTTTTGCTGGGATGGACCTTTTGCTGGATGCCAACGATCTGCGCGCCTCCTCCTTGGTTGGTTTCTGATCCAAGGCGCCATTTCTCAGGTGCATTTTCAACTTCTCTAATGACATCCTACCTTCATCAAAGATTTTGTGAAAGGCCAAGCTAACTGTGCTCATCAGCACTTCTTCATCCTTTACTCCTTTATAGGTTACTGAAATGTTTAAATAGCTACACAATTTCTTTTAGTGGAAGCCATGCAGATTAGAGGAAATGCTATTATAATCTCCAAAATATACAATTTCAGCAAATTACAGGGCTAACCACCTGCGAATGAAATAAACTGCTGATCACTCACAATACCTTTCAAAAATACATGTGCATTTTTAAAGCACCCACCTCCTTTTCCTCAAATGTCTTGCAAGGTATACGGGACTGAACAGCCTATGCATCATACAGCATCCCCTCAGTGCTGGTGTTTCCTACGCATGGGCTGCACCTGCCCTTTCTTTCAGTTAACAAAATTCTTCTGCAAAAGTCAGTTCTGTAAAGCATGAACCTAAAAATAACCATTCTGAATACTGAAGGTCTCGTAATTCCTTAATCATCACAACATAATTGTTTTTCCCCCCCAAAATTAAAAGAACTCCTCCTTTTAAAATAGATTAAAAGAAACATCGGATTCTTAGAAATACATAGAAACTACTTCAAATCTTTGTAAGATTGTAGCTTAATTTCCACCATGAAACAATTCCTACCTGCTGCATGCAGTACTATTTTAAGATTTTGTATTTGAAACAGAGAATCATGTTGTATTTTTATTTAGATAGATCCTATTTTCCTGGCTAATCGACGAGTATGTATATATAACTCACCCTGTTTACCAGTAATCATATTATATTCATCATATTTGGGATATATTTACAGACTAACAGTTTCACATAGATGTTCCAACTCAGCTATGTAAAAAATACCTAAAAGTGTTTTCCAGGTAGGAAAACAGGAGCTGGAAGGAAGTTTTGTGCATCAGGTATCAAAAGTTAATTACTGAAGAACGGAAACCCTTTTGGGCAGCCTCTCCATCATCCAGACTGCTCTGACATTGCCTCATCAATACCGCTGCGGAAACGGGGAGCGCTCCCGCCTTCGCACTATCCTAGCGCCACATGATTAATTTCTTATCCTTATGAAAAATAATCTTAATACAAAGGGAATCTCCCTTTCAGTTCAAAAGTCATTTTCTTGGCATCGCTCCCATATTTAGTTTCACCTGAACATCCCACTCAGCCATTTAATACGCTAGAAGTAGAAATACGTTGAAAACGGTTTATTTTTTTCTGGTTAGAAATGTCTTCATGTCACCAGGGTAATTAAAGTGCAGAGAACCACACGTGCAATCTCCTCTGAGGACGGGCTTGGGCGTTCTGCAGCAGTTAAACCTCCCGTGCAGCCTTGCAGCGACACGACAAGAAAAAATGCCTACGCTAAGGTCTGCACATGAGAGGAAAAGAAATCTCTTGCTGACACTTCCCTGTGTCAGGAAAAAAACCAACCTGAAAAGCACAGGTTGTATAAACTGACAAACAGAAGTTATTGCTTTCAAGTAAGAATTACACCTGGGTTTTTTTCCCCCCAATCTGTTGTTGAACATGTTTTCCCCAATTCCGAGACCCCTACAGCAGAACTAAAATTTATGGGCAATTTCGTGTAATTTATCTCCTTTGAACTGGAGGCATCCCTAGGGGATCCGAGCAACTCTGACCCAAGGCAGTAACTAGCTTGGCTTCGTTTAGCTCGGAAACCGTGCTGAGCAATCTCAGAACAAAGCGGTGGGATTTCTATCGGGTCAAAAGGCCGGCAGAAGAGGAGCCGGAGGATACCACGACCCTTCCAAGCCGTTAACAAAATCTGCTCCCATGAACCTAGGGTGTTCAGGAAGAAGTTGTACATTTTTCATTGGGAAAGATAAGGGTATTCTCTAAAATAAGACCACCTTAACTTTTCTAAGGAAGAGCTGGATCAAAGTTTAAAAACAAATAAAAGCTACTAAAAGTTTTACAGTGAGATACGCGTAGTCTACTTTGTTAAGATTTGTCCCAAATTCTGTGATCCATAGGACAGATCTTCTATGGATCCATTAGAAATCTTCTAGAGCTTTGCATTTCCAGTTATGGAAATATACCAAATTTCAATGTAAAACACAGTCTGCAGAACTGATCACACAAAAGAAAAGAAAAAAAAAAGGGATTCCATCCTCTTAGCAATTTCAGACAAATAAACCCCTCCACAACCACAGTCCCAAAGATATTAAAGGTGTTACGTTTATGACACTAACTGGCTTCGAGTGAGTCAGTTCGGTACCGACCTGCTGCAGGATCCACCCCACATGTTAAGCCAAGCAGAAGTTTGCTGCTGGCGGCACAGGGACAGCCGATGCTCGGTGATTTTAAGTGTCAGCAATAATGTCAGCAATGCCGCTGCTCCACACGCTGCCCCACAAGGCCACGTAAGACCATGACTGACCTTATCTAGTTGAAAAATGTTATGCTAGGTGCTCAGCACTCTTATTAGTGACATTTAACTGTAACAAGGCCTGTAATCACATGGAAAAAGTAGGAGCAAAATGAAAAAAAACTTGCAAAAAAACCCAACCCACCAAAATAATTAAAAGAGTCCAATTTATGCCGAGTCCTGTGACATCTCTGGCTTTATCCCAGTCCTGCCTAAAGGACCAAGGCTGCAAAATTTCATGTGAACCCCAGGAACTGACCTGCACTTTCCTGAGGTGTCTGAGCCATAAATACCAGACTTCAGCAGCTATAAATAAGGTGTCAGCAGGTAGGTACTGAACTGAACTCAAGACATACAATTAGGAAATCCTTCACAAACAGTGTAACTAACGGCGAGCTTATAGATGCTGCGCACATCTCCGCATCGCTCAGCCTGGACGGGGCTGTTCGAAAACCCCCGTTGCGGCTGGGACTTGTATCCGACAAATGGTTTTCACTACGACTGCACTACCCCTCGGCTCCTGGGGTTGGGTTTTACGAAGGACTAACACCCATCGGCGGCAGGTTGCAGCTAATTTCATGGAGGACCACCGTAAATATCTGCTGCGCTCTCCAGCTGGCCCTGAGGCACTCGCGTGACAGATCGCTCGCCTTAACTCCTGAACAAATAAGGAACTTACTGGTATACGGGCAGAGCTGTACAGCAAGGCAGTATTTAAGAGTTATTTATTCAGTGCCCAAGGTGTATCACCAAATTACAAATACAAACATGTACCCCGTCCAAAGGGATCGAGATCTTACTTTGTATCTCCTGTGCTGGCAGAAGAGCAGGAGCAAGAGGAGGAGGAAAAAAGGGATGAGGAGTGATAACACACTGGAATTACATACAGTTAAGGAGGTTTGTGATTTAATTCAACATCCTCACTCTGTCCCCATCCCCTCTGTTATCCAACACACAAAATTTGCTGATGCAGATTTTACTGGGCTGTAAATTGAGGCTGGCTGGCCTGAGCAAGGGTAGAGGCTTAAATCAAGCTGGTGACTTTTCCCCTT
Source organism: Gavia stellata (assembly GCF_030936135.1). NCBI lineage: Eukaryota > Metazoa > Chordata > Aves > Gaviiformes > Gaviidae > Gavia > Gavia stellata. The sequence goes on along the minus strand of NC_082604.1, from coordinate 27,813,630 downwards.
TTCAGGTTAATCAAACTCAGCGGCTAATCATCTTCCAACACCCGGCCAAAAGTCACCTTGGACCGTACTTTTTTCCTTCTATATTTTCCAGCTGTATCTTCCAGTTGTCTGTATCAAACCCTACTTTGCCCATTTGCAAATGCAAAACCTCCACATCTGCTGAACGTCTATTTTTTTAGGGCTGAGTTGTCACCTTGGAAATCATCCTCCCGGCATGTGGCTGAGTGAAGACAGCACAGTTTGGGGGGAACTTTTGTATGAGATCAGCAAATTCAACTGGCAGACGGAGCCCAGGCGAACACCCTTCTAAAGATACGCCCAAGCCGCTGGCAGACAGTGGCTGCAGCCTGTAATCCAAGAGCTGCCTGGAAAAGATGCACACGGAGGGAGGAAAAAGCACTGATGTTGCTGAGACTCGGCAACTGCCACTGTTAGAAAGGTATTACAGCACGAGGAAGAGCCAGTTTTTGCCTGTTTATGACCAACTTCTTTACCTTAATGGGTTGTTAAAGATTATGGATAGGGTTTTTAAGAAAGCTTGAGAACAGAAAGCCTCCTTTTGTTCCTGCTCCTTTTTCCTCCTACATCTCCCCATGTATAATTCAAACACTGGGAAATAATGGAAAAGGCTAACAGTGATTGATTGTGGCGTGCAATGCAGTTGTGCATGCAAAGCAGGGCTTAGCACGAGCTGAACGCTGCTGCAAATGGGGAGAGCGCAAGGACAGATGACACAAAGATGCATGCAAGAGCGCAAGCGATGTCCAGAACACAGCAGCACCCTGAGATCATAAATCCCCGTGCCTGTGCATGTTCTTGATGTTATCACAAGGTATTTTCTTCTCAATGATTCTCCTCTTAAAACGTTTTCAGAAGAACCCAAATGTTAGCTTTTCATACATGACATGGCAAAGCTAGGAGCAGCGAGACTGAAGATACTCATTTCAATACTGAAATTTAGCAATTGCAGGCGTAATGAAGGGTTTTGCAAAGGTGTAGCCAGTGATGATTTTGTGCCGCTCCACTCTGCTACAGCAATGCTGTGTATGCTTGTCCGGGTAATGATGCAGGAAAATTTAATAAGGATCTCCAAATGGTCTGTCAGGTTTGTAGGCAGGACAAACTTTGCTGCCTTCATTGCTACTCACAAGACATTTCAGGCATTTATCTCTGCGCCCATCAGCAGGTGAAAAACCTCTGCCGAGATGGATGGCTTTCTTCCAGAGGTCTGGAACAGATATCCTCTGTGCTGACAGTGAATTTCCAGCGCGCTGCATTTTCAAATGCTATCTCTGTCTGATATCTTTCTAATAAATAATAAAAAATAAGATAAATCCACACTCACGTCTGTCTACTTGTGCAACACATGCATCTGAAATTGAGGAAGAACACTACGATACTGACAGCGACCATCCCAAGCGATGGTGCACATCAATCTACAGGTTTTTAAACGAAATCTAATACAAACTTATGCAAAATAAACCTCAAACAGTGGTTTTAATTCTCCAGAGCTTACATACTTTTTAAGTCTTTCATTAGGCCAAAGATACAAACAGGGAAGACGGCAACCAGGGAGTGATAATGCAGCGCCCCTGAAAAAACCCTTTACAAGGTTGGAGGAGCAACCTTTCCCGAATGCAGGCGACATCAAACCACCCCGCCCCCGGGCACGAACCTGAACCAACTCTACCACAATTTCTGACTGAATTAAGCAAGCACCTAACAATAAGTTTGTGCACTTAAGATGCTTTCCAGACTTAGTCGATACATACACAGAAAGGAAGCGGTCAGTTAATAATAATTAGTATTGAAACTATTAAATGGTTTAAAAAACTTTTTCTTTTACACTTCTGAGCCTCAGCACTTTGCAGGGCTGTGTTGGTTTCTTCTCTTTCTGCAGGACTTTGGTAATAGTAGAATTTTTAATTATTTTTTTTAATTGCTACAAGTGTATAAATACCAAAGTGAAGTGTACATGGCATTTATACAGTAAGACTGAAAATAGTTACATAAGCTTGAGTAAGAAGAGAACACTTCACGTGATTAATAAAAAAAATCCCTAACTTAACTGACGCAGCCCTGCAGAGTCACCATTGCACCTATGCTGCACAGAGGTTTCACCAAATGTATAAAAATTTCTTTGGTTTTACCAAATATATAAATATATTTACCAAATACCCCGAACCAAGTATTGTTAGTGTTTATGTCGGTTCTGAAAAATCGACTGCTAGGTGACAAATTTAAATAGCTAAATACCTACTTCAAAAATTGATAAGGAAGTGAAGAATATTTCACAGGCAAGTAGGCACCTGTCAACGTGCTATTTCTGCTCCAAGCTTCTGCTGAAAGGTTGTAATTATATGAATAATAAAAATTTATTTTAACGGAGCAAAAGAATACAGCACGCTTGGGCTGGCTTAAATACATGTCTGTTGTTTACAAACATTGCGAGTGTTCTAGAAAGCTGGAAGACCACAACATAGGAGATAAGCGGGTCGCACGGTTTGCATTGAAGCTACACCCTGAAATGTAATTTAAATGGGTTTATGTGTACACCTGCAGAGACTCTTAGGCTGGCGTTCAGCGCCCAGCTAGAGCTGTCTGTCTCTATTTTACCTGTGAGCAAAAGTTAATTCACAGCCAACGGAAAACTGCAGGCACGTTTAGGATATGACTCTTCACATAGTAAAGTAGATGCTTAAAATAAACCCAAGAACCACACCAGAAATGCTGGTTTCTTTCCAATGACTACTGAAGAGCTCTAGAAAAGTTGCCCGGAATTGGCTGCCTATAATGCAGATATTGAAAGGGAAAAAAGACAAATTCTGCCCTTGGTGACTACCCTGTGATTTCTGCTGTAGGTACTGGTCCTCTGCAGAAAAACAGAGCACTGGTTTGCAGTGACCAAGTTTAACGTGTGTCTTTACTGTGTAAAAGAAATTAAAAATGCCAAAGGAAGTGTTGGGTGTAAGGCAGAGATTAAATAAAATCAGCAGTAATAATCCGGCTATAAAGAGTAAAACTTCCTACTGTACTATCTGGAAAAAGCACAACACTGAGTTCTTACTGCAGCAACAGAAGACCCAGAGAATGGAGTTGTTTTAAATGATGTTCTTGAGTTCAGATACCTACAAATCATTTAAAAACCGAACCTGAGCTGAGAGAAATCCCCAGCTGCAGTGGCCTGCAGGCCACTCTGGTTTTCTCCTTGTCAGACAGAAGCCTCCAGCATAGCAATAAACGTTGCCCCGACACATCTGAGCGCTGGTAGCTACATATCTGCTGTGCCGATGTGTTTGCAAGACATCAGAAAACAAATTTACCGGATTGCTACACCCCTGTCAAGGGGTGCTCACCACAGCACACAGAGCGCCTACCCAGCAACATCCCTTGAGATACTAGAAACACATCGTTTCCTATGACCATCCTTTGCCTGTACATGCTTCTTCATCAGAAGAAGACATCTTTTCTGGCTCTTCTCTTCCTCGCAGCTTCTTTACGGCTCTTCTGTTTTTGTTCTTGCATATTCTGTGCAACCCATTGCCTTCGCAACTGTTGTTTTTATCGTGTTTAGTGCATGACTTTCCCTCCTGCTCGTTAAATCCCTCCTAAAAACCTACATAAAGCTTTCCAACCATTTTTTAGGCTCAGGTCATTTCGTATTTGGTAATGTTACATATTCTTGCAGGACCATTATCACTGTATAATCGTGAGATTACAGAGGTCTGCTCTTCCCAATGCTGTCAGCAGAGCATGCCCATACCCTGCCTTACTGGTAATGGCTGTAGCCGAGACTGGAAAAGAAATATTCCCGAGGCTCCTTGTCAGGACAAGGATTTAAACACCTGACGAGTCACCACTACTGAAAGTGTGTTCTCGTATTTCCCCAAAGACTGAGCCCTCTGTGAAGAGGACTAGTCACTCACATACCAAAAGCATGGTCCAAGCATGAGTGTGCATTGTAAGACAATACCTTTTTTTATTTTAAAGAAGGTGGGCATAACAAACCAAACAGATCTCTATCTGCACTTTTAATGGATTATTGCTGTGCACGAGCCACCTTGAGATAAACATCACAGCAAAGTTAACTAATTTTATCTTTGCTGCGATGTAACATAATGATGACTTTAGCCGGTAAAGCTCTTTGCAGTGGGAAAAAAAGATTTTCCCCAGCAAGGTATTTATTATCCCAAATTATAGGATGTATTTCTGGTGCAATTTTACTGCTTTAATTTTCTCATTTTCTCCTTGTAGTCACTTTCTCTGGGGGAAAACACCTGCCTGCGCTGCCTGAAAGGGAGCACAGTAATTGAAAGAGGGGCAGCATCAGCCCCCCGATGATGAAAGTTCACCTTTTCCCAGCGCAACCACACTAGCATGGACATTTGCGTGAAGCAGACGGAGTTGCCAACCTCTCGGGCTGAAGTTTAACTTGGATATTTTTGCTTTTCTGTAGTTTTGCCAGAAATAGCAAATGCTCATGGGACTGCATCTACGCCGGGTTGCGGTCCTGCAGTTGGAATGAAGGTCTGAGCCTTGGATTTACGCTCAGAGCCGGTTTTCACAGCTGCAGCTACTAGAGAAACCAGACCCGGTCTTCTGCAAAGCACAGAAATACAGGCTGAATATGAGGAGTTGATTTAATTCCTTACCCATTCATTATATACTAATTCGTGCCGGCAGTGAGGAGTGGAGGACGATGCATCACCTGCTCTGAAGGACCGTGCGACGCCCAGGGAGAGCACAGCACCTGGGCCTGGGTGGGGAAGGCAGAGTACAAACCCCCATCTCATCCAGAGACAAAGTGCAATACATTGTGGTGCTAACGACCCCATTTTATCCCAGCAGAAAATAAATTTTGTTGCTAAAATGGGAGTATACAGGCAATTTGGGACATGGACTGCTAGCATAAAAACTCGCTTTAAGAAACACTACGGTACTGACAGCAAGTGTCTCAAGCAATGGTGCACATCAACTGTATTTAAGATTTTTCAACTGAAATCTAACGCAAACTGCACCCACAGGGAGAGGCGCGCAGGGTCCAGCCAGGCAAGAGCTTTTGGTCCACCCCGGGAGGACGCATGGAGGAACAGCCACACGCTTTTCTTGCAGGTGGCTCCAGGAAACAAGGGGTGCCCTGGCAAATATTGGCTAAGAAAACGTGTTTTGTGCTGACATCTGGCTCTGGATACAATGCCTAAATATCAGTATCTTTCATGACTGCTTCACGGCAGGGAAAAATGAAATTCATCTTTTTTGTCGCACGGTAATGAAACTCAATTCCTACAGGACTCTGGGGGAGAGGGGCCATCCATTAAAGAAAAACCTATTGACTACAGGACAAAAACACTACCAGAATCTCACAGACTCACAGAATCACTAAGGTTGGAAAAGACCTGTAAGATCATCAAGTCCAACCATCAACCCAACACCATCATGCCCAATAAACCATGTCCCGCTCCCAGCAGGCTTTAGCTACCTGGCACACCACAGTTAAATGCCAAAGTGCCTTTAAATATCCTAAACTTGTATTTGTACAAAGTAGTCACCGACCACCCCAGATGTTTAGAGATGCTATAAATCGAAGAAATAGGATTAATACCCTATAAAGCTTCAGTGGGAAAAAATATTCTTGCACAAAATTAACCCAGCCTTAGCTAGTCAAGAATGCCACTTTTTAAACTAAGGGATTTAAAGATTATGAGAGGATTTGTACCCATCTGTCACTTTTGGCCTGCTTTCATTTTAGAAAGCTTCCTTAGTCAAACTTCACTAAAAATCTTGTCAACATTTGACTATTTTTAGATTAACTCATTTTATTTGGTAGCTCTGATATACTGATTTCCTAAAGGGAAAGATTTACGAAAAGAGGCGTTAGGATGTCAAGTCCATCGAAGCTGCACGTTATTAATATTGCATGCTGCTAGAAAGGCCAAATTAACATGCAAAATTGTACGAGAAGCCCAAACCATTTTAGTGCAGTTCTGTTTTATTCTGGCAAATGGATGCAGCTGAATTCTACCCACTTTGGGAGATATCCCTGGGGCGAAGGGAGTTAGCTGGGGGTGAGCACTCTGCGAACCCTTGGAAAATGGCCCTTCCAAGAGGGACGGGAAAGGTTTCCTGGATGGAAAAGCTCTGCTCCCTTGCTGTAGAAGTGCTCCCCTACATCCAGCACCCTGCTACAGTTGGCTACTGACCCCTTGTATCACGTACCTTAAACATCTAACCTTCTAGTTCCCCTGGCTGACATGTAGCAGAACTCCAACGGCTCATGATTACAGAAATGAAACCCTTGACAGTGCTCTCCGGCATGGGTTTTGTTGATGCCTCACATAGTCTCCCGCCAGACAAAGTTATATTTTCCCCTTACATCCCAATCGCTTTTGTTTTCACCATTTTGATTTTTAAAGATTGTTTTCTTCATTTTGTACGTGCCACCAGCAGCTTGATCTTCTCATTAAATTGACTTCGGTATGGAAAAACACTAATAAAAGAAAAATGTCACCAACACAACTGCTCGAGCAGTGAATATCTGGAGCACTTGGGATCACAAACAGCTGCTGCAATTATATTTAACTGCCCATTTGCTGTGCTTTGCTCACAATCAGATCTTACTTCAAGAGCAGGTAGCACCATTTCTGCTTTTGTAGTAAACAAGTGACATGATTAGAATGACGAGTGGGCTCCGTCTCCGTGTTTTAATCTCTAGAGGTGTCTCTACCTGACTGGGAAGCTGAAATTCTGGCTTTTTATTTACAGCAAGCTGCGCTCTCTCTCCATTCTGAATGTGTGTATATGCTGGGACTTTTCTAAACTAGTTATTTATGTAGCTTCTCATTTCCACATGATTGTTTTATTGCATGATATAAATCCCCAAATGTGTGTTTCAAGCAGTTATAATCTTTATTTTCTCTGTACAAACACCCAGTTTTCAATAAAGGAAAATGCTTGCTTTTTCTTCTGACAGGAGTCAGTAATTTCCTCCACTGCATTTTTTCCTTCCTAATGAATTTCTATCAATCGAAGTGATTGGAGAGATGAAGTGACCAAACCAGGGAAAAAGGTTTACATGATTCATTGGACTGGTAAATTCTGCGTTAAAAAAGATAAACAGAAGCAACAGAAAGCAACAACTTTCAAAGCTTATTTTTTATGCATCATTAAAAACAGGTCATACGTGTTTAAACAAATATCCTGCGCCCTCATTTTAACTCTGCTGTCCTTCGAGAACTCATATGACTCCTTAAGTATGTGACATGCATAGTCGGTAAATGGCACTGTATGGGGCTCAAGAGCATTTGAGATCAAAGCAGTTTAAGAAAATCAGGCTTATTTACTGGGTGAGCGCATGAATATAATTGATAAAGTAATAGAGCATTGTAATTACTTGAAGTTACTAAAGCTCACAGCCCTGTAAGTACATAGAATGTGCAATCTGCAAACGGCATTTTAAGTTGCTCGAGTGCCTTCGAGATCAAAGTAGCTTACGAGAATCGTCTTGCTAGTGAGTGGGAGTCTGAGTAGGAGTCTGAACAAAGTTGATAAGTAGTTTGAGCATTTTAAGTACTTCAGGGCACTGCAGCATGAGTACAAAGTAATAGGACAAAATAACACCAGCTTGTCAGTGTTTGGTTTTCCAGAGCTGGGCTAGTGATGAGAAAAACTCAGAGAATGGTGATTTTAGCAGAGGGACATCTAATCAGGTCCAACCAAAACAGTGATCCACTCGGGATGGTGTCTGGCAAACACCGTCTAAATGGGATGAAAAACCTAGTTAGGAGGTCTAGGCTTCTGCCTAAAACTGCTGGAAGGAAAACCTGGAGCTGAGCTCAGCACAGTTCCCCAAGGGCACCACAGTGCCAGGTACCATCAGGGGAAATAACAGAACAAGAAAGTGCCACCAGGGATTAAGAAAATCCCCCAAATGAGGACACACTAAGTATAAACTCTCTTTTTGTACAACAGGGCTGCCCGAGGCTGATTGGTAGGGCTGTGGATAAAAGGAGACGGCGTGGTGTAGCTCTCAGCTGTGAGTGGTTAAAGTGGAGAAACAGAGAGCAGCGTCTTTCAGATAAAGCTAAGAAATGAAGGATGCCGAGAGATGTGCTACTGGGGGGGAGCGCAGTGAGACAAGCATGCACACACCTGGAGTGGAAACACACGGCTCGTCCATACAGACCTCCGTACACACTGCCAGTCCACTTGCTGCCATGAACAATAATTCAGCAGTAAAATAATGAACTGTTCTTTTTGTTTGATTCTTTCTTTGCAAGGTATCTAAACACTGAGAAACTTGGAAAGGTTCAGCGGAGTGGGCATATAGCAGGTATTGGTGGCTATTTTGGAAGATCAGCGAAAAACATCAACAGTGTCTTTTTTTTCTCTGTAACTGTAAAGAAGACCATCCATCAGGACAACTCTGTGAAGGATCCAAAAGCTGGAAGACACTTCTAACTACTTTGAAACAAAATGCTAGTAAAAAGTATTAGCTATAACTAAGAAAACCTCCAAATTATCAAGATGCAAATATCAAAACTGAACACCCCTGTAACCACACTGTTAAAATGCCTCCAACACTCTACACGTTATCTGGTTTTGGCTATCCACATGCATCATGTCACATTTGAAAATCAGATTCTGTGACTATCCAGTACACTCTTAGCTAAGCGAGCCCCAAAAATAAGCTAGCAGTGAAGGAGAAACCAGCAGAAACCAGGTCGCACCACTTGCAGAGACAATAAAGAGGCACAGCGAGATCAATCAACACCAGTGCGTTACAAAGGACAAAGCGCTGTTAGAAAAATAACTGTCCTTTCAGCTAGTTAGCATTCAATGACTGAAGTGGAAAATTTTCTATCTCAACTTGATTTTAGGAGAAAGAAATGTTTCACTGAGTCACCTCATGCCTGTGAGGACAAAGTTCAATCTGCCAGCACAAGCACTAGGGTTCAGGAGAAAGACTGAAAATGAGCAATTTTTTTTCAGTAAAATGTAACTTAGAAAGAAACAGAAATATACCTGCTTCATCATAGGTTACGGTCAATTTTTCCAGCATCTCTCGATCAATTGATAAAATCTGCTGTTCCAGGATGGTTTGGTAAGACAGCACACTGTTCTCCTTGTCCTTCTCATAGTCTTGAAGATGTTGTTTTAGGACTTCAGGCAGGCGGGACTTCACATATTCTGCTGCCGACTATGCAGAAAAGAGGCAAAGGTTTAATTAATACATTTTCTTTTGAAAAGCTTTACACATCTCCATCGCAATGTTTGGGTTTTTTTAATTTAAAGCATTCTCAAATGTAACTCCTCACAATAGAACACTCTTAATGCTACTAACTCCATGGTGCAAATTCCACAGGTCATTTCTCTGCCAAAATGACCCCTGCCTGCCCAAAACTTCCATGGAGTCGGAGATATAATGGACCAAATTCCCCCAAGCTGAGGCATAACCCACTCTTCAGCAGGGAGTTTACGGCAGTCCAGAAAGAGTCACCCATGCTGGACTAGACACATACCACAGTAGCTCAACTTCTTCATCGTTAACATATTTTGAAACTGTAACTATGAAATATAATGTCTTTATTCTAAATTTTGAACTACAAAGTGACAGAGTGGAATCACTTCACCTGCTACTGACACACAACCAGGCTCAGACAGGGAGGTAGAAGTGAACCTCTAACAGCATTAAAACCCGACATATATACCCGCATCCACACACAGCAAATTCTCTCAAATGTTTTTCTCTGACTGCTCAAGGCCATAAGGAAACAGACATTAACACAAGGTGGCATGGTTGTACCGATGTTATGGAGCCTTGTGCAAAAACATAAATGGTAGTAACTACGAAGAGCATCTGCCTCTGGAGAGGTGTCGGTCCCCCCAGGATCCCTGCCACCACTGGAGCAGCCCTCTCCCTCGGGGGCTTGGGCTCAGACACCTTGGTGGGATCCAAACACAAAGCAGCTTTCTGCTTTTTAAGCATTAGCATCCCTCTCCTGCAAGTATTACACTCCCACTGTAAGAGGGAACAGAAAGGCCCTCTTCCTGGCGTGGGTTTGGGGTTTTTTTTCTGCTTTCCATCTCTGATATAAACATAACTGGAAAAGGAAGATGTAGCAAAGGCTGCTGCCCAGTGCTCCAGCTTTCCTGCCAACCTCAAGACAAAAGAGAAAAGCAAATGATAACAAGGTTATATTATTTCAGGCCTGGAACTGACCAGAAGTTACTTCTACTCAGCAACAGGCTCTTCCTGGGTTTATATTTAGTTTTCCGAAGTCAATTGCCTATTAAATTGCAACCTTAAAATATCACTGAAGTTGTGGTCAATTTTTCTGCAAGCTAAGCCACGTGAGACGAATGAAGTTATTCTAGGAAAACTAAATGAACTCTTCACATGAGTACAGCGTTATTTAATCTTACATATTAATAGTAGTGTTCTTCCAAGGGAAGGCCAAAAGATACACTGTATACTAATTATTTTTGTCCAAGTTCAGGCGTTTGTGTTTAATGTTTCCTTTGAGAAGAGGTTTTACTCTGCGGGGTGGTATTTTTGTGCTCTCCCTAAGGCAGCAATTCTGAAGAGCAGAAAACAAAAGAAGAATTTATACATACTCATTTTCTGAAATACGTCGCGCCAGCCAAGGGAATATTTGTACGCTACTACTGGTTATAAACACCTAAGGAAAAATACCCATCCTGTCCCAAAGATCTTGCAGCCCAAGTAAAAGTCAAGAGACAGATGGGTACAAGCAGATGGGAAGACCATTGGGAGGTTGGCCATGGTCGGCATGACGGGCAGCTGGTGCGAGCCATGTGCAGCCCAATTGTCAGGTTTTTCCATAGGCATCGAGGCTGTGGATTACCCTGGTTTCAAGTGTGATCTCACAGGTGGTTTTTTTTCCCCCTTGGTGAGAAGCAAAACCCAACGCTCTTGCTTAGTTCACTGCTTTTCACATTATGTCTAGATGTCATTAAAGATTTAAACCATAAAGCAATGATGGAACTGATACAAACTCCTCTCCTTTTCTAGCAAGAAAGGTGATCAGCCACATCTCAGTAATTACATCCCTAGCTGCACTGCAGCTATGAGACAGATAGTACTATATTCTACTCACTACAAAAGTAATTTCATCTTGGTTTTAAAAAGTCACTTCCAGTACCTGGAATATTTTAAAAAAAATAAAAGCGTGAGGCCATGAGTGCATGTGTTTATGCACGTGCTTGATATTAAAGAAACCAAGAGGCTACTGGGCAAACAAAAATGAAAAAAAAAATTAAAAAGAAAGACTTCCACCATTTCCACGCTCTTCCATCTTACCTCAATTCTCATCGCACAGACCACAGTATTCAACTTCTGAGTAGATCAGAACCCTCCTTGCATTCCTTATGGATTTTGGTGTGGACTGCAGCCCAGAGACCCCTTTGCTGGGATGCTGCTCAGGGGCATCCTGCCGGCAGAGCATCCCACCACGCCGGCTGCTCGGCTGCTCCTCCTCCAGCCAGCACTGGGGTCCCTCCCGCTCTCATGAACTCTATTTTCATTAATATATGTATTTGTGTCACAGGCAGAAGTTAGGGGAAAAAACCCATTTCACTACTACTTTGAGGCTTCAAAATAGCTTTACCGTCTTTTCCTCTGTCTGGTCCCTCTTACTCCTGCAGGAAGGAATTAAAAACCTACCTGCTCCTGGAAAACACCTGACCTCGGCCATTAGTTATAGGTACAACTAATTGTACAACATTTGCTGGTCAGTCTTCCTCATCACCACCCCTACGAGAAAGCAACTTGGAGCCGTAGGCACCGCAGCAGTGAGAAACGCAAAGAAACGGCGGTCCTGCTCACGCAGATCACTGCTTCAAAACAACAGCGTAACAGAAACGCACATGGCTGAACTGTCACGTCTCGCGGTCACGATAACCTCCTATATTCTGGCAGGAATTTATCCATTTCTTTTATAAAATTGAAACTGCAGCATCCCCTGTGAATCTGTTTTCAGTCTGAAGCACCCTTCTCCAAATTAAATACAGGATTGACTTTAATACCTTAATTGACTTCAGGATATTTCATCCTACCATGGAAAACTAATATTTCATCTATATAGAATAAATTTTAAAGTATCTACATACAATGAGATATACTTGCAGAGCTTATTCACAAAAAAATCACATTTTTCTCTATTCACTAAAAAAAGCCCCTACGTAAAAATCACGCCAGGAAATGCTGAAACCCCTCACTGTTTAGTAACCTGAACCTCAAATGCAGCCAGCACCCTTCTGTAACTACCAAATTTGCCTATGTTTTTTAATTGATGAGAAATACATCTCCAAAGTAAAATGTCTTTTTATAAATTATGCTAACTGCCTGCTAAAATTTGCTCTGCTTTTCTGAAGTGTACCCTTCTGGCAGCTCCTTTGTATGTGGGGAAGTAAAGGTCTAAAACAGTTAATCAAAGGCTTCTTTATGAAGCTACTTCAAAAGTCAAGTGGCGGCTTGACAAAGCAGTCTCCTTACAGTTATACTGGGTGATTTCAGAAAGGCTTTCAACACATGGTAGAGTATTTGGCATGCAGAAGACCACCATACCCATAAGGGACAGTTGCGTCCCTGCTCATCCTAATCAGCTTCTGCAGGCTGCTACAGCTCAACGCATCCCATAGCCTGGCTTTACCAACCCGCTCGACCTTTAAAATTCAGGTTTTCACCAACGCAAACACAGAGACCTTGCGTATTTCTGGCACTTGAAACACTCAAGCAGGTCTCATTAAATCGTATTATCATCGGATGAACGCCGGGCAGTGGAAAAACCTCTCCAAGTGGTGATGCCCTGGTAATCTGCTTGCTGTTCGCCCTGCGGTGGGGTTGGGTAGGAGGAGCAGGACGGCAAAGCATCGGGACCAGCTCCCAAATTATGCGACTCTCCACGCAAATGCTTGCACACAGAGAAGATACACCTCCATGGGCACACGTGTAAACATGCAAGAAGTGGCCCGAGTACTCTATGACAAAATACGTTAATTAAGACAGCAAGTGTTAAGCAGCTCCATGACCCCGTGAAAAACGAGGACTGCAAACAAGCTATGGCAAGATCAGCACACTGGCACATCAAGCAAGTGAAGGATCTAATTAGCTAGAACAGCCATTATTTATAAACAGAGATTTCCAATTTAAAAAATGGAAGAGGGAGACTTTATTGCCTCAAGCCCGCACTCCACATCGACTCCCGTGACTTACAGGGAGAGGAGGGAAACCACAAATTTATGATCTTAATATTCTTGAGACAATACATTCTGCCTGCCCGGCTACTGCAAACATCCAGAGACTATGGGAAAATACAGGATCCATTTTAGAGTGTGGTATTGCTGGCGTAGCACGTACACCACTGAAGGATTTAAAAAACACCAAGATTCCTCTATTGCACCTTGCTGCCTCTCCTTTTCACACATTGTCTGCCTCCCCTTCAAAGACGCGTGGCTCACTACAAGTTTCCTGCTTCAGAGATGATACACCATGAACTGCTGGGCAAGAACAGAGTTCACCTTATGAAAAAGAAGAATTTCAACTTTGTTCACCTCCTGGTTTAGCTCAGGAAAATAATTTTTTAAGTAGGATCAAGTGAGTTTGACAAATAAAAGCCTGAGGTGGGTACAACAAATGAAGAAGGGTGTAAACCCTACAGAAGACAGTGTCGCCATGATAATCTCATGGGAAGGAAACATGATGAAGAGCAAAATGGGATTGATCTGTGGACCCTATTTGACATCTCGGTAAGAATCGTGGAGAATACACAAAAGGAGCTGGAAGGAAATTAGTACAGTATCAAAACTATAATATAATTGGGTAATAAGAGAAGCTCAGTAAATAATTCACAAGACTAGATTGTTAATACAGATGATATAACTCACTGGGAAAGAAGGCTACAGAAATAAAGAAGAGCCCTGCACATCGAGAGTATTTGCTCTTCTAGGTCCAGTCTGTGAAAGGGAGACAGACCTGCCAAAAGTCACCATGTAAAAAAAAGAAGCAGAGGGCACTACCATAGCACAGGTCCACCTGGCACCGAATGAAAAATGAAGTAGAGAGGTTGGGTTTTTTTAACCAGGAACTGGAATAATCAACCAAAGCACAAGATGTAACGAAGTACTGCAACTACTCAGATATGTTATAGGAAATATATTTCAGAGCACAGGTTGACCAGCAACCTTGGAGTGTGTTGGTGATAGTAGCAAAGACCACGGTTTGGGTGCGGGATGTTCCAGCACTGAGAAGTCCCCTAAGATAAGGAAGGCAAAAGACAATTTGCATGAAGGTGACGATTAATTCTTCAAGGAGAAAGCAACATAATAAAGGCAAAGGACTTTAAAGGAAGGACACCTGATGATCTCTGAGGCTTGACAGTACAAAAGGACCAACAGCTGCAAGTCAAAGGAGAAAAGAAGGTATGGGGAGCAAACATTTCCTTACAGAAATTATGTGAGTGAAAACTACCCCAATGCAGAAAAAACCTAGGAATTCACCTGGCAAAGTCATAAGCTGCTCAGTGATCTCAAACTCAAGAAGGACACATATACACAGTCAGAATACCATGTGAGTATAAAAGAATAACAAACAGTGAGAAACAAATGGAGACTAAAGAAAAAAATTACTTGGAGCTAGCAAAGGTAGCAAGAAAAGGTTCTACAAGTCCATTTGTAGTAAGAAAAAACCCAGGCAAAATGTTGCTCTACTGCTCAGCAGAGTAGAAAAGCTACTGACAGATGATGCCATAAAAGCTGAAGTATTTCATGTCTTTTTTTGCTACAGTACTCACTATCTTTACCTTGCTGCATTCAACTGGCAGCTAATACCAGAGGCAAACAACCAAAATCTCAAGACAGAATAGGGAAAGAACATGTTGGAAAGTGCTTACAAAGATTAGATATTTTCCAGCTGGCTGGGCCAGATGAAATTCATTCAGGTATACACAGGTAATGGGCTGAAACAATCTCTTTAATGACCTTTGTCTTCGAAAATTCACAGAGGATAGCGACACATTATTTGGAAAGGGCAAATGTCGGGGCTACTTTTAAAATAGTATGAAGGGAGAGAAACAGAACTACAGACCAGTCAGTTTATCTTTGATGCCTAAAAAACGGGATAAAAGATCAAATGATTTCTACGCACACGAGAGCACCAAGATTTGTAAGGCGCAGAGAGCAAAGGGGTTCTCTCAGGGTGTCAGGAGACCTGCTAATTCAGTTCCTATCAACGGCAGTCTAGGGAGCAAATGCTCCCTTGCTCATTCCAGCAAACATGCCCGTGCTTGAAAGTCTTAGTACCACTGATCACATCATCAGCACAGACAAATCTTTCATGCTATTCTCTTAAGCCTTAGGGGATCCCAGAGAAATAGCCTTCCATGTAAATTAGGATGCTGAATCCCACGCAGATTAAGCATTTCAGAGACTTCCAGGACTAAAATGCATCTCCAGAGTCCCCTCGGACCCGCCACGTGTGTTTGCCGCTCCTGGGAAGCAGAGACAGGGTGTGGAAGCCTGTCACTGCCACCACCCGACCTTCATTTGCTGCCACCCCAGCTCACGGGAAAGATTTCAACTAGAGGTGCTATTGGAAATATATAATGATCCCACTGGGAATTTCTCATTCCCCATTTTAGACTAGTGCTCCTTAGGAAAAATACTTTTATATACAAGTTTCTGGACTCACATATTTAAAAAAAAAAAACCCGAACCACACAATTCATTATTCTAAGAACAGTGCACTTAGCTTATTAGATATCTCCCGGTAGGATGGTAAAAACCATGGTATAATAAGGTTGTGGACAAGAAATGTATTCCAGAGAGTCTGCTAGTCATTTTTTGTAATAATGCTATAAAGCTTTCCTGTTTACTTCAAAAAAGTACAGTACAAAAATATATATGTAAAAAATCAGATTGCTAGGTTAGAGAAATCACATCTCAGATTAAATAAAAGACTTGAAAGTCCATCTCCCCTTGACCCATTTCATCCTGGTAGAGAGACGTCCCTGCTTCCAGGGGTGAACCAGGGCAACTTCATGAGCACATTCCCCCTGCCCATCCCTGCCACTTTCAAACGCGGTGCAGTGTATGGAGTGTTTTTTCCCATTTTACTGTATTCACAAACCAGTCATAAAACTTTACCAGTCGTTTCTCGGCATCCCGATGCTTTGTTGGGTGCTTACTATAGGAAGGAAATGGTTAAAGAATATTCTTTGGGTTCCTGCCTCCCTGAGAGCAAAACTTACTGCAGACAAACCATCTTCTCAACCTATTCACACTGCAATGTAGGAAAGGCTGGTGTTGATTGAAATAGATACAAAAATTCTGCCTCCAGGCCCACATGTGCCACTTCAACTCATTTCAGAGAAATATACATACATCAGCCCTGACTCTCGCATCTCACACTCGGTATTTAGGATCAGATGCCTCTCCTTCATCAGCATGAACCACAAATAACTCCACTGAAGTCAGTGGGATTTTGCTGAGGCAAATCTCGTGGAATAAGGACATGACGCTATGAATAGTTACTCAAAAGGAAAACATAGGGCAGCAAAACATAATCTACTCTCAAGAGGATAACACAAGATCTACAAACGGCACCAAGACAAACATTTTGCCCTCTAAAGCAAGGAACTATTTAAAGAACAAACACGCCAACAGAAACCCGTTAGTAGAGTTTTCCTGTAACACAAACTTTTGGTACACTTAGCCTATTATTTCTATTAAAAAGTGTCTTTTTTCTCCAAAATAAATATTCAAGTAAATAATTTACTATTCATCAATATGTATCCTAGGAAAGCCAAACGCACAATTTAAAACAAGGTTATTAGCAAAAGCGTGATACCTGAAGACATTTGGGGAACATAGGAATTCTCTCCTAGGACTTTCAACAAGACTGAACACCAAACCCACCACTATTATTTTGCAATCCGTGCACAATTTATTTCTGTAGCAGAAAAAATATTAGCCTCACAAACATCTTTAGTTAATCAGAAGCTATATAATAATGAGAAAATTAACCTGATTCCAAGGAGATGTATAAAGTTCAAATTAGTATTCACACTGGATTGTCATAGATATATTAAATCCATAATTACAGTAATCCACAGCTGCTTCAACTGTAGAAAATAATGAATTGCCCAGTGAGAACTGGTGTCCATGAAATGGAAAGAAAAGGCCATCTGTTGTGGAGCTTTGCTCTGACTTTATGCTTTGAGCATGGAGAGCTTGATCCTCTTTGACACAGTCTATATGTGGACTTATGGCTACAAGCAATCCAAGTAACCATACCACCAAACAGAAAGGATAAGAATAAAAAAAGATGATGATTTATGGCTTTAAATTACGCATTTTAGTTTCTTCCCTATGAGAGCACTTGTCACTCACTTCTTAAATAGACTTATTTAAACGTCCTAGAATAGGAAGCAAGTAAGTCAACAAAATTTGTAATGTAAAAATTACATGTTCTGTTCTCCCTCCCACTCCCCCCAACATTAGTCATATAGAAATGTGTGACATTGCAGCGAGCGTACACGCGAATGTTGGCATGGTACTCATTAATCTAGGACATGGATCAGAAGAGGTGAGAATAAATGCAAAACAACTATTTTCCATCTTCCAATGAGGGAGCGGTTAGTGAAATACTTGTACAAGTCATCATTTTTAATAAGTAATTTTAATTAATTAATTGAAATTAACAAAAACATGCTCCATGTGATATAGCCAAGCAGTCAGTCATTCTACAGACGAGGAAAGAAACAAAGCACAGAGACTGATTTGTCAGAGGTTTCACTGCAATTGGCAGAGCTACAAGGATTGCTCTGGAATCTGGACACCTAATTAAAAGATTAATTTTATCAAGGCAAGGGGGAGCATTATGATTATCTTGTCTGGCATCTTGAATCAGGACCACAGCACTTCCCTGTCTCATTGTTTGAATGAATAAGTCATTTTGGAAAATATTCGACACTGTTTCAGAGACAGAGAATCTTCCATAGCCCTTGGAAGTTAATTATCTGTACTGTTAGAGGATAAATTCGCATACCACAGAAAATGTTCACGTTATTTCCAATCTGAATCTGCTATTATCTATGACTTTCAGCCACTGAATCAAGTAAAACGTCTGCTCACCTACATTCCTCTTTCTCATGTAAATACATGCAAATTGATCAAATAACTCCATTAGCTTCTCATTGATAAACTCAATAGATGGAGCTCACTGAATGGCACATTATCACATGTCACATTATCGTGCATGCTTTCTAATCTTTTCAAGCATTCATATGGTTCTCCTTTGAACACTCCTATTTTCCAACTTTGTTCTTTAGGGGTAATCATCACAAGCAAGGCAACACACCATGGAGGAGGACTTACTAATACCAAAACCACTTCCTTACTTTTATTAACCATTTGCATTACGCTAATTGGCTCACCACTGCCTTGAGATCTCACGTACAGTTCATGTAGCCCCTAAATATTCTTTTATGGCCTACACTGTGCAATATTAGATATATAGACTTACAGTTGATTATACTGAAATGCATGGCTCTCCTTATGAATATACCCACTCAACAACTTCTATTTATAATTATCCTGAAGTCTATCATGCAACGCGAGTTTAATCCCTTTAATATACACTGCATTGATTTGAAAGTATTCAAAACAGCATGTATATCAAGTCAAAACATATATTCTTCTTGTAAGTTTTGGCTAACCGCTATTAAAATTGTTATTAATGATGGAAACAATCAAATGCTTCGATTCACACAGCCATGAAGTGAAATCCTACTCGCCATGAAATCAAGTATATTCTCATCAATGAACCTGGACGATGGGACAGACTGCATCCTCAGCAACTTTGCAGATGATACAAAACTGGAAGGAGCACTTGATGTACCAGAAGGATGTGCTGCCAGTTTGAGGGATCTGGACCTGCTGGAGAAATGGGCCAACAGGAACCTCATGAAGTTTGACAAAGGGAACTGCAAAGTCCTGCCCCTGGGGGAGGAACAATCCCATGCACCAGTACACACTGGGGGCTAACCAGCTGGAAAGGTGGTTGAAGAAGGACCTGGGAGTCCTGGTGGACAAGAAGCTGAACATGAGCCAGCAATGTGCCCTAGCAGCAAAGAGGGCCAACAGCACACTGGGCTGCCTGAAGCAGAGCGTTGCCAGCAGGTCAAGGGAGGTGATTCTTCCCCTCTGCTCAGCACTGGTGAAAGGCATCTGGAGTGCTGGGTCCAGTGCTGGGCTTCCCAGTATACCAGAGAGAGGGACATACTGGAGTGAGTCCAGTGAAGAGACCTGAAGATGATTAAGGGATTGAAGCATCTGTTGTACCAGGAGAGGCTAAGAGAGCTGGGACTGTCCAGCCCAACGAAAAGAAGGCTCAGAGGGATCTTATCCATGTGTACAAACACAAACGATGGCGCCAGGCTCTTCTCAGTGGTGCCCAGTGAATGGCCAAGAGGTGACGGGCATAAACTGAAATACAGGAAATTCCATTTAAAAATAAGAAAAAACTTTTCTTCATGGTGAGGGTGGTCAAACACTGAGGCAGGTTGCCTGGAGAGGCTGGGGAGTCTCCATCCTTGGAGACAGTCAACGCCCAACTGGACAAGTTCTTGAGCAACCTGCTCCAGCTGCCCCATCTCCAGCAGAGGTTGGACTGGATGGTCTCCAGAGGCACCTCCAACCTCAGCCCTTCTGTGACTCTAAAAAAATTTCCAGAGAATTCATTGGGATGGCTACTCTATCCAGAATATTTATTCTGGTTGTTTAGACAACTGCATATATGCACCCAAAAATGTTTAGTAAATATATTAAGAATAAAGAGAATAAGAGGAGTTATTACCCTAATAAAAGGAAATGCATTAGCACTTAAATCACATATGCACAGATACAAACTCTGAATCTTAATTGTGCTAGGAAGCCAATTATTATTCATGCCCTTTTTAGGAGAAGAATTCAGATTAGTGGGTGTTGTGGTTTAACCCCAGCTGGCAACTAAGCCCCACACAGCCGCTCGCTCAATCTCCTCCCCGGTGGGATGAGGGAGAGAATCAAAAGGGTAAAAGTGAGAAAACCCATGGTTTGAGATAAAGACAGTTTCATAGGTAAAGCAAAAGCCAGGCACTCAAGCAAAGCAAAACAAGGAATCATTCACTACTTCCCATTGGCAGGCAGGTGTTCAGCCATCTCCAGGAAAGCAGGGCTCCATCACGCGTAATGGTTACTTGGGAAGAAAAACACCATCACTGCGAATGTCCCCCCCTTCCTTCTTCTTCCCCCAGTTTTATATGCTGAGCATGACATCATACGGTATGGAATATCCCTTTGGTCAGTTGGGATCAGCTGTCCCGGCTGTGTCCCCTCCCAACTTCTTGTGCACCCCCAGCCCACTCGCTGGTGGGGCGGTGTGAGGTGCAGAAAAGGCCTTGACGCTGTGTAAGCACTGCTCAGCAATAATGAAAACATCCCTGTGTTATCAACACTGCTTCCAGCACAAATCCAAAACACAGCCTCATGCTAGCTACTGTGAAGAAAATTACCTCTACCCCAGCCAAAACCAGCACAGTGGATAAATTAAACCAAAAATTAGCCACAGACAAAGCACTTGTTTTATAACACTCCTGCTAGTTTTAACAAATAGGAAGCTGAAGCTTATTGTAAAGGTGATGTATTTCATAAAACCTGGAAGACAGAAGCATAGACACAAAAGAAAAGCAATAATTATGACTACCATGTCCACATGGACATATCTGAAGGACATTAATATTTGGCATATGAGACTAATATGTCTATTTGCCAAAAGGCATGACTTAGCTAATGGAACAAAGCAAAATATGTTTGAATGAATTACTAAAAAAGAAGGTATGTCAAGATTTAACCCAATTTTTATGCTAATTGGTTGTAACTATTAACATAGATGAGCTGAATATTAAATTAGGAAATGTTAAAAAAGGTTTAAAAATGCATGAAAATACTTATCCGTTACCAGTTAACAGTGCAGAAAAATCTTGGTCCCAAATTACAATTTAGGGTCGCAAATGATTACTAAATAAAAACGCCTATACATCTATACCAGCAGGGATTGCATTTGCTGAAGACCTGTCAGAAAAATTTCACTCAACCAGGAAGAACTGAAATATTTTCTTATATTACTATAATCAAATCTAAGCAATGGGGGATCTTTTTTTTTATATTGGCGTATAAAAACAGAAGTGAGAGAAAGAGAAATAACACTGAAAATAATGGTTGAAACGTCATAAAACCAACTAATTTTACAGGAGTATTGAACTGCTCATTTTGCAAGCTAGGCATCAAGCATGTTTTGATATAGAAAAATACTGCTTTTTATATTTTACTGAGCTCATCAAGTTCAACATAGAAGGTGAAAAAAAAATCAGTTTTGCAAAATGACTGCAACTTTGTGCAACCCCCAAGAAAATGATGTTTAAAACTTTGCGACTGTAACCTTGCATCGATGCAGATCCTGAAATGAAAGCCTTCATCAGCAATTAAAGTGCCTTAAAAGCACTCAAGGGGATTTCTACAGGTGTTTCTGTGCAGATGCTTTTCCAAATAGCAGTGGGATGCAAGATGGTTTATGTAGAATCAGTTATACCAGAAGCCTTTCATTCTGCTACTTTAGTTGAGGCAAAAATGTATTTATAGCCTATTAGACTCAATTAAATAGCAAGAAGCGTTCTTCTTTATCTGCCGTTGTTCTCTCTCTCCAAGCAAAGAAAGAGTGAGTATAGTGAAATATTTTAGTCTAAATGGTCTCTCCTGATTTAGAGACATCACTTTATGCCAAGCAGAAATCATCACAAGAACTAGAAAGATTTGGTCTGGGCTGAAACACTCTAAGAACTAGTTCATTAAGCAGGAGACCAAGAAGACCCTGTTTTCACCTGCTTAGAATTTTACCAAAATTCAACCAGCTGGTCAGAAACTTGTATTCTATTTCAGATTCTTGTTCTGCAAAAAAATTAGTCCAAATAATTTAATTTATGTAGAGAACGAAGTTAAGGAACAAGTAACTGCTTTTCCCACTGTAAAAGTCACAGTTTTGGCAAACGCTTCCTTAAATAGCTTCAGCTCGATACCACCTCGGTCACGCAGAGCAGGGGACTGCACAGGCAGGGCACTCATATTTACTGCGATGTCTCCAGGATGGAGCAAGGGATTGCTATCAGGTGATGGATGAAGAGAGCAACACACAAGACACCTTATATACAGCTGGGAATTTGCATTTCCTACAATCCCCAGCGCAGAAATGTACCAGTATTGCTCACGTCCTCTTTGTTACCCACCATCTGAATGCACGGTGTGAAGGGTGCTCAGAGGAACACTGGTTGGGACTGGTAGACCGAGGCTCACTGCAGTCCTGACCATGGGATTGTTCAGTCTGGAGAGGAGGAGGCTGAGGGGAGACCTCATCGCTCTCTACAACTGCCTGAAAGGGGGTTGTGGGGAGGTGGGTGTTGGTCTCTTCTCCCAAGTGACAAGCGACAGGACAAGAGGAAATGTCCTCAAGTTGCGCCAGGGGAGGTTCAGGCTGGATATTAGGAAAAATGTCTTTCCTGGGAGAGCGGTGAAGCACTGGCAGAGGCTGCCCAGGGAGGTGGTGGAGTCACCATCCCTGGAGGTGTTCAAGGACCGTGTGGACGTGGCACTGCGGGACATGGTTTAGTGGGCATGGGGGGGTTGGGGTGGTGGGTGGACTTGATGATCTGACAGGTCTTTTCCAACCTTAGTGATTCTGTGATTCTGTGTGATTACTTTTAGCTGAAGTGATTCGTACAGATGGCTCGTACAGAGCTGTTCTGTATTTACAGGCTCTCATGCAGAAAGGCAGGTGCACAGATGCCGATCTGTAAGTCACTCCTCAGGGTTTAAGTCACAGTACAAGGTAAATAAAGTCCTGCCCTTCTGCATTACGTTTTCATAACTGTGGGTGGAAAACAGGTATGGTTCATTCTAAAAAGCAAATGTATAAGGGGTTTTTTTACGGACTTAAAAGAATAGGGGAAGCACAGTATCAGACACACACTGGTTCCCACCCTGCTGCTCTGGGCACATTGTCCCCCAAGAACGTGGATACCTGCAAGGCTTCCACTGCTCCCTTTCCCAATACTGAGTCCAGCGCTCCCGAATGAAGTATTTCTGTAAATTATTCCAGTACAATTTCAAAACTCCAGAAAACTTAACAAGTAGAAAATGGAGAGGAATTTTCAAATAATTCCAAAGTGTCAACACATAAAGTACTATTATTTTGCCTTCCACAGTCATAAATCACCTACACATCACCACCTTAGAGACCCAGCACACCCAAACACTGCAGCAGCAGGCAGCGCGTCACCTATTTGTGTTCTGGAGCAGGAGTTTTGACCAGATGTTGTCCCCTGGAGCCCAACAGCCAAGTCCTGTCCTGATAAGGCTTTTACTAAACAGGATAAGTCTAACGCTGGAAGAAATTCTTAAGTTTTCATTTCGGTCCCTATTTCTCTTACGAGTGACCTTATAAAGATTCTGTATTAAGAAATCACATTAATAATTAGCCCCAGGTTACATCCAATGCTGTGATGAGAAGGAGACAAGAATCGAGATAAACCACTTCAGTGTGAGAAAGAAAGTATGTGAAGCCGCAGAGCCTTGAGGGTAATCCAAGCAGTTCTGCTGCGCCATTTGCTCCAAGGAGCTGGAGGGATTAATGAATAGATGACACAACTGCAATTTGTTCCAGCCATATTTACCGGAGTCCCCTGCTGTCTCTTAAAAAGCTGGAACAAACCCTGCACACAAAGAGTTAATGAGGAAAATGTGGCCGTGTAGTCCTTTATACAATCAGACAGGGGCCTGATGACATTTTCCTTTAGCGATGTAGATGGAAATTAAAATTTGTAAAGATAACAACTCTGAGATTCAATGATCTCTGTTTAAATGCAATTGTGGTTCTTTTCCTTAGGCCCTCTCCTCTCTTCAGATTTGAAAAGGCCACTGTATTGACCCACATTGCAAATAATGAGCTGGGAGCTAGCAAGGAAAGCACTGCATTCACAGTTTATGTAAAACTAATCCAACGCCATTTAAGAATAAAGCGAACTTTTGTCTCCTCTCCGTGTGTGCTACTGTAACACCAGTCTGCCAGGAAAAAAGATTTTTCTTGCCCGTCAGACTTGGTGATCATGTGGGTGGTAAGCAGCTGAAACATAAGATTATGGTTCGACACAGTGTTTAAAAAGGCTTCTGGAATCCTAAGATGTATAAATAGATGAATAATAATGATTGATTGTAGTAAAGTTATTATGGAATTGTAATGGAAACCTGTGTCTAGTTCTTATGCCTGGAATTTGAGAATCAAGAGAACATCCGAGGGTTTAAGAAAACAAAAACAAAAAAAGAAAACAATTTAAAAAAACCCCAAAGGTTACAGCAGGAGAAGCAAGGATCTGACTCAATTTACCAAGCTAAGGTCAAGTGGGAAAACTGGAGATGTGTCTTCCACGCAGGGGTCTCCGTTCAGTCAGAAGCAAGATGTCCCCCATAAACTCCTATGGAGAACCAGGTTATTCTGAAATCTCTACTCTGCCACCAAAGTAGCCGCTGCTGAGAAGGAAACTTTTCCTCTGATGAGCAATGCATGATAACAGGTCACATAGGTAAGATTGCAGAGAAGGCTCTGAAGCAAGAGATGCTTTAGAGACTCCACTGCTACGAATGATGCTACACAAAGCAGCCACTGAGGGCATGAAGAGGTACTACCTGCATGTAAAGCCCAAAATATTTCCAGGATTCTAGCAAAGAAAGAGCCAGGCTAGGTATTCTGCCAAGAGCGCACAGATGTTGTCTGTATCGACACAGAGACTGGATCGCAGCTCCTCTTCCTAAAAAGATGAGGAATAAGAGGAAGTTTTGGTACATCAGTAACTGAGGAGAAAAAGAATGGCCTTAGCAACATCTCAACCCACTCAACTCAGTCCACCCTGCTACAGAAAGTGTCTTTACCTTGGGATTCTGCATTTTTGTGTGCTGTTTTGCCTCCCAAGTTGAAGGACTTACAGACCAGCATTAAACAAAACACCTTCTTCAGTAAGAAAACACAAACCTTCCAGAGTGGACAGAATTGATGACAGAGAGTAATTATATAAACCACTTAATTAAATGGCACAGACTCAAAGACAGGGACTTCATTAACCAGAAAAGCAGCCAATTCAAATCCATAAATAGTTTCCAATGCATGTTCATTTTCTAGTGCCATTTCACTACATAAACACTGAAAGCAGTACCCTTGAGAGAAAGAGAGGCATAAATCAGGCCTCCAGTTAGGATAAACACCAACGCCTGGATGTTATTATGTCTTCCCTCTAAAAATGTACATAGTTAAAGAATAAAAAAATAATTTCTTTCGCCTGTGTGATCAAGACATCTTTGCTTATTGAGCCCAAATGCCTGTAAGCACATGGGGACCAGCTAACGCTCTCGGTAGATGCATGCACAGAGCCCACCTGCGAAGTGGGCAGCACCTGCACACGGAGAGAAGTTTGCACTGGGTGGGAAAGCAAAGTGTGCAGAGCGAGGTGCGATGGCTTGTCCAGGGCAGCGGGGTGGAAAGCGCACCCTGCCACCGGGCTGCAACGACAGCAGAGCAGAGCGACGAGGTTGTTTGCAGCAGGCTTGCCCTTGGTGCCTTCTCAGATGGCATTTGCAAAGGCAGCGGACCACCAGCAAAGAGGTGCGGAGTTCAGGAGAAGCCTCTGGGTTTTTCCACCTCCTTTTTCAATCTTACCCTTATCTGGAGCACCAACTTGTTTGCTTGCTTTCTTTGAGGAGCGTTTGCCCTTCCTGTGCATCCCTCAGTTCCCATTATCCACCCCAGCTCTCCACGTGCTCCGATGCTTTGCCCACACACGTTCATGGATGCAGCAACAAAAGCAGTATTGCAGCTACCTTTGGAGGTATTTCTGTATCGTTCACATCACTTTAGTGCCTGACCAGCCGAATTACAGCAAATTAACAAAGAAGGGAAAATAAGGAGGAAAGAGACAGACATAGGAAAAAAGAACAAAGGGATACTAGTTAAAGGGAGAAGAGGAAGTAAAGGGGAACAAAGTTAGAAAAAGGAAAGATTAAACCAATGCCAGGGAAATATAAGTTACTGTTTAAACAACAGTTTTCTGAAACACCATTTAATCAAATATGATAGTACACAGTAATTTTGTTTCTCTAGCTCATTAGAACAAGGGGTTGTTAATGGCACTTATTAATGGGGCAGAAGGTCAAGTAGATTTCAGGCTATTTTCATCACTGAATAGATGGAGAAACAGAGGCTGAGCAAGGACATTATTCAGCCATACGACTTGTTGCTGAAACCCTGTGGCTGGGATTAGGATCCAGTGTTTCAGCAAACACCTCTTTCCCTGCCTTAGCTGCCAGAGTTTAATGCCATTGTGGAACAAAACCACCAAACACAAAACCAGAAAACTAAACATGCACAGGCAAAAAAAACCCACCCTCAAACACGAGCAAAATAATTTCAATGCAACCTTGAATGCATTTACCTAAGGGGAGAAAAGTGACTTCACGATATGCTGATTTACAGATGTGAATAAGCAGCACTCTGCTACGAGCCGACCCCTCTGCCAGGGACACGCTGCCTCTCCATCGACTCTAACCACAAATGCACGCCCTGAGTCTTGGGATAACATTAAAGCATAGGCTGTAGTCATCACTTTAGTAGTATTTATATCTCTATACATTATCACACTGTACTACACCTAAACTGGGACATTTCAGCAGCATCAGACTTAAGGTTACAGCCGTGACCAGGTTTACTCCATACTGGGACAGAACCAGGGGACTCTATCAAGTGAGACTGATTAAATGTTCAAACAGCTTCTTTTCCGTACTGCTTCACTTTGCAATTTTTTACTATTTTTAAGAGCAGCCACAGCATGGATTAAATACCCATGATATCACACTAAAAAAACTTCAAAGACGCAACTGGAAGTTATTCTGCTTCTGCATTAGAACCTCCTTGAAAAAGCTCCTGGTCTGAAGAGATAACAACACAGCTTTGATTTTAAGCCTTTTGTATTGCTTAGCGTGTTTGTATATTAAAGTGACACAGCCTGAAGTTTTCAGATTTCACGGCAAGCCTTGAGACGACAAAAAGCACACACCTTTTCATCAGGAGTATGTAGCGAAGTAGCTTACGCAACAGAGCTTAATATTTTGGAAAGTTCCCAAAAATATTCAACCTTTAACTTCCAGGAGTTTAAACAGAAATTTAAGCAAACCTGAGCCAATGTTTCTAAAGAGAAACAGATTTGAAATTCAGAGAAACCCTATATAACATAAAGGCTGGTTGTGCTTTCATTTCGTGGGGAGATTGCTGTTTTGCAGAATGGCAAGTGCCGGCAGTGCCCCAGGACCTGGACCACTGCTTTAACCCATCAACCTGAGGTGCATAAACCCAACCCCTTCCACCTGGGCACATCTGGAGGACTGCTTTCTACGTGCCTGGCATATTAAGTTTGTTGAAATCTGTCACGCACATGCCTTGACTGAAGACGAATGAGCCATCACCACCCTTGTGTGTCCTATCCACAGAAAGGAAATCTCAGGCACGGAGAAAGTAAGTGTTTTGACTGAGGTTGCACAGCACGCTGACAGAGGAGCTAAGAAGTCAGACCCCCAACTCATAACCATCACCCCATGGCTCCCTGGTGAGCTCGAGGCCACAGCTGATGGAAAAGTTCCTTCCAGGCTTTTTTGCAATAGAGTTATTCCTACAAAGCATGTTATGCATACCCTGCAGTCATCAGCTCAGGAATAGTTGTGCATCCTTTACTCCAGGGAACATGCATCATCTTTCGGATCATCACTTGTCAGCACTCCAGCACACAATGCATCTTGTGAGAAGAAAAATATTGCTTACATTTTCATCAAAAGCAACAGCAAAGTATAATATGGCTGTTCCCTATGAACCAGATTAACACGGCTAACAAGCAGCTTATCTTACAGCCTTCGTTTTCCAAAACTCATTGAAATAGCCGCAGCCGCCTCTTGCGAATAAATTACTCATGTTTTTCTGATTCAGTTAGCTGACAGCCTCTGAGGAAGTTGGTGAGATCAAGATTATTTTCTCAGCAAAAAGGGCTGGTAGCAAATCTTGCTTTTGCTGTCACTCAGTTTTTGATTTATTATTTTCTGTATTCATTCATTTTCTTTTCCCAAACTCTTAGGCACTTGGTCTCTTTGGCAAGATGCTATGCTCTGTCTTTCAGCCTGGTGCTGTGCCCTTAACTTCAGTATTCTCCCCTGAGGACAAACTCTGAGTTTCCCTCTCCTCCCTCTTCATTACCTGTACTCCACCTGCACAAGCACTATTCTCTCCCCTGTTTTTTTTTCCATGCCACACAACTGATGGAAGATGTAAAAGCTTAAAGCACACTGAGCTGGACCTGTGTACCACAAATAGGCTCCACTAACAGAGTCTGGACTGCTACCAGAGGCACATACAGCCCTGAACGTGCAATGAATACCGTCTGTTGTCCTGAGACTTTACAAATCCCACCTCTCCTGCAGTGCATTTCCTTGCTGCTATATACTTCTAAGTCCTTGTAAAATAAACA
This sequence comes from Gavia stellata, assembly GCF_030936135.1. Taxonomy (NCBI): domain Eukaryota; kingdom Metazoa; phylum Chordata; class Aves; order Gaviiformes; family Gaviidae; genus Gavia; species Gavia stellata. Next base: position 27,784,969 of record NC_082604.1, on the reverse strand, counting down.
ACATTTTTTTCCCCTGCAGAATGCTTGTGTTAAACCAACATGTTCCTCGTACTTAGACCCTACATCCAAGTTTGTACCGTGTCTGGTACAGTTTGAGGCAGAAGAAACTATGTACAGATTGCACAGCAGAAACAGATTTGCTGAGAGGCACGAACAAGTAGATGTATTTCAAGGTACAATTTCAAAACACGCAGGTGCCATCAAAGAAAACAGAGCCCAGAACAAAAGAGGCAGATCAGCAGCATAACTGGGGATGACTCTCAGATAAGGTCGGATGCGGGGAGGTCTCTACCGACCCGTTTCCCAGACACCTCCATCCACATCACTGTCAGTAACTTTACCACCACTGACAGTATTGCTTGCTTGAAATTTTGCCTGCTTTAATGCCACTCTCTTTTTTTTTTCCCTGCTGCTAATTATTCCATCTGGATCTTTTTCACAGAATTATTCCCATCCCACCTGTTATTTTTCAGGAGAGTTTCAAAATGGTTGTCCAAGGCAAGGATCATGGCTGAGTCCCACTGATAGAAATCAAATCAGCTGTAATCTTTATGCTGATGACTTGCCAATCTACTTTGACTCTCCAGAGCTTTCTGAACTAAAATCCAAGTCAGACAGCTTTAATATTTACTTGGGGATGTTCACACAGTGGTGCAAGATAAAGCTGCGGAAGCATAGCTCTTAATCTTCTCCCGCAAGTCCTCCTCTCATCCCCTTATCCCAGAGACCAGAAGAACCACAGTATTATACTTAGAAGGATGTATCCAAGGTGTTACCTCCGACTTGGCTCTCTTTACCATATTTGATAACTAAACCATGTCTAAACCTTCCCAATTCTTCCAGCACATCCTCTAAAAATGCAGTTGCTTTTAAACCCATCTAGGTAACGCGATCCTTCCAGGCATTGCACGATCTCAACTACTGGACCACCCTTCACGCTGCCATCTAGCTTTATTTCCAGCCATTCTAAATGCCGCCGCAATACTGCTTCTCTGCCAACGCCACTGTAAACTTTCTATTTTGAGCAGAAGTACATACTAAAGGGATGAACTGTGGTGAGGTCAAAAGAGAAGAGCAGAGTGGAAAAATATACTACTCGAAGTGTCTCGACAGATCAGGACAAAAATGTGAGAAAATAATTTAGAGCAGGAAACTGCTGGAGTCAAGGCTTTCTGCACCAAAAAGTGGGCTGTTTCTTGGCGACTGAAGTTGGGACACAAACAGAGAATGAGAAAACAACATCTGAAAGAATCCCAGTGTCGTGAGTACAGCTGAAAGAAGTGGTGTCAACACTGAGCAAAAAAAGAATACAACAGGATTTGGGAATGTTGTGGGTGTGACAGAAACTAATCTAAACAGAGAAAAATAAAATACCAACAGGAAATATTGGGGGAAAAAAACCTGGCAGACACACAGTGTGTGGAAGACTGAGAAACCAGTTTTGGAGCCAACATACTGGTATAGTGCTGCAGCCAAAGAATAATGAGATTACTTCAGGAGAAAGTATATGCAGAGAGGAAAAGGGTAGACAAAAGGGAAGCCCAGCCACCAAAAAGCCTGTTACAGAAAAGATAAATTTTAAGAGACACCTTTAAAGATAGCATTGATGAAGAGTTTAAAAGAAGTTAGAGGTGCTCAGGGCACTTGGTAAATCGGAGAACATCATCAATTGCCTAAACACGGATACACCTGACTTCTCAACACTCATTCATTACAGTGCCTTTCAGGGAGATGGGTCTCCAAACGTCGATGCATCAGACTACTGTTACATACAAAACATCACCCCATTTCCCCAAAGAGAAAGAAAACCATAGATTAGAAGTTAATGCTGCTGCTAAGAGCGTCACCAACTTCTGGGAGGCTTTCTGCAGGCAAATCCCCAGGTTCTGGCATTATTCAGTGCCCTGACAGGTATTAAGTCACTACATAAACTTAGAGTCGATCGATTCCCTGTTTTCTGAGAAAAGCTTATTCGGTTGGGATGAGTACTGATAAGAGCACTAAGCTGGACTTCACTCAAAAAGAAACTTGCGGCTAAAGGTAGCTCTGCCAGCTGCAAAGCAACATAAAAAGCCCCGTGCCAATCTCTCTCTCGGTGTGTATGCCAGCTCAGTAGTTCAAAACCAGATTAGTTTGCCTTGCTTGGCCTTTTGATTAAATCTTGGCTATTTTTAATCCATCCCATTATAGAAAGGAGAAAATCCCCTGCAAAATAAATACTGACAATGAGCCTCACCTTAAAGAGCTACAGATACAAAACCAAAATTATCCCAGAATGAAAATTCATGCATCTGACAGCAAATTAATCTGATGAGCTAAACTGAATGCACGTGTTGCTTTTGGAGGCTAAAGTGCTGCTTTAAGGAAACACTTCATTTCGTTTCCCACCTGAGAGACTCCACAAAATGTCAGAACAAAACATATAAGCAAAAAGCCCAAGAAAATTTAATCAGGGCTACTTCTGAACTTCTTATCTCAATTTCTGAGCCCATAAACTCCCTTTCCCTTACATGTAGATGCAATATTTTCGAAAAGATCATATTAGTGAACTGGTAAATCAAATTTGCAAGGGCAATGACTGTAGGAAATAATGATAAAATACTTGACGTTTCCTGACACTTAAAAAAATATTCTGTTTTAACAAAATCCATTTTTCCAAAGATTTGCAACAAACTCTGCTGCTTGGAAGGAAGGTAGAAATCAAAGGGGATGAATGAATCCAAATACAAAATTATGTAATTAATGTTTTCATTAGATACAATTATGAGATATTATATTTTTAAAGAACTGCAGATTAAACTACCTGAAAATGAAATCTTTAACCCCAGCAACTAATGTAATAAAGAAACAAAATTGAATTTGGCTTGATCTTATTCCACTGGGTAAAAAGCTATTTCACAAGGAAATACTTCATCACCTACATCCATTCACAGGTGTTCTGGAGACCTTGTAGGGAAATATCTTGCATTTCTCTTCCATGAAGGTTATTTTGGTCACTATTCAAGTTTCACATATACGTGAGGAACTACAGGCTATTTTTTGGTAGCAGTATGATATTTATCCTGCTATTTTTACTCCTCATTGCCATGCTCTTGCCCTTGGCCTCTTTGCACAGCTTTCCCACTTTTATTCCTCCCCCAACTCTCAGTTACTCCCCAGCCTTTCTTAAAGCGTCTAGTTTTATTCTCCTTAAACTCCTTAAATTCTTTAACGACTTAGAATTTACGGGCTCAACGTTTCAACACAGCCTAGACACTGTGTTACTCAACCTCGTGTTTCCACTGTATATTTTTTGCATAACTAGACATTTTGAACATTAAAATCTATTTCATAGATTTGCTGTGGCAAGGGCTATATGATATGCTAGAAATTATACTAAACACACACAGAATAAATAGAACAGTGAACTGCAGCTGCATCTGAAAACCAAACTATGTGTGCTCTTCAAGCACCATATTTAGGTAATCTGACTGGGGTGGTATTAAAACTTCTTAAAATCATTTCGGATGGTACTTTATACGCATCAGCAAGATGCGCTCAATAGAAAAGCCTGTTACTGGTTACTGTTACAGGACAAGGGATAGGCTGGTGGGACTCAGAAACAGTCCCATCACTGAAATCCAGGTTTTTCAACTGAAAAGACAGGTTTATAAGCAGGAACACTTCAGCCAGTCCCTTAAAGAATTTCAGTGCCCCAGGGGCAAGAGAAAAGGCATCACGACCCACAGGCTAAACCGACATTACTGTTATATGGACCACGGTTAAGCTGAACGCAGACTTCTCCAGCTTAAGGAGGCAGTAAGGGATGACTAGAAAGGAAAGGCTGCTACATGCTTGACAGATGCCTTCAACAAGAGAAGACCTTGCATCCTCTCGCATACAGTGCCACCAGATGATCCGTTATCGTCAACAGGATGACGCTGCCCGTGCTAATGCATGTATGTACGCTATGCTGGCCTGAGCTCTAACATGCGGACATGACATCGTGTCTCCCCCCGCGGCCAGTGACCCCCATCTCCCAGGCTCTCCCAGTGGGTCTGCCACCCCAAGAGCAGAGCAGACGTAGAGGCCAGCTGGCGTGGTGAGGTGGTTCAGAAAGGTTTCCCTCTGCAGTCACTGATGGCACCTTCCTGCCAGAGCTGCCCCGTGAATTGAGGACTGTCACCTGCAAGTTGAGGAGACCGTCTACATGCACAAGCTATCATCCCCTGAAATCAAGTCCTGAAACTAAGTCCAGCCACCCAGAAGAGCTCTATGCATTAGAGGGCATGGGTGACAGCTCTGGATGGAGATGGAAACTTCAGTAACACTCTTACTAGAGTTGCTTGTCCAGCTCCGACTCATTAACGGCTGGTACGATACTACGGAGAGAGTGGAGCAGTACGGATATATTCCCTGCCTTCTCCTGGGCGCTGTGACCCATGCCAAAATTGCTCACATCCGCCTTCCCTTTCCTTCACCCTGCCAAAAAGAGTCCAACAGAAAGTACGACATTAATGGGATTGAGAGTCAGTTCAGCCTTGGAAACTCCAGCGTGGCATGTCCACAAGGAAGACGCATGGACCTGGTAGGTATTTTCTGGCTTTTCATTGCTGATTCCTGCACTTTTTTATTGGTGGCAGCTATTAGCCTTTCTCAGTGCTATGGATCATAGTCATTATGTAAAATAAAATATATAATCACAGTGTCAAGCAAGAAAGCTGTTGAAATATTTCCCTAGTTAGGTGTCCAAGAAATAACCTGACTTTCACTTAAAAACCAAGTTAGAAATCCATTTGTTCAAATAATGTCTCTTAGTGGTTTAGCATCTTGTACTTTTTGCAATTAAATAAATTAGAAGAAAATTCTGTGCTCTGTTCTTCACGTAACAAATATTGCCAAAATAACATGCACATTGTTTCTTTCTAAAAGGACTAATAACTTCAATTTTGAAAGGGATCAAATAAAATAATTTCCATGCAACTCTACCTGAGTGATGAAATACTCATCTAGAAGATTACTTGAGGTAGTAATATGACAGGGAATTCAGGGTAAATCTCGTCTTTAACATTTGGCTCTCCAGCAGTCGTGTGGCTGTTTTCCTTTTCATTAAAGGCGTCTAGCATAAAAACATATGCCAGATTTGGCATTTTGTTTTTTTAATAAAATACCAAATGTTATAACCATAAAGAAGGGAAGCAATAGCTTTCCCTTAATTATTTCCATAACACTGCTGAACCTTCTTGTATTTTTTGGTACCTCTTGATCAACTCTAGCTATCACAGGTGACAGAGGGGAAACCCAGCATAGGCAAACCCTGCCCTGGCTCTGCATCTGAAGTTTCTGCATTATGGGAAACTAAGAGGTGGAACGTGAGAGGTTTCTCCTGGTGCAACGAGACCACCAGTGTCCCTGCAAAGCCTGCCAGTGGAAACTAAACAAATGGGAAGGCAGCTAGAAATCTGTGTAATTGCATTCTGTATTCAGACACAAGAAATCATTTCATATCCTTAGTCAGCGGCTGCTTTGCAGGACTGACCTGTTCCTTTGCAGCAAACAAACAGGCCAATGAAGAAACTAAAAAGTGATTTTTTGAGGAATGGGTAAGTAACTGGAAAAAAATCAAAGGATTCCCACTTCCAGGCCTAAATCTCTGCAAAAGTCGCAGAAGCTGTATCTCCAAAAGAAAGGCTCAACTTTGTATCTCTGGCATAAATAAAATGTATTTTGTGCTGATCCCACTGCCTTTTCTGACTGGAATAAATAATTACCTTGGATTTAAAACCAGAGTATTTTGGCCCGCCTGAAGGCTATGTGGCATCATTATATGTTGCAGTGTAAAACCCTGCTTTGAGCTTTACTGCTGGTTTGCCTCATTCTGAGGAATTAAAGAGCTCAGTCAGGTCACAGAAAGACAAACCCAAGGACGTGTAGTTAAATCATAGTCACCATTTGCACAAAAGTCCCCTGGTAAAAAATATAGTGGCCATAATTAAAAAACTCACGTAATCGAAAGAACACTGATTATGGCCAGCTACAGAGCAAAGGTCTGAGCAGAGCAAAATATCTGATGTATTCCTAAACCTTAGTAAAAGGAGGAAACAACCTCTTTGTACTGCACAGAACATGATAAACAAACAAAAATATAATTTTGGGGGTAATTTACATATAGCTTCTAAATAAAGTGTTTGGAGCATTACATTCCTGGAGGTATCACATTTCAGGGGATAGTGTAACAATTATGGGCAGCATAATTTAATTAATTCTTTCACAACTGCAGGTGTGCAGGCTGCAGCAGGTAAATGTAGAACTGAAGGAAGAGAAAGCAGCTAGTCAGTCTACCTTAACTATCATTCATCAATCAAAATAAAACTCACTGTACTTAAACTGCTGGAACAGAAAATTCTTTATAAATAGATAAAAGTCCCTAAGTTTACAGATCCTCTGTCAACAAGGAAGCAACGCAAAACATTATTAATACCAACATCCTATCCAGGGTTTTGTTTTCAGGTTTATTTTAGGGGGGGGCGGGGGAGGATTTTTTACAAGGTTCCTCTTTGATGTATCGCTTTTAGTATTATCTTAAGAGACATTTTTTGGAAGTAGTGTTCATCACAGAAGTGGGCAGGATGTTTTTACATTTTGTATTTGAAATTGGAATTACTGTATCCTGGAACAAATAGCAATGCCTGATGTTCAAAACACATGTTTTTCACGGTAGCTGCCAGAATTAAAGTTGGAATAGCATTCAATCTATGACCAGGGGAAAAAACATTCCTGGTCCAAAATCCACTCTCTGGTAGGTTTTCACAGTCCCACTGACATCAGTGGTCTACCAGCATGCAGAGACATGGCTGGGACCTTAGGAAGCATGAGTTGCAGACACTAAAAAAAGCAACATTGATTGGAAAAGAACGAGCTACAAATGATTGCAAAACCTAGAACCTCTTAAAATGCAGGTGGTTTGGGAGAAGAAGGGATGTGGGAAGACAGGAGCGTGACCACCACTGCATTTGCAGCTGGTAAAACACCAACTCCATGAAAAGCCCCACGGCCATGCTTTTGGTGCAGCAGCAAAAATGCTTCTTTGCCAAGCTTTTTCTCCACACAGATGCAAGACATGCTTGATTTAACAGTGAGTTATCATCAAAAGGGACAGTCCTGCTCTCTCCCACCACCAGGCACACATTCCCATGTCACTTACATTATATCCAGCAAAAAAGCAACCAAGGATGGCGTTTTGATCTGACTGAAAGCTAACCGTGGAAAAATGAAGGACTGGCATGAGACCTTCAATCACACAAGTGACCTGATAACGGGCTAATCCTGAGGCAACACAACACCAGAGGACCGGTGTACCCACCACCGCCTCTCCGGCTGTTACTCCACCCAGGGCCATTGGTAGTTTCAGTCACATTGCCATCCAGGAGTGTCAGCATGGGCTCATGACTGTCATCTTAAATATCTCAATATGGTTATAAAATTGCCAAAAACTGCAGGAAAAAATATATGTGCAAATAGTGAATTCTAAAGTTGTATAACTAAAGGAAAATAACTTCACATGCTACACATTAATTAGTTTCACAACATTCACCTTCCCTCCCTCCCTCTTGCCCTTCTCCTACTCAGCTTTGCCTTTCTTGACGATTTAAGATACTTTCTGATGAAAAGCATCTCGGGCTGCCAATCAGGGTAATAAGCAAGTTTGGTTGGTTGTTTGTTTTAAATCTCCCATCTCATTTATTTCTCTCTGGCAGAATTTTGAAAGTGTTTCCCATTTTCTTTCTGTAAGACAGCAGTGGCAAATATCGATTCTGTGTTAATTTAATTCTGCATTAATAAGTTCTTCATTACCTCTTCTTACAACAGAACTGCTGAAAGGTCTGTGTTAGTAAATCCCACGTTCTGTCTACTGCTCCTCATATTACAACATCTCTGCGAGCACTTAGAAATATTCTTTCCAGCTTTGCTTGCCTTGCCACTGAATCCAAATATCCCATAATGAACAGTTCACTCTAATAATAATATTTACTAGGAAGGGACTTGCCAGCTTTTAGGACGAGTCCTCATATTTCTGTACCTAGCCACCAGCAAATTTATAACACTTAAACCCTTTCATCATCATTGCTAGTGTTAGTTTTGTCCAAGAAAGCCTCTGAAGGAGTATTAGCTGGACTGAAACACTGGATTCCTCTTTGGTACTTTTTCAAGATGCTAATTTATTGAGTATGCTCAGAATACAGAGCTTTGTTGTGTGTTTTAACAAATGGTATTATTTCTTAATTGCATTTTATGTTATACACTTCCAATGTCCAACGAGATGAAAGCAATATAAAGGGAAATCAACTTAAGTGAACAGCATATAGAAGTTATCTTTATTTTCCTTTCAGTGCAACCTCAAGGATTTGGAAGGAAATGCGAAGAAAGAAACACAGAGAACCAAGTTTGCCCAAAGGGCCCGAAAGTGAGCAGGAGTGCAGCTTAGTCCTGTGAGATGGGAAAAATATTCTTTACAGAGAGAGCAGCATAAGAAGAAATCACAGATTTGTTTCACAAATCTCAGTGGGAAAGGACTAGGGAAGTGGAGAGAGAGTACCCCAGCTATAGTCTGCACAGAGTATGTATACCTGCACAGAACATCTACTAGCACAGTGCATTGACAAAGCTGGTCTCTACTTACCTCTGCCTCTCCTTCACGAAGGACAAGAACAGCAAAGTCCAAATATAAACCAAACCTTCAGTAGGCCAGTGCTAATACAAGAATTGTTGCATTTCTCCCAAATAAAGAACCAGAGACCAGAGATCTTAAGTGGGGGAGATATATGTATATATAGAAATATAGATATAAAGGTATCAGCAGGTGTTAAGAAACAGTTATCTCACTAACTGGAAGGATTTCAGGGGTAGTGACATTGGTATACTTCAAATAACTGCTGACAGCTGTAAAATAAAGCACTGCACAAGGAAAAAAAGCAGAAGAGAAAAAAATCTGATAAAAGAATAGGAAATGACTTATAAGTAAGTGAAGAAAAAGTCACCTGGTGCAGTTAGGAAGGTCACTACATAGAAGAAGAGATAAAGGCACAGCCGGTTAACTGGCTGCACTTAGACAACCAACAAAGGAAAATGAAAGGAGGAGCTGTAAGAGCAACCTGGCTCAGCAGCAGGGCTGGGAGATCTCAAGGAACAGCTAGACTACGTACAGCAACACGAAGAGCACTGAGTTGGACTGCACTCCTCCAGACAGACGTCTGCACGGCAGGGCCTTCAAAACCAGCAGGAGAAAAAGGAGGTTGAAACCGGAGAGGACAGATCTCACTGGCTTGCACAAAACCTTGGGCTTCTGCAGCTGCTGCTGGGGATCTGCTGGTCGGGAGATCTGGTGGAGGACGATGGGGTCTTCAGCTGGGACTCTGAAGGCAGGTTTGGAGCTGTTAGCCTCCTTCAGACAAGGGGATGTGTGACCCCTCATAGATTTTTAGAAGGCTCATGCTGGAGCAAGATACCTGATGTAAACACCTTATTTACTAACTTTATTGCTGTGTAAAAGCCATCAAGGCTGCAAGCAAAAGGACGGAAGAAAATTAAAAGCAGTTATGAGAAGGTCTCTCATATAGGCTGCTTCCCATGTTTTACAGCAAAAAGCTTCAGGGAATTCAAAAGAATGAAAAACCTGTGTAGTAATGCCAAGCTGAGTAGGAAATTATCAAACAACACATCAGAAAACTAGCAGTATGGGTCAATACTTTAGACTAAAGTCCTACTGGCATTTTATTACCGAGCAGGCTCTTAAGTGACTTATGGCTCCCTGCGCTACAAAAAAGGGTTTGTTCTTCATTTCAGTTATAATGCATGTGATGAGAGGGAATCCGGCTTTCAGCTCAGGTTAGCAGCTTAAATTACTTTCTTGTTATCTTAAACCATTTTAGCTAATTCAGGCTAATTGAAAGAAATTGCTCTCCAAGTACGGCCGTCTGCAGAACTCCCATACACCACGGCAGTGTTTTGGGAAAAGCCACAACATTATTAATAATAAAAGATGAAAATAAGAAGGATAAAGAAACTTCTATTTAAAAATAAATGAATGCAAGTAACTACCTCCACATGTATAAATTGTTATTCCCCTCATGAACAGCTTTTCACAGCTTATTGAAATTCACATATTGTCTCTGCGGTAGATGTAGCGTTGGAAAAATAATTACAGAAGATGACAAATGAAGTAAATTATACCCAAACTGTGGCTATAAAACAAAAAAGCTTCATGTCTGATGTTTTGAGGTATTTTTAAGACTAGAAAGTTCAGAGGTTAATCCAATAAATATAATGGTATTCGCCAGTTTTAGAACCCATGTAACATCATTCTTAAATACACCACAACCCACAGCATCTACAGAGAAATGTAATTTATCCTGGCAAAGAGAAAATCCTGCTCAAAGCCCTTCTAGAAAAAGACTGCACAAGTTAAAATTTAATGAACTGACTGCAGAAAAAGGATTTTGAATTTATTAGAAGTCCAGACTTGTTTAAATGAAATAGCTGTTTAATCCTGAGTTCTTGGATACCGGGTTCTGAGTCAGAAGATTAAAATCTTGAGAAAGAGGCGAAGTCGAGTTTGGACCTAAGGAGGCTCCTCAGAGCAGTGTTGATGCATGTGTGGTGGTGATGATGCAAGTATCGATTCTGGTCACGTTATAAACATCTCAGACTAGCTCCTGGCTAATCACAGGAATGATGGCACTAATGTCCTAAAAAGCAATTATACCTTCTTCTGCTTCCAGCAGGCAGATCTACAAACAGTTGGTATTTATTACTTTTTCTCCACTTCATTAAATATGGGTTATTATAGAAGGGAAACAACAGCGGTGTAACTATTGTTTACATCTAACCCAGAAGTAGTTTTATGTACCAGAGGGAACAGAAGTTAAATCACTAGAATTATGGAAATTAAAATACAAACTGCTTGGCACAAGGTATTACTTACCATAGGCAAAGGTTAGCGCTACTGTTTACTTTACTGGCATAGCTAAAGGCTGAACCCCAGGCAAAATAAATAGGGAAATAAGTTGTGGCTTGTGAAGGGAGAGCATCTCTACTTAGAGACTTCCTCTCGGGGGGATAAAGGCAAGGGCACAGCACTGTCCCATCACTGTCCTCGCACATCCTCCCTCCTGCCTCCAACAGATCGGCAACTTTAAAAGTCTCCTTCAGGAGTACAGAGCTGAAGATGAAATCACAACCATGCATTTTAATTTAAACAGATGAAATTATTTTTTTCTGCTGTTAATGCGAAATTAGCATCACATTGTACCGTAAACTGCCACCGGGAAAGGAAAAAAAAAGATACAAATTAAATCTAAAGCTACAGCTACTAGCGTGAACACCATAGAACATGAGCATTAGTGGTACACACTATGAGGACCGGAAAATTAACTCCAGCATTTTTGAATTTAGGGGATTATAGCCTTAAGAATATTCTTTTAACACTGCTTGAGTGTGTGCTTTTATAAACATCCTTAAAACATTTAAAGCAAAATAGTAGATTAAATGGCATTTTCCTACACTTGCTGTATTTGTGAGTGCATATACATCTTTGCAGTTGCGTAGTTTATTGATCATATACTGTACAGTGTACAAAAATTGTTAATCATGGGAGGTTTCATTCTTGACAAAAGCTGAAGTGGCCAAATTGCTGCTGACATGTGGCTCACATGTCAGGTTTTTCTCCCTAAATGTACAATGGCATAAACATTTAATAAGTAAATTCCAGAAACATAATGAAAACCTTAGCGCAGAACTGAAGGACGCTGTAATAGGGTTAAGATTTGAATTTCAGATGTAATTTTTGCTTCAGATGTGAATGCAAAAACATGTATGAATACAGAAGTGAGTATTTTGAATAGATAAGCAATATTTCTAAATGTGAATAAACTATAAACGGAGACCAAAGTCTACACTGTGGATACTCCTGTAAAGTGCTGCCCACGCAGAGCAAAGAATCGACCACGTAACTATCATTTCAGCTGCTGCTAACATACAGAATTATTTTAAAAAATCTGCAAGATTTGTTTCCACTTCAGAAATCCTTCATGCTAAAGAAATTCCAGATGCCTCCCGGTCACACTGTCACCCTTTGTTAGCTATGGCAAAATCGATTTACACATCAGAGTAACGGGTAAAATTGGGTACTGGCCTTTTGAAGCCCAGTTTGGATTTTTTTTCCCCAAAACTGTGATAACAGTTCTGCTCTGAAAGTTAAAAAGAAATGTCTGTGAGGGAGAGCCTGGACTGCTCCCCAAAGGCGACATCAAGGCAGCGGGGCAGGGTGGTAGTTGAGACCTTCTTCAACATTCACTGCTGTCCAGTCTCCTGCCCATGAAGAAGACGCAGCTGGTGGAGCGAGCGGGACGGCCGCCCTGCCAGCGATCAGGTAGATAAAGTCTATCCCAAGTCAGGAGAGCTATGCAAGTTCTGCCAAAGGACAACGAAACCAGTACATCGAGCAAAAGGTACTTAAATCAAACAATAATTCTGCACTATTACCTGGGAAATTCCAAAATGACACCTGAAAATGACATTGCAGCAGGGTGGATGCAGGCTGTGAAATCAGCCTACTGAAACAGTCCTACTGTACTATGGGTTTGCTGTGTCTGGGTTATTACTCAAGTCTAACCTCTAATGTTTTTGTAGATGCTAACTTAATATATGTTAGCTTCATTTAATACAAAATAATTACAGGACAGTGAAAAGAAGATTTTTTGTTGGCTTTTTCTGTTTTTATTTAGCGTTCCCTACACTAAGGCTGTTGCGTTAACATCAGTCATGGACTTCCCAGATTAAGGAAGACCTAACATTAAGGCATTTCAGTAAAAGAAGAACAACTTGCATCTTTTGCCACACTTAGGAATACTATAGCAGCCTGCTACTTCTCTAGTGCTGCTTTTGCAGTGCAATGTTTAAAAACCAGAGATGAAATTTTTCCCTCTGTAAGATCACCCCAAAGATGGTGGAAAAGTGGAAAGTGGAAGAAAAAGTCTGGGCTGTGGTTCCAAGCATGAACAATCCTGATCCAGCAACTCCTCCTGTAGCCCAGTCTAGCTCACGGGCCTTCCTAGCACATCCAGAAAGCACTGGTCGCTGCTCCAGAAACACCAAAAAAGAGACTGAAGTGATGTCTGTGCTGCAGAGCTAAAGCACAGGTGAAGCCGTTGCTTCGGGAGTCTCCTACCCCAAATGCGGGATTTCTCCATCTACCCGTGCACAAGCACCAACGACGGCATTTGACGCCGCAGGCTGCAGGCGGGTTGCTGTGTAATAGTCTCAGAAGTGCCCTGTTCAAGATGCTTCTGACAGTAACATGTCACCCCTTAGTGCCAGCGAAGGCAGGATGCTCTCAGGATCTCTGACATACATTAATTCTCTCAAAAATTTCATAAGAGTTGCTTGTACCATTTACATTTCATTCAGGACCAGCAATTTAAGGTAATACTTTGAGTATTTTAGACAACATATGCTATAATATATACATATGCTTTCTATATATATTATAACATACGTATAAAAATATATTCAGCATATGTACCGCTAGGCAAGTACTCCACAAGTTCTTGCTTTACATACATTGCAACAAAATTTATCTTTCAAAAGCTGTCGTCTCTTTAAATTCAAATCAGAGAAAAGGAAAACTGTTTAAAGATAAATGATGCACAGCTATTTCCAGAAAAGCTAGAGAAGGAGATACAGGAAGATGCTCTTCTTTCTTTTTTACTATGAGAAACCCAAACAGCTTTCTTTGTTGTTTTTGACACAACAGTAGTAGTAAAAAGGAGATGATTTGTTTGGGTAAGTTGGGGGCGGGCGCTGTTGTGTTTTTCAGAGACTTGATGTTCTGCCGTCCTTGCAGGCTGATGCAAATCTGAAGCCTGGAAATGGCACAGAGAAGACATGATTTGTTGTCCCAAGAACAACATCCATTCTTAACTGTTGCCAGTATCACTTGGAGAAGGACAATTTTCTTTGCTGCATTTGTCCATTTTTTTGCAATGACGTACATACTATCAATGTTTATGTCTGCACTGTACATGTCTTTGATGGGACCAAAGGAAACATTATGCACTGATAGGCTTTAATCTACACAAGTACATTTACAGAGACTGTGCAACATTATTACTGAAAAACAAAATAATGGGCTTAAAATACAGTTGCCGAAGTTGGTATACTGACTATAAAACTGACAAACCTTGTGTGTACAAAATCACATACACAATAAAACCACATTAATATGATAAGTTTTAATAAATTCTTTATCAGTGCAAGTCTGGTATTAGGCTTTACTATCTCACTATTCAAGATATGCATACAAATTAAATCAGCTTCATAATCTTGGTCCTTAGCTTTACACTAATTATTGATATGGGCCCACCATCTCAAGCCTCAGGATGGAAAACATTACCAATTACTTAGGCAAAATGCAACACTATCCAGATGGATAAAGGTAAACTGTGCAAAGACATGCTTTCTATCGTCCCTGATCAGCTTTTACAACCAAAATCCCCCCCAAAATTGAAGGGTGTTGCAAAACTCACCCCCCAAGGTGTGCTGCTTTCATCTACGTCCTCTTACATGAGACAAAGCAACACTTCTGAAGCATCCATTTAACAAGGAAAGCCTACCAAAGCAAACATTATGCTGCACAAACAAGTATCCACCTGGAAAAACGATACAAAGAAAAATGAGCAATGTTAGCGCAATCCAGCTATACTTCAACTAGGACAAGTAGTACAGGAACTTGTTAAGGCATGAAATATGTGTGCACACAGGCTGAACGACTTAAAAAATGCTCTTTGAATAGTCTGAATACCAACAATCAGTGCCAAGAAGACTACAAGTTTTGGAGAAATACGGCTGAAACGACACTTGATCCAAAACAGAAGATGCAGGTTCCTGCAGAACTCCAGGCTTCAGCCAGGCTCCCCACTTCTTCCTTCATCTTACAATGTGTAGCTTTACGGCTGCTTTTGCCTTACTAAAAGCATTTCAGCAGCAGAGAGACCTGTTTCAGACTGGTATCGCTTAGTCACTCCGGTGTAGACAAGCAAGATGCATTTCTAGCGACAACTACCATCGTAATTGCTGACAGCAGAGAGCTGATGATTTGCCAAGAGCAAAAAAAAAAAAGTGTCACTTCTTAAAGCCACTTTTTATAAACTTTAAAACCTCAATAATTTACTCCTACCTTCCTATCTGAAGCGTGTTGATCAGCAGCTCCCATTCCAGTGGGAAGCTGTCCTTCCAGGAGGAAGCTGTCAGACTGATTAATATGAATATACAATTACAGTATTAATACTACCCAAGGGCAGATTTTTGCTGAATATAAACTGTCATAGCTGCTCCACTGAATTTTAGACTGCAAACTGCCATAAACTGTATCAATAAAGGGATGCTCCCCTTCCATTTTCAGGAGCCAGGAGAAATGCTGAGGCAGGCAGGAGATGCGAGGAAGCGTTGGCACAAGAGAGAAGAGGAAAGGAGAGCACCAGGAGAGAGAACAGCGCGGAGCAGATCTACCTCTTCCCTTGCTGGAAAATGGGGAATGAGCGCTGCCCTCCCTCGCTGTGACAGCATGGCTGAGGAGTGTAAGAAGGAAAGAAACCTGGGACAGGACAGTTCAAGGGAAAGGTGACCTTATGCTAACATAAAAGTCACACATTACATATATATACATATATACACATGCATACCATAGCAGTTTCTCAGCAGCCACCCATAAAGAATGAACAGGCAAACTAAAATAATAATTAAAAGGCCAAAATAAGAGGATATAATTATTTCAGCAAAGTCTGGAGATTTTAAGACACTCTTTTGAATTTTAAGTTTTGGTAATACTCTGCTGCCTGTGGTTTTTCAGCTGCTCCCCCTTAGGAACACGACTGTACAGATTCTTATGTATTAGTATATTCAGTATAGTACAATAAATCTTATCCATCACAGTCAACTTGACAAGACATATTTTCCTGCAAAACATGCATGAAAAAAAAGGGACAGTTATTCATAACTCTGTTTTATGGGTACACCTCCTGAAAGCACCTTTAATAATGTACTATAATTTGGTCTTCACCAAAGACTTACAACTCAGTTGTGAATGCAAGGCGTATTTTATATTTATGACCTGCAAGAAACTTTGTGACAGACTTCCACTGAAAATAGGAACTGGAAATAGTTCTCCCCCAAAAAACCATAAATCAGGGCACCCACTTCATTTCAAGATAATCACTAGACCCTACTCAATATTGTTGCCAGGATGTTGGAGCTAACGAAGAGAAGAGGAATTTCTGCTTTAATCTAGCAGTCAGTTCTGGTCAGTGCATATGAGAAAAGTTTACTCTCTATATATCCACACAAATGGTCTTCAAAGAAACAGCTTTAGCTGCAAATTAACTGTGACTTTCGTCAAGAACAGCTAGTCTAGCAATCAACCATAAGCTATTTCAAGAGCCAAACTCTTCTACAAACTCAATGCAGGGTTGAATTTGCAAGCCTACAGCAGGGTTAGATCTCAGACATAAATCTGGCCGCGCATTCGGTGCTGGAAGGAAGGTTGCCAGATACTTTCTTCCCCAGCCTTTGCCCTCCCAAGACCTGGATATGAACAGTCATTAGGCTGCGCAGAAGCCACGTCACAGCTTTTACTGCAGTGAAAGCCATTAACACAAATGCTTCCCTCAAGAGCACAAAAATATAAATATATTTCTATTATTGAAAGAGATATATCTTGCATGGTCAGCAAAGGCTTTCACATATTCTTCTGTCTCACCTCCAGACTAATGGACCGATACCAAAGCACTTTCCCTTTCTGCCTTCTCAGCTCCTCCAAGATAAGTATTAATGGCCAAGTACGGAGTAAACACTCAAGTGATTCCTCTGCAGTGACTTCAAACTACATAAGCACTTTAAAATATTTTTTCCACCAAATCTTTTCCTCTGAATATTTGCTGGGCTGTGCTTGGGTTTCTCCTCAGTGACATTTAAAGGCTAATATAAAAATGGGTTTGATGTTTGTGCAAAGCTGCAAGGCGTGGGGACAGCAGCTCGGCGGCCTCCATGGCAAGTGCGTTCTGGGGAAGTAAACTGCAATTTGTCTGAAACCTCTCTCTTGGAAAAAAAAAAAGCTCTCTGAGGAGGGGTTTTGCAAGGTGGATTGCATCTCTGAGCGTGCAACCTCCGGGCACTGACGTCTGCCAACACAGCCTGTTCACCACCAATAATCTTATGCTATGAGTAAAGGATACTCCCCAAAAAGCATTTACAGTGGTCATATGTCCTGTGTGCTTGTATAGGGAAAATACATGCAATATGTTCAAGGCACAGTTCTGTTAAGTATCTATTTGCAAGCATTATGTTTATGTTTTTAACATGGGATGAAGGCAATATGGATGCCTGTATATATGACTTGAACATCTATTGGCAATCACTCGAACTCCAGTGATATCGAGCACTCACCCCCACACACCACTGTGGAGTTTGTATTCTTTCATTGAGGCTTTTAAGGTTATGTCTTTCTTTCCTCTAATAAGTAGAAAATTAATTAAGTGGACTAAGGCGGTATCTCTCTCCTTCCATAACATACAAAATACCTGTATGGTTTGAAAACAGCAGCAAGGCACAGTATTTTCTACTTTCCTCCTCTGAGTGGACAAGACATTTTAACAGAGAATTCACTCTGTGCTACACAGTATAAAATAAAATCTAAATCCCCAAGTAAATGTAGAATGAATAGTCTCTAGTCTGCACAATCTAAAAATAGTTCACATGTACATTATGCTATGAATAATTCCTCAGTTTAGGAATATTGAAGTGCCTTTTAAAATTTAGACCGCATAGTCTGCAATTTGGACAAACGATATTGCTAGGGGCATTTCTATTCAGAGAGGGTAAGCCTGTATAATTTTCTCTTAATAGCATTGTTGCCAGTGCTCCATTTTTCAGGATAATTTGCTTTCCTTGGTACAATACTTTACACATCCATATTCATGGAGAATTCCAAGGGGTTTTTTTCCAGTCATAACTCACAGATATCTTTATACCTGCCAGTTACTATACCCTAAGTCAAAAGAGAACAGGATAATCTCATATCATCAGTCTGTCCATAAGGGATGGGGGGATTGAGCTGCCAGCCAAGGCCAGCTGAGACCAGCGTAATGGAGGAGGAGGAGCTGCAAGAGAAGGAGAAGCAGTAGCAGCTGCTTTCATCAGCCTGGGTCACCCTGTGGTGTCCCTTGCATCCCCTCTATCCTGCCAGCAAGCAGCCGGCCTCCCCAGCAAATCCAGCCCCCATCCATCATTCCCTGCTCAGGGGTCGCACAGAGCCCTTTGGTGCTCCAAGCCGGGCCCCATGGAGCTGCCCTCTGCCCTGCGTAGCCCCAGGGTCCAACGTTGGCCACCAAAGCCCCCTCCATCCCCAACCCCAGGGCCACCCCAACCATCCTGCAGCTCTACGACTACCTGCGCTCAGCTGGGACTCCCTCTGCCTCCCAACCTGCATCCCCCAGCCCCTCAAAGCCAGCAGATACACTCAAAGCAGTCTTTCCTAACGGCCGCAGCCAGGAGGCACAACCCTCCTTTCACTTCCAGACTTCATCAGTCCCCTGCGACGTGCCTGCTGCGTGACCTGAGCCTGAATTTTTGGAAGTGGACTTTGATGACTTCCTGATATCTGTGTTTTGCAGGTCATCAGCCTGAGACAGTACAGCTTAATCTGTGAAGATACAAAGCATTCGCAACTTCATTTGAAATAAAAATAAAATAAAAAAAGTCTTTGACATCTGTGGCCACTATGTTCTTGGGCTTTAGATGTCTCAAACGGGACATCCAAAACGTTTTTGTATTTCAGTCTGCCCATAAAGCAGCATGGGCAAACACATTTTTTTAAGAGAGTTCAATAAAAAAGTACTAGGTAAATATGTATTCCAGATGTAGACCATATAATTTTGTACATGTATAAACACAAAATAAAGTAATTGTTTTAGTATAAGACAGAGAAAAAATCCTTGAAAAACTGATTTTAAAGGGATAGAAATAAACCTGGACACCTATTTGATTCACCAAGTTAATTAGGAACCTGGTTTATTTGCAATCATTGCATATTGATCATAGCAATTACTGGTGACAAAGCTGGAGAGATGGTTTAAACACGTGCCAGGCAGTGCTAATAACACTGATTTCATCTTACAGAGGCTGACCACTATGGAAACAAAAGCCTTTTTAAGATGAAACTCTGTTGTTACTTGCTGAATTTCTCATCTTGATGAACTTAACTCACAGTTACTTAGAAGCAATTTAAGAAGAGTCATGCTTTAACTGACAGCTAATTGCCCAAAGGCTTAATTGCTTCCTTACATGTGAAGTCGGACAAGGAAAAAAAATCATCAGACTATGTCATTTAAAACAGAACTTTGTGGCTCAAAGAGTATCGGTCTATAAATAGTACGAACAAATGTCGTGCAGCGCTGCGTGACGCAACGAAGCTCAAGGCAAACATACCCGACTTGGTGCGAGCAGTGGGACAGACACATGATGCCACACTTAAGCAGCTGAAAAATATACCATAGGAGTTCCCGGGGAATGTATGTCTTTGGGTATGGCAAACAAAACCCCAAACTCAGTGAGCATTTTTATTTAAGAAAGCAATATCTGAGTCACAAGTGGTGACATCTCTTCGGGCTGATGTACTACTGAGCATTCAAGCTGTCGGTGAGCATTAACAAGTCAGATTATTCAACTCGCAACAAATTAAAGAATAGTGAGCATTTATATAATAGATGCACCAAAAAGGACTATAACAGTAATGTTGCTTCCCACAGTCTTTGCATAATAACAGTCTTAAAAAGCCATTCTCTTTTCATTTATTCTTTTCTTCTGAAAGCCACAATTATTCCAACAACTCAACATGCTATGCCCTAGCAATTTGTAAATGAAAAACTGAAATGCTGTTCATCAAGACAGGCAAATGAAAACAGACTATATTTATCATGCTGTTTGTACAAAGTGAAGGAAAACTGCATGTTTACCTCCCTGAACATAACTAAAGCAGGCTCAAAGCTGTAACTTCAGCTGCTTCTGGATGTTATTCATAGTAACTCATGTCAAACAACTTCTTAAAGCTTTTATCCCCTTTTCAAAACTTTGAACTCCTCAATAGAAAAAAAGCCCATAAACTTAAAATTGCCATTCTTCCTGCAAGACGTTGCACTTAAATTGCTAAACTTTCATTAAGATGTTACAAGTGTGACCAAAATAAGTAGATAAATTGCTCTCCATTTCAGGCCACAGAATAATAAAATCAACCGTGTACAACTAACTGGGATATGGCACAGACAAATCAAAGTAGTGAGAGAAAGCACATGATGCTGAGGAGGACACCTGGGATTTGGGGCTCTTCAGGGAAACAGCTCTAAAATGGGACCTGTATCTCCCTGAATACATAGCTCCGATAATTAATTCCTGCTGGTGATGGTAGAGGAGAAATAACTTTATTCCATTCTGCCATTGATTTTCTTTTCTCTTGCCCTATAATCATACACTTCAGTATCACTTTTGAGTACCTAATAAAAACACACATAAATTCAAAGAGATGGCTTACAGACAGATCAAACAATATTAATCCATAATCTCTTTTCTCGATGCATATCCAGGATCACAAGAATTTATCTTGCACATGCCAGTGGCTTTGTTATACGAGAAAAGTGTGTAAAGAGAAAGGTTTAAGTTTGTTCTGAAATAGTAGGACTTACAGGGTATTCAGTTACTCACGGCAGAGAGTTCTGTAGTAAATAATTAGCCATTTACTGGCTAAAGTAAACAGATGAAAACCTAACACAATATGAGTAATTACTGTAGCTGAACAATAGCACCAAGGAACCGGGGAGTGCCAGGAGCAGTTGGGCTGTGCAGTAGGGACCAGGATGCCTGGGGAACAGAGAGCACCGGCAGTCGCCAAGTGAGACTCGTGGCATCGCACGGATCACAACGTGCAGCCCAGGACGCGTCTGAAGGTGGTGTTTTAAAACTGCTTAGCATGAGCTGAGCAGAAAGGTGCTGCTAAAAGCATTCTGAGTGCATGCTTAATATATGCAAAATCCCCATTTAATTGGAAAGCACATCGAGATGCACAATCAAAGATGATATCCAAGTGCTAACGCATGGTAGAATGTATAAAAAGCTTACTAAATCAGTACAAAGAAGAAATGTATAGTCAAAGAACTGAACAATGAAGAACTGCAGCAGGTTTTCATGCTGAGATTTGGACATGTGTTGTGGGATGTCTTATACCATTTCCAGCAGGTACAGTCAGCCTCACTCCAGCATTTATTTTCTACCTTGGCAGGTAACTACCGCGGTACGACCAGGATGGCTGTCCTCTGGACGAAGAAATAGGGTCGTAGTTCTGAAACAGACGGCTGCCCGTGAGACACGTGGGACTCTTGTAAACTGTCTAGTTAATGGCTTTCATATTTGCATATATATGTGTCCACAGATTATAGCATGTCACAGTTAGAGATGTTACCCAGCTACCATGACTAATTCATTCTCCTCACTTGGCTGCCCCTGCTCCACACAGGAGACAGTACTTATTCTAAAAAAATTAAAAGCTTTTCCTCACCCATCCTGGATATTTTATCTTAGCGTTCAAAAAATGGCTTTGTAAAACTCAAAAAATCTGTTGGTTTAGTTGCTAACATTTCTGCTGACCTAGATCTATTCAGGACTCAAGTAAACCGTAATCAAAACTTAAAGCAATAACAGAGCTTGTCCCCTCCTATACAAATCTACATGAGAAGTTAAAATGGGTATATTTTAAATTCTTTAGGTGATACAGTAGGTTTAAAATTAAAGTCCCTCTCCGAAATATGAAGCTGTATTATTTTTCAGTTTGGTCAAGTTCTCTGGAAGAAAAGCAGCAATTATCAACTACCACTCCCTACAAACCTTGGGAAGGCCTATTCTGTTCTCCTGAATTTGAAAGATGAGAAGGCTAAAAACACCTCTTGCATCCAAATTTGCCCAATAAATCTCAAACTACTAGAAAATAAGTAACATTTCTTCAACATGGGAATGGTTCTCCAATTTTTCTTCTTACTATTGTGCACGAAGACCACTTAGGAGCATACAGTAAAGCATCGATAAACATAAACTCCACTCTCATGAGACCCCACCTGGAATACTGCCTCCAGCTCAGGGCCCCCAACATGAGAAGGACATGGACCTGTTGGAGCGAGTCCAGAGGAGGCCACGAAGATGGTCAGAGGGCTGGAGCACCTCTCCTGTGAAGACAGGCTGAGAGAGTTGGGGTTGCTCAGCCTGGAGAAGAGGAGGCTCTGGGGAGACCCTACAGCCGCCTTCCAGCACCTGGAGGGGCCTACAAGAAAGCTGGAGAGGGGCTTTCTACAAGGGCAGGTAGTGACAGGACGAGGGGTAATGGCTTTAAGCTGAAAGAGGGCAGAGTGAGATTAGATATTAGGAAGAAATTCTTCCCCATGAGGGTGGTAAGGCACTGGAACAGGTTGCCCAGAGAAGCTGTGGATGCCCCAACCCTGGAGGTGTTCAAGGCCAGGTTGGACGGGGCTTTGAGCAACCTGGTCTAGTGGAAGGTGTCCCTGCCCGTGGCAGGGGCGTTGGAACTAGGTGATCTTTAAAGTCCCTTCCAACCCAAACCATCCTATGATTCTATGACACGTCCCAAAACGTACTGTCTGATCAAATCCTGGCTGGCCTCCTGGCCCTGCTGCCTGCAACCCAAACCAGTGCAAGACAAGTTCCTGGTCCTGCAGGATCCCAGTTCTGAGCCCGCAAGAGGTTATGCTGACACCTTCTCAGTATTCACAGCTCAGGGATTTGCAGCACAGCCTACTTTCCTCTTTTCAAATGACAGAAAACTCGGCTGGGCCACCCCCCAAGTGCACAGCGACATAGATGGCTCTTCCCAGAATAGATGCGAAAGGGGCTGCGGAGCAAGGTGCCAGCAGCCGGGAGAGATGCACAGCTGACATGGGCTTTGCAACATGAATGCAGGGCACACAGGGAGAAAGCTAGCAAGTGCCTGAAATTAGGCCTTCACTTACAAATAAATTGTGCGTACAGTCATTGTAAAACCAGCCACTTTGCAACATGGATCAGCCTGTTCCCTGATTCAAGCCAAAAATTGCATGCAATGCAAATCAACGCAATTTTTTAATTTATATGTATTATGTCACAAGGAAAATTAAACCCACACAAATTTTAAATAATGAAAACTACCGGGTTGCATGCTATTCTTTTTAATAAATTCATTAGGATTATTCTTAAGCTACTTGGGAGACAGTACAGCTGCAGCAGTGATGGTAAGGGACAGTCACTCCTCCATTCCATGGTGGGAAACCCCACGCAAGCCTGCTGGCCCGCCCTGGGGAGGGGATGCATCATCCCTGCTCCCCACCTCACCTCTACTCTACACTTCTCCAAGTTTCAAAAGTGTTTTTAAAAAGTGACACTTCATTACAGTCAGGTGGGGGAAGTCAATATTTAGTTTGGGATAAGAATTCGCTCACCTGACACTTCTGTGTCAATATTGCTTAATTTGTTGTTAGGACAATGACGAAGATGGAGTGCAATCCTAGATGAAGACTTGCACGTGAACTTTAATTTTGTGACTCAAAACTTCTTCAATCACAAGTTATTCCATGTGATTAAAGATGACTCTAATGGCTCATAGTGATAGAAAGCTTGATTCTTGATTGACTGTTTAAGCCTTTGTACAACCTGCTGAAGAACAGTTATCATGTAATACTTTTTTGCACTTGTGGTTTACTAAAGGGATCCAAAAGATACCTCTCCGAGATCCTCCAAGATCACCACGGCAGTAGGGTATGATCGCACTCCACTGCAGTGAACAGGAAGGTACGAAGGCCAGAGGATTTCACAAACGCAATTAAAACTCAAGAAGGCCTCTCACAACTGCGTTTTATACCGAATACTGTCATCGATGGGCTGTATCTGTGATTAGCCCCAAAGCTTTGCTATTCATCCTTCCCCCCAGTGTAGAAGAGCTGACCATCTGGGCTGCTTTGTGCATATAAACTGCAGATTGAAAATTTCCAGGCCATTGATTAAGTAGCGTTTTATTCTCAAAATCTTCATTTCTACGTGGAAGAAAATGTTATTTAGTGTTATGAGGAAAGGAATTAGGAATTTTAGATCCTGTAATGCTGTGCATGAGGCACTAAATAAGGAAATCAGGCAGTGACGAATATTTTTACGTTTTCAGGTTCTAAAAGATACAGATCAGTGACTGGCAGAAACTCGCAGTGCCCATGTGACTCAATCCTGTTTAACTTAAAGTAAATTAGGCATACAGTCACTTTGTGAAAATCTCAGAAAATAACTAGCAGCAGGCTGTACAAAAGCCTAAAATATTTTGTCATTAATTTATCTGCTCCACAGTTTAGCTTTATGTTCACCATACCTGCTGTGGAACATATTTGCTTTGCATTAATTAATAAACATAGCTTCCAATAAAAAAACGCAACAGAAAATTTATTGCGCACTCATTTATCACTTGATTTGGCTGTAGTTAACAACATCAATTCATCTTTTTAAGCCACTCCCCAGTTACTTATGGAAACACACGCAACCCACAGTACAAACCACACGGCAACACAGATATTAACATCGGAAAAGGTACTAAGCCGAGAAGCCAGATTCAAACTTACGGCTCCCTCCAGCCATTGAACACTTGACATGCATTAAGAATATCTCCAATTGCTCTCATGGAAACATTAATTCAGTTTCAGTTCAGCAGCCTAAAACCAAGTGTCCCCACAGGAAAACAAACTTCCAAGTTGATATCAAAATGAACTTCATTAGGTCTAATGAGACCAATTGTACAGTAAACGACATAAAAACAATCCTTGTTTTGGATTAGTCATTGAAAAAATTGTTTGTTTGTTTAAAAGGTACATATTTTTGTGATCAATAGTGCCCTTGTTTCAACCTAGACTGTAGTATCTACAGGCCTTACGATGTTTGGTGTATTTGTATTCAGACATTTGTAATGCTAGGAAGAGTTTTTCTCCCTGCTTCACAGATGGGGAAATGAAGCACACAAAAGCTAAATAATTACCCAAGGTCACACAGGAACTCTGCAATGGAGAAAAGGCCAGCTAGTGACGTAATTACTGAGCCAGTCTGCCTCTCTGGTGTATCCAATAAAGCCACTAGTAATAGGCTTGTAAACTTAATGTAAGAATGAATTTATTTTGGGGAAAATACCCCATGTAACATGATCTTAGAGTATTTTTTTTTAAATAGTCCAATTTTTCATTCTGAAAAATTATTTTGTGCACTTCTCTTAAATGTAACATGGTCCTGAACAAATACAAACTTTGCTGTTTAATGGTCACAGTAAATGTTTTAAGACCAAGGTAAACAAAAGTGGGAATAGTGACATATCTGTAAAAGCCGAGAGCAAAAGCCAAGAGATGCTGCAGTCGTGCACCCCGGGCTTTCAGACTCAGTTTGCTCACCTGCGTGAAGTCAACCTTCCACTATGCTCCACAACTACGTGTCAGCTCCAAAGGAATGCATTAAAAGCTTTCTTGCCTTCACACGGCAGGTTAGAAAACACTTGAGATGGTTTCAGACTCCTCCTAAGAGGACCTGGCATTCACAGTAACATTTTGAAACTTTAAATATCTTGAAGAGGTTGAAATACTAAACCTCTTTTTAAAATAAGTGGGAAGAAACATAATTACAAGAGGCATCTATTTAGGAAAGGCTGCGTGCAGCCTTGTATTAGATTTACTACACATATGCAAACTTTTATTCTAATACGGTGTTTTATATGTTTATATGATGTGATTTATTTTTGAACTTGTTACCAGCTGAAAGTTACACTCCTGAGTTTGCGGAGCTGAGGGACTGCCTTGTAAGACAAGGACTTTTCCAGATTGCCATTTTTTTGCAAAGTATCGCCATATGCTCAACAGCCAGAGGGACAGTTTAACAGAAAAGCAAAGAAATGAAGGAGGCAGTAGTGTTTATGTTATTAATTTGTAAGATTACAAAAAGGAAAGGCTTTTGCTAATACATAATATTTAATTAAATAATTATATTTATTTAATAATAATGTTATCTGGGAGTATTTATTCCCAGACAGTTAATTCCTTCAGTTTGACAGCATGAAAGGAAACTAGCTGACATGTAAATATAAAAAACCTATAATATTTCAGCAGGAACAAGCATGTCAGGAGGAAGTGCAGATTTTCATTAATCAACAGGAAACAGCAAAGACAGAGCCTACCTTGCTAATCCCTGCCGATGCCTCTCAGAAGCTATCCAACTATAACTACATGGTTTTTAGCTTTGAGAGACAAGAGTTAAATACAAGGTGTTTTGTGCTCACAGGATAGACCTTGTTAAGGAAGGAAAGCTGAAATTGGTACAATTGTGGAGAACAACATGGTCCTGTGATCATTTATTTCCAATTTCTAGTGGTTCCTGGGGAACTGCCTACATCACAGGCAGGGGATTTTATATTCTCTAAATAAAAAGGACCCACATCCAAGTGGAAAGCCATGAAAGGATTCATTCCCACATTGGGAATAATGTCTTGTACTTATTATGGAGCTTTATTTCACCACATACGCCCAGAAGTGTTTGCTCTTCACATCCTGAAGCCACTCACAGTACAATTAAATGTCACTCGGTAGTTTTCTACTCCTCGTATTTTACTGCCTATGGGAGAGCTAGTTTTTAATTTTGTATCATTAAACATTTAGCTAGATACTTACATGGTCCTCAACCCTGTGATATCTAATTTGTGCCCATCTGTCTTGAAATGATTAGGGCCTAATCTAGTGAATTCATTGGGCTTGTATTAGACTAGTTCTGAATTATAATGATCAAACATCAGCAAAAGTACTGAAAGATGCTAGATGTTATTGTGAGAGATGCTGACCCCCATAATGGAGATCTGCAAGAGGGAGACATACAGATCTGATGAAAGGAGTAGCAGGGTTGGCTCAGGTGTGGGAAATTCACTACAGTTATCTGGCACTGGCTGAATATTTAAATATTTATTTTTCTCCCAGTTCTGAAACACTGCAAATATGTCAGTATACGTTTACCTCTCCTCAAAGCTCACCAGATGGTATTAGGCTACATGGGGATGTAACTAAAACATACCACTGGACCAAGTTACTCTGCAAACAAAAAGTGATGCCAAGATTAATTTACTCCCATCTTCTCTAAATACCCAGGTAAAAAACAGTTTTTAAACAAGTATCTAACAACCAAAGCCCATTTCTGAATACTAATAATTAAATAAAAAGCTCTTTTGTCAAAATAGCCAAGCCTGCCTCTGAGTAGGCTGACATTCCAGCAACAGAATAAGGAGGCGAAGAGAGCAAAAGCTTTGCAAGAACAATTGCCTCCTATGAAGACACCATGCAAGGCAGGCGGGTTTTGGTTTTTTACTATTTTTTGTTTCACACACATAATGCATTGTTCTTCTTCGCTTTCTTTCCTTTTACTCATTGCACCCAAGCACAATTGCTGTCTACTGGGGAAGTGCCTGTGGTTTCTGCAAAGAGATATATTTGTTCAACTAACTGTGGGTCCAGAACTTCATCAAATTAGCAGAGCGCTGCTTACAGCTGATGACTCTATCGGGTGATCTAATTAGAAATCCACAAAGTGTCAAAGCACTGTTACACAATTCCTCACTCTCTTCCCATGTGAGAAGTGAACATGAAACAGCTGGATACACAGTACAAGCCGATCGCCTATATGCAGAAAAACTTTACAAATAGCTACAAAACAAGGAATTTATTCATTCAGCATTACATATAACAAATTTAAATATACTTTTTACTCCCCTCCCCCGATTGTGTTTCACATTTATGTTACTAAGTGGTGAACTAGTATAGTAAATCTAGCCAGGCAATGAATAATGACTTTTCCACCAAAGGAATAAATCAGGACTCAATAAGCACAGTCAGATGTTGCTATGACAGCGAGCAAGTAATGTGCAAAGCTGACAAAAAAAGCAAAATATTTGAATATGTTTTGCAGTGGCTTTTAAAAAATATTTTATTATATTACTGATAGTACCTATTTCTATATCAGACCCCATTCTCTAAGCTGCGTTGAGCTCCTCTGTAAGGCTGCACACTCATCCTATAAGATCACAGACCACAGTTCACTTGAACAAAACCAGAAAATCTCCTCCCAAACCCACACAATTTGTGCAGAAAAACTACACAGAGATAACAACAAGGCAATGAGAATCCAGGACTCTTTCCCAGCAGGAAAAGAAAAGCAGGACAGTACAGTATACAAGACATGAGCTGGGTCTGAGCATAGATCCGAGACCAGCAGTCGTAGGAGCTCAACCAGAGAGTAGGAAGACTCAGTATTAACAACACATCTGGGAAAACAGCAGAGCCAAGACCGTATTAATGACTGGGAATGGACCGGAGAAAGCGCCTCACTATTTAGTTTGAAGCAGTCATACTTATTAACCGGCTGGGAAACACCACCACAAAAAAAGACAAAACACACCTAGTCCGAGGAAATTGATGAGCGTGTCAAGGTGTTGCAAAATTTAGCCCTCAGATATATAGACTGTCAGTCAAGGAAATTATAACAGTAGCAGTGATAGATGATCAGGACTCAGCCATGAACACTGACATCTTAGATCAGAGAGAACAGAGGGTGAAATCTGCACGTTTCACTTTTAGCTGTAGAAGAAGAAAAAGAAGGGTTGAGAGGACAGCTTCCAGGGACTCTCCCAGAACATGGGGAGAGAAAGATTAAGGAAAAAAAAAAAAAAAAAAAAAAGAAACCACTGAAAAAGAAGTATGAAAGAGGAGGGAGATAACCTAGGACCCAGGAAAAGATGAGACATAAAAGCACCGGGAAGTCTAAATTCTAAGTCAATTAGGGTCACAAAATCAGCGATAGCTACAAAGATCAGGGAGCATGAAGTTTTAGGAAGAAAGACGCTGGCAAGGATGTGATAATTTGAAAAACTTGCATAAATACATGAATGAGAATACTGACATTGAATATAAATTTTTGCTATAAAAATAACTGTGTAAAAACCAGGCTACAGAATGGACCACAGCAGTGGAGAAAAGCTAAATGAAAATGAATCTCATCTGGTTTTCCTCTTATGTTGAGGGTAGTAACTATTTTCAGCATCCCTCTGTTTAAGGTACAGAGAGCTTGTGGGGACAGCCCTACGCAGCAGAAGACAGGCAGCTCCATCATAAATACCAACTTCAGAGGTACCACCAGGCAGGAAATGAGATCCCTGAAGTATACTTTGAAACCTTAGGAGTAGTATCTGAAGGTTATTCCATATTCTTCACATCCTTCAACCTCTATGTCTCAACAGACAGGCTCTGTTGAGACACAGAGGTTAAAGAATATGGAGTACCATTGACTCAGGTGTAATAGTGTCAAAATAAAAGTAGTGAAAAGAGCTTAACAAGTGTTGACAAGGACTGCTCATGCCTTTGGACAGCTCTTTAGGTGCTCCACTAGTATCAGCATTTACCTACCTGACACACAGGGTCCTTCTCCAGTGTGGCAGACATCGCAAAATTATTTTAGACAGTGTTGGGATGGGACAAGATAAGCTTGTAAGGGGCGACACTCAAGTTCGACCATCTTAGTTCCACCAGAGAAATGAACTTTTATCTGTCAGGTCAAAACAGCTTTGTTTTAAGCTGTTCCCCAGCATGGCAATGCTATGGCTCCAAGGTGGCCTTAAAAAGCCAACAGGCTGTCATATCAAATGAGTATTTAAATTCTAGCATTAGGACTTTTACCTCTTCCAGAGGACAGCATGCTCCACCCATGCTAACCAACAGCAGCAAATGGATGACAAATACATATACCTAAATACAGCACTAGAAACAGTTTCTTCTCTACTGAAATTTTCAGATCCATTTATAAGCACTCAGGACTCTCTTGAAACTATTAAAACAGTTTTCATAAATGTAATTCAGTTCCTATATCTACAGCTTCTATTTCATTACCGGTGCTCTAGCAATGTGGTTTAATCCCTCACTCTCCAAATTCTTTATAAAATGATGTACTTACAACATACTATGTTCCCAGAAGGTTTATATGGAAAAATAAAAGTAAAAAAATTCATTTCCTTAGGCTCTGGAAAGAAAATTTATAAAACTACAATCATAAAACCGCACTACTATTTCTAGAATGGTGTACTTTGAAGTGTAATTGATTTTGCAGTGAATCAATCGTAAAAATTAGAGGTTCATTATTTGTTACCTTAACCTCTCCAAAATGTTGGCATCATATCACATTGAATGAATTCTAAGAAAATAGCAACTCTAATTTAAAATCTCTCTTTAAGTCTTTATAAAAAGTATTTATAATTTTCACCCCTCAAATTTGTCATCTGAAGCCGTTTTCAGCACGTAACAGGGATTCTTACCAAGTTGTTTATCTATTTCTCCTTCACTAACAGCTTGACTGCCTTATGTCATACAACATGGATTTAACACAAAGACACCTCTTTTGTGGCTGGTACTCAACAGATGGAGGTGCAAAGTCATTTTTATTGGGTTCACTGCTGTTTCCACAACCTCTTCTACAAATTAAATGCTGATAAAGTGATGCTCCTGTATATGCTTTGTCACAGGTCTGTCTTCAATTTTTTTTAAAACAAAGTGAGAAGAGACATTCACCTTTATTTTTAGAAACATAATAAGCAACTTTTTTCCCTTTCGAAGTTACATTAACACTCACTCATTGGTGGACTGGCAGTGATCTGGACTGGACCTCGCATGCTCCCTGAGCTAAATATTTATAATTTAGATAGACAGTGCAATCTATTTGGGGGAAAAAAACTTTAGCCTCCAAAAGCTGATGCATCGATGTCATTGCTGGTTTAAAATTAAGTGTCAGCACTGGCCTAAAGAGACTTTTTGGAGTACAGATGAGGCAGATAAACAAACCCAGCAAATACTGTGCTCTGAAGTGGGAATAACGTGGCATTTTAAGACATCCATCTGCTGAGCTGTTTATAAGCTTTTCACCATACACTTTTGGCATGTCTGGCAGGATTAGCAACCACACTTCTCATGATATGTGGAGGAAAAATTTAAAACAATATTCTTTATGTAACTCATGATGATTTTCAAGTGAACTTGTTAGATGTGAAGCATTTATTTTCCTGGCTGAATTTTTGAACGGACACTGCCAAATAGGCAAGCACTTTTACAGAGACATAAATCTTAATCTTGAACCAAACACCGTTGCTCTGGGATGCCGCAGCTGTCGCTAACAACAGTTTGAGGCCGTCAACAAAAGAGGGAAATTTCTCATATTGTCATGACCTCTGCGATTCAAACCCTCATCATCACTGGCACACAGGAAGATGAACACTTATGTTACACTACAGCAAACAGTATTTTAAAAGTAATTTGCAAACATTGTTCCTCTTCAGCTTGTTTCTGAACTTCTTTTTTTAATCTTCCATTTAAAAACATTATTAAAGCACAAATTAAGAACAGACTGTTTTTTCTCCATGGAAGTACCATATAATTTACAAATAGAATAATCTGAAATGCATTGTCTGTCTTTTTTTTTTTAATTTTAAAAATTTTAATTATTTCCCTTTCATTTTGCTCTGCCTGATCTTAGTCATAGTGCTGAAACAATCAGAAATACTTAGTATCAGTTACTAAACCATGGTTGCTCATCCACGTAGCGCAGACTGATTCCACTGAAGAGACAGACCACATTAACCACACTTAAACAGACAAAAATACACCTTACAAAGACCCAGCCTAGACAATTACTCACTTTAAAAATAAATAAACCCCAAACCAATCATTGAATAGGTTTAGTCCCTTGGGTCTGAAACCCATCAGATCAGAGCTGATTGCCACCTACCACTCAGTTCCCTTTGCCAGAGGAGTAAAACTAATTAACCCACCTTTATTACCACAAGAAAATGCAGTGTTTAAGGCCTTATTTCTAAAACTTAGGGCTATTATTAGATAATCTCTGACTTTTCTGTCTGATTTTTTTCTATACCAAAGAGACAACTCAAAGCAAACATCAAATGGAATGCCTACTTTTACATTAAAGGAAATAAAAATTAATAAATATGGCTGAGAAGATGCCAAAGAGGTCAAGATGCACAAAAGCCCATTTGGAATCACACACATTTTCAATGACAAAATGAAAATAAACCATAGTACTGAGAATCTGTGAAATGCAGTCAATGAGGCCAAGAGAATGAAAGCTACCTTACTAAACAAATGTAATATGATGTCATTTCAGTAAGACTGAAATTTACTGGTACGTTAAGTATTGGCTCAAACGAAGGCAGCATCTGAGCTCTATCTTCAACTCCTAA
Organism: Gavia stellata; assembly: GCF_030936135.1. Taxonomy (NCBI): domain Eukaryota; kingdom Metazoa; phylum Chordata; class Aves; order Gaviiformes; family Gaviidae; genus Gavia; species Gavia stellata. Next base: position 27,752,562 of record NC_082604.1, on the reverse strand, counting down.
CTAAATTTACAGCAATATCACATTCAGGTAAACAAAAAAAGGAGTAATACCTATATACAGTATGGGATACTATGTATTTTTCAACTAGATCATGTAAAAATGGTGGTATAATACAGCACAGATTTTATTTATTGATTATTTGGGAGTTTATCACCATCACCTTGCTTTAGAGCTGAACCAGATACATAGTGGCCTGGCACAGAAGCAAAACCATCTATGCTCCCTCATCCTCTGCTGTGTGGAGCTCATTTATCCCCAGTAACTCTTATTCTAACCACTGGTGTGGAGACGGTCCCTTTTCTCTTCTAGTGACAGTTTTTTTAGGAACATGCTGCTCCATTTTAGCCACCTTCTGTCTGTAAAAGGCTACTGCTTACTTCACAAGACCATCGCTAAGAATAAAGCATCTGTAACATTAAGAACGCTCCACAAATTCAAAGATGCATAAACAGAGAACAGCTTTCTTTGAACCAGAGCAGTGGTTTCAATACATAAGATTTAGTTTAATACGGGAGACACGCACACATCGAGGGAGGTATTTCATAGAGATGACGTTCTGCAAACCTGTTTTAAGAGACCCCAGAACTGCCAGGTTATGGCACATCACTTGAGTTTCTACGGGCTTCATGACAGGTTGCCTAGAGTTAGTGCCAGGAGACCTGTGTATCTTTTCCAATTGAATTTATGGAGCTCAAAATATAAAGGCTTTGCAATGCTATATTTTACTAGCGTTTTAATGGCTGGAAGGAGAGAAGTGCTGTTACTCCTGCTGCCAAGATTCTTCAGCTCCAAAAGTGCAGCAGCTACTTTTAGATCAGAGAGTCCTCAGATTCAACCCCCACAAAGTTTCTTCTCTATATATTATGTCTGTTTTGGAGCATTGTAATGCTGTTAACTCTGTAATGAATATTAATACAGCCTTTGGGGAGATTTGTTCTGTCTCTACTACGCCTCGCGTATTATGAAGCACTTTTAAATCTGCAATAACAGTTTATCATATCAGAGACAAGTAATTCATTGTACCCCAGCACAATGGATGCGCACACAAACCCATGCACTCAAACACCACCTTAATTACCTCTCCTGCCTTCTTCCCACAAAATATATTCTTTCACAAGACATGAACTATGGCTAGCTTCTGCTCCTGTAGTTTAAAAAAAAAAACAAACGTGCAGAAAAGCAGCACTGCTGGTCTCCCACACCTCTGTAACATTTCTAAAGAATCAATTTCTTCTTCCATATCTTTCCAGACTGACTCAAAACCACAAGCAGTTTAATGTCCAAAACCAGACACACAAAGAAAAAAAAAAGAATACAGCAAGGGGTCAGCAGTGAATACTTGGGACACCAAGGCCGGAGGAGCTGAGCTAAGCTAATCTTCAGAGGCAGTAAAGGGTTTGAAAAAGAATAGGAAAAATATTTCTAACGAGACACAGGTGTAAAAACCACACTGGAAGGTTGCGGGGGGATAGGAAACAGCACAGAGTGAGTCACAGAAATACTTGAAGATTGCCCCAAGGAGCTTAACCTGAGGCACTGCCCTTGCAAGGAAAACCAGGTTCTTTATGTCATGTTTACACAGAAAAACAAGTGCCTGAAATGACAACGTTCGTGCATTGAAACCCAGCCAAGTGGTGGTCCCTGCCCCACGGCCCCTCTCCTCCCTTCTCCTCCTAACCGCTGGCTCCAGGGTTAGCTCACGCCTGTAGATACCAGCTGGAAAAAAAACAGCTTCTGCAATTTCGCTTTCTGAAGCAGTTCTTGACAGTCAGTGAAGTGTCAGGGCAGGAGGAAGGCAAGGTTGGGGCAGCAGCGAGGGGAAACAGCCTGTTTTAGATCAGCTTGACACCCCAAACCCACATCCTGGCTACTTCTAAGCAACTTACTGTTTAGCAGATGAGCTGCGATACGTGCACCTCAGTGAGAAGTAAAAAACACCTTTGTAGTCTCAGCCATCCTGCTGGAATAAATTAATGTATTTTTTACTTTGGAGTGAAGCAACTGTCAGCACAAGCATAGCTGGGTGCTGTGGCCGAGGAGAGAAGCTGCAACTGGTGGAGCCCCAGCAATGCGCTCCCTTGCACCGCCTGCGCTCACCTGGGGTCGGATCTGGATGAGCACCGGCTGGCAGCTTTGAACTAGTTGGTTGGCTTTAGCTGATTTCACTGGATAGAACACACAGCTTGTTAGAAAAGGCCCTCTCATCTCGGTGGGGAAGCTCCACAGGGTTTTATTTTGCTTGCTTTTTTGTTTGCTATGATATAGCAGGCTATAAACAACAAAAGCAAACCCCACAGAAAGACACCTCTTTTGGCTTAGAGAGGTATCGCCAATCTAACTGCGTAAACCAACCTCATTTCAGTTCAGTCGGCTGACAAGGTCCTGGGTTTTTAATAGGACAGTACCCAGGGGGTTCTGTGGAATTAGGAATGCCCCGCTTTTTTTTTTTTTAGCACAGTGAATCTGTGGAGGAAGCAAAGTCCATAGAGAGTTAATCTACAGTGAGACAGAAAACTTTTAACAGCGGTGTTTCAAGTGCCCAGAAAAAGAAAACAAGTAGGGTAGGCAGAAGGCAGCTATGCCAGTTTAAAGGGTAGATACAGGGTAAAACAGGACACCTGATGCTAGAAGATTTTTAAGACCTGTATGTGGATGCAAAGTAATTTAGTGCAAACAAATTAAATGTCAATCTACCAGAACCTGTGCATTGAGATGAGCCTTAAGAAAATACAGCCTACAGCCTGTGGAAGACTGGTTAAAGCTATTTTTGATAAGCTTGGAAACAAACCTACTCGGTGACTTTAAATCCAAAGCAGGAAGCTATACATATGGCAAATTTCCTGATGACACCTGGACTAACTTTAGACGGCATTACTCACTGCAGATCAGTGCTTTTTACACTCTGTCCAATAACTGAAATGTTCTACCATAATTGTTTTTCTTCTTCTGTTTAAAGAAGGTACAACATACTCCGCTAAAAGAGCCACCAAAATACATGCATTTACCATATTAAAGGTTTTCTAAAGATTTCAGACAAATGTTTTAACACAAAAATTCAGAATTATTAGGACATTCTTCTTTCTACTAGTATAAAAGCATTCCTGCCACAGGTGTTTCTCAAAGGCAGAGAACACCAGGACCACCTGAAAGGCAAAGGATTTCGAGATACCTCTTCACCACCCTGGCACTGCTCTCTCATGCTTGTTGCTACCACATCTGCCTGTTTTCCACATCTGCATCTCTAAAAGGCTAAGTCTACTGGGGATATTTTGATCAGCTGGAAAGATGTAACTCTTGAACCATTTGCTCAGGGTTTCTTAAAAAAAATTCCCCCAATCCATAGGACTAATTAGAACCTGTTAAACATTTTAAGTGCACCTGTTAAATAACATTTTCATTAAGCTTTCATCCACCGAGTTCGATTCTGTTTACTAGTAACTTGTTGATGGGGCCAAGAACTGCTAAATCAAAGCAAATTTCCCATTGTGCCTCTCGAAATTTTTTGCTGCCCTCCAGGCTTCAGTGGAATAGCAGTTTGCATTTTGGACTTTCCTGTATTTCAGTCTTGCCACAACAGCATCTAAACTTAGCATGAAATCTAAATGAACTATTGCCAATTTTTGCTGTGTTAAGTCTTAGGCAAATGTTTTATGCCCAATATCACACTGAGGATTTTTATTTCTGCATTTAAAGACTCGGACTTCACTTGTGAGCAACTGTGCGTGCATGCATGTTTGTGAATAAATACATGTATCTGACATATATTCCTCGTCTTATGGACTAGCAGACTAAATCAAAAAACATAGGACCTAAGAAAGCTGACCGATAAATAAATTTCTTCTAATACTTAGACATTTAATCATCATCTTAGGATGTTCCCTCTCTCCAGACGCTGCATCTCTAACTGAAGAGCAGGAGAAGGATTATTGTAGGCACACAGGCTTTGTCATGGAGAAAGAATTAGGTTGCATTACTTGTGCCATTTGTGGTAAAATAATTGTGGCCTTTCTGATAAGACAAAGCAAGGACAATTTCTTGGACATTTATGTAGATACACAAAATCCTGCCTTGGAAGAAATACATAATTAATTTCATGTGTATTTAAGAGTACCAACTGTATCTTAATGCAGCACAAAGAAAGAAAATTTTCTTCTCTGCAAGGCAGTCCAAGGGAGCGGTTACTTGTGACCATCGCTTGAATGTGCCGTCACATATTCAGACACTGTATGGAGTTAAGTGTTCCTAGAATACGGTAATACATTTTCTCCCGATTACAAACAGAAGATGAGGGCTGTACACTTCAGTGCAAAGTTTTTTTATGTAGGAGAAAGCAAAAAGCGTATGGGGAATAACATCACGTTAACTCAGACAGGCAAGAGCGGCTAGCAACAAACCGCATCCCAGACACATCCTGCTACAGACATCTTACACAGCTACAGAAGATCTCGAACTGGAAAATATTCAAATGAAAAAGTATTCATGAAAAAATTAGCACATTTATAAGTGTTTGGAAGTCATTGTACTGGGAGGCCAGAGAAACCTCGTAGCTGGGGAATTCATAGCAGTGACCACTCCTGCAAAGATTTATCAACTCCCTGCCCACTGACTGGAGATTTTCCATGTGCAGAACTCTTTTTATAACATCTTGAACTTCAGCGCTTGACCTCTATTTTGAAATGTCTTTTTCCTACTCAGTCACCCAATAGATTTTGCAAACAAATAGGTGTTTGTGTCACAGGACACATTAGATCATTTTACGTAATTATACAACACTTATCAGTTCCTTTTTCTCTGTTGTAGCTATGGATAGTTATTTTGAGGTCTGTTGGAATAGTATGACTATTATTTTTTCTCCTTTATTGAACTGCAGAGCAGTGAAGAAAACTGCTTGTGTCCAGTCAAAATACTGTCAAATTACAGATGAGTTCTGTTTCAACTTCTGGTTTTGCTTCTATGAAAAAAAAATAAGATTAATTCAAACTGTTTCAATTTCTTTTCCTAGACAGACTTGCTCTGCTAGCAAGTGTCCTTCAGTTTGCATCACAGCTGTAATGGTCATTCCCAAAAAGTGTATTTCCACATCTCTTAATCTTAGAATAAGATGTTTTCTTGCAACACAGCTGCTCAGTTGATAAAGAAATAGTCTCATCTTCAGCATAGAAGAGTCTTCCAACCAGAAGCATACTGCTGCACAATTCCTGAAAAGTAGGTTCAGAAATTCAAAAAAATAATCATATGGTTTTGGCACAGCAAATAAGAATCAAATTCAGACTGAAAAGCTGTAGTTATTAGAGATTAACAGCCTTTATAATATGGTGTAAGTTTCTCTTCTTTTCTACCTTCCCTCAATATGTAAAGAATTGAAAGTCAATTTTTCAAACAACTTTTCAAAAAGAGAATGTGCACTGAACTCTGGAGGACACTGCTGCAATCAATATTTACCATGGGATGGTCATTACCTCAAAACCAGACTAAAGCATTACAGGATTGAAGAAGATCAAATAATCACAGAGCATGAGTATGACTATATGCAGATTTTAAACCTGCTTTACTTCTCTAAAGAGAAGTCATATATTAAGATAGGATTAATTTAAGATTGGACTAATAAATCCAATAATAAATACAAAAAATCTTTTAAAGGATCATGTTTACATTGGATACTCAAAATATTTTGAAAGCAAAATGTGATTTCCACAACAACAGAATTAGTGAAACAAGTTTTTGTTTACCACCACTCCATTGCAATGGCAGACATAATATACACAGCAAATGCTCAACCTCTGACATTCTAACACAGTTTTACAGAGGTACTAAAAAACACTTCCTATTTTTTCACTTGGAACAATTTAAAATAACAAATCTTCAAGATCCTCTGGACTAATAGAGACCTAACCACCAGTAACGCTCACAGATTCTTCTTCATCTTCTAGACGGTCTACCTTGACTTCTCCATTCCTGACATTTGGCTCTGATAAACTTTTCCATGAGCAGCTGTAGCCTTCCAATAGCAAATTTTCAGTGAGATCTCTTGCTCTTTTTCAGTTGGTGAAATATCACAATGTTTCCTTCAAGTATTCGTATCTTTTTGCTAAAGAAATCTCCACCTTTTCTTTGAGATGGAAGAAAACATCACTATTTGGGTTCTCTCTCATACTTTACACGTGTTTCATGGCCTCTGTTTTCCTATATTAGCACACATTAGTTCAACAGTCTTTGAACGAGTTCCTGCAGAGCGAGACTGCTGTCCACCCAAGGCGTTCCCTGACATAATAAATAGTTGTCATTCCAGTCATCTTCTGTCAGCCAAACAAGGACTGAAAACACCATCTGGGAGAATCATGAGAGGACGGCCTACTAGTCCTGGACATCCTAACAAAAAGCAGAAATGAATTTGATACAGCTGCACAATGCTGTAGTTCTTACCCTCTTTCTGCTATTCCTCATCTCTTTCCTTACATGCTTGCACACACTAAATCTTTTCTCTTTTGGTCTCAAAGTTCTGTTTCCATTTCATCTAGATGAATGCCTTGCAACTAAAGAGGTCTTGAGAACTTTAATCTGCAGTGGGAAAGGCAGCAGTCGCATCAGGATTACAACCAGGGAGCGATGAATTATTCAGCCAATATAAATCTACAATTTTTACTCTATGGACAATTTAAAAATTGTATGAACTTCACTTTTAGGGCAACATTTATGAAGTGGGAGCAAAAAGTTACTCCACCAAACTCCCTAATCACCTCCTTTGTAAAATCCAGTCTGCATTGAAATGGCAAGGATTATAGGCTAACCATCTCCTACAGTCAAATCACAAGCAAGTTGTATACCTATAAGCAATGAAAGCAAAATGCCACTGATCTTAAACATATACACATGTAAGATTTACACATGTAAGATTTACACATGTAATTAACAGCTGTTAATTAATCTCTATTAAATACACTTTCAGGGTATGAAACCTTTGTGGTTATTATCTGCTTTAGTCTTAAAAAGAACAGCAACATTTTGGAATCTGACCTTCTACTGTTTACGTACACACTATGACCAAACATGCAGAACGCTTCTCCCCACGCTTGATTCATTAAATAACTATGTATGCAAATTTATTGTCCAGAAAAAAAGAAGCATTACTAACTCTGATGAAAACCAGATATAGTGCTGGCTAGTGCTTCGCAAGTTTCCCTAGTCATGTTTCAAACCCATCTAAATCCAGATTGTCAAATTCAGATTGGAATTCAGTTTTCAAGACAGGATATGAGGATTTAAAGTCTGTACTGTAAAACAACAAAACCTAATATCCATAGAATGAGTAATTAGTACTAAATTCTCTCATATAGCAGAACCTGAAACAGCACTTTTATCTTCTCTTACTACCTAGAAATCCCAATTCCATTCTAATGAACAACGATCTGGTTTCATGCACAAATACCAAGTATTAACTCCCACAATAGCTAACAAATATTTCATTTAAGCAGTTAAACATTTCAACTTTGTTGCTGGGAAAAATGAAGAGGAATTAAGTAGGTCTGGTGGAGACAGCAGAAGATATATTTATACTGAAGATAATCTATACTAGTGTGCTGAAGTGCTAATTTTAAATAGCTTCTTTGCATGTGGAGAGATGGAGACCCACACAGGCTAACTTTACTCGGTCTCAAAGAGTGCTGCAACAGCTACACAAGTCATGGTACTCAAGCTAGTTCAAACAAGCTTGCACACGCCACAGTCACAGCAGTGACGGTGGTGGTACAGGCATGCCTTAGTCTCCAAACTATCATAACCTGATACAATTGTGCATTCTATTGCAATACTTCTCCTTTTCTTAAGAAACATTTAAAATGAGTGTTAAATCCATTATAGCCTCAGGCTTCTGTACAAGCTGCTCTTTTTTCCGATTAAGAACTCATAACGCAAAGCAGGAGCTGGCTGTCTGCAAATCCTGAAGTACATTATTAAGGTGCACTGCAATTACAAGAGAGATACTGATACCCAAGACTTTGCAATTGTACTCTTATGTCACCTCTCAGTCCAGCATGGGAACACCTGCTATTATGAAATGCACAGAAATATATTAAAAGCCTGTGCATCTTGCCCACCGAGCAGCCATTTTTCCTTTTTCACTTTTGTCCCAAACAACAAATAGTTCTTCTGTCAAGAGCTTTGGAAACAACACAACTGGAAATAAAAGAGGCTGATGAGTACCTAAGCAAACTCAGAAACTTCTCTTTACAGCTGCTTCCTGATTTTTTCGTGCTGTCACTGCTTCTGTCTGGACTGGTGGTGGCTTTCATTAGAAGGTCCTGAAGAAAGAGCTGTCCAGCTGTAGGAGCAGTGGCGTCCACGATCGTTACACACACACACAACTGCACAACAAAGCCAACTTCCATAAATCAGTCCTGTATATAGGTCCCTCTTGATCCTTGTTTCAACCTTTGTTTTCAAGCTGAAACAGATATTCTTATCTTTACTGGAATGAATCAAGAAACAAATGATTTTGGTTTTCTATATGAAGGAAGGGAAAAGACTTGGCTTGTTTCACTTTTATTTTTTAAACATTCCCTCAAATCTCACTTTGGACTGATGAAATCTTCAGTTTCTATTCTTTGATAAAATAAGAAGTCAAGCTCTTTTTATGCCACAACACTATAAATTCTGCTAATGAAAGAGGAAGACAGGGATAAGAGAGCCTGCTTATGCCTCCCCTTTCAGGTACATGCCTCACAATCACCAGGTACCTGACAGGTATGTGAGGTATGCACCAGGCAGTTAAGCCCATCCTTACCTTGGTCCCTTTGGAATTCAGCTGTAATTTAAAATAGCTCTGCTCTTTTCAAGTTCATGCAAATAAGAGATCATTAGCGTGTTTACTAATTCCAAGTGGTTCAAACGGCCTTCAATATTGAAAATTATCACATTTGAAATAGGAAGGTTGCACAACAGGGACAGGTCAAGGACCATGAAGTACATTTAGTGGCACCATTGGCCCTATATCTCTTATTGAAGTGCAGGAAACACTGATAACTCCTAAAGCAGCCTGGATGCTTCTCTGATTTATCAACCTAAAGCACCATAGCTAGAGAGTTAGAGGAAAAGCTGCAGAGCACTTACGGAGCGCTGCCAGTGCTACGGCACTGTTAGAGCTCCCTCCAGGCGCCTGTGCCCCTGCCTATGCCCACTTGAATCTGGGGCCAGAGCTTTCAACATCCAGATGCAAAGAGGTGCTCGCACAAACTCCTAAAGAATATCGATGGCTACTGTGCTCCCTAGGACATTAGTAAAAAAATCTTTCATGGGGTGTTTTGACTCTGTTTCTTCCTACAGACAGCTTAATGACAGGCTCTTGAACTCTGACATTTAAGTAAGTCCTTGGATATTACAGCTTAATAATTGAAGCAGAGAAGGCACTGGTGATGCATTTTGAAACTGTTTATCGGGGAATCTAGATTCTCTGGCAGCTCAGGGCCTGGGCATCAGCTCACCCCTACCACTAATTACTTCTCCCTACAAAATATTTACATATTTGCTCCTTTTGAGCACTCTTTTTATTTTATTTTCTTTTTTAATATCTCACTAATTCTTGCTGCACAAAAATAATGCTTGCAGGTTCTTTCTAGTGGTGTGGTGTTGTTTAAGCTATAAGCTTTAGGCAATAGTAAGATCCCTGTTCAGCTGGGGTATACACGCACTTTGTTCATTTGGTTCATTTGATTTCCTCTCCTCATGTGGCTATACAGAGGCATGGTAAAACACAGACACCCCACTCCCCTTTTAATTCATTTAATTTCCTTTTATTGTTCCCAACTCACCCCTCTTCATCTTGAAACACCCCTCACTGCGAAGGGCAATTTTCTTGCGATACAGCACTTTAATTCAAGAAAGATCAGGTGGTCTTAAATGTTTTATTAATGTAACTTTGAAAGTAAAGACCAAAAACACTTAACTAGATCTTCTGAGGCATTTTTGTGAAAAGAATAAAAAACCCTTATGTTCCCTAATTTAACTTTTATTTCCTTATTTAAATCAGAAAACATTACCCATACTCACTTCCAGCCCCCACATTGCTGCTGTGTTCACCTCCCCAGCCTTTTAGAAGTTGGTCTCCTGGATCAAAAGCTTCCAGAAGATTTTAGTCTTCCAGGGCATTTATTTAACTCTCAACACCAGAAAATTAGAGAGAAGAAAGAGTACTGCCTCAGGAACCCACGCTGCAACACCTGCAGCAGTTAAATTGCAAGCAATAGATTGCTTGCAGTGACTCTCCTTTATGTTGCTCAAGAGAGGACAAATTATGCCAAGTTTTCAAGTCTTGCCATTAGCTCCCTACACTGAAAAACTTTTGTTGGCGAAGAAAGGGAACACCAAGTCCCCCTTCCAGAGAAGCAGGTGAGCACAATGATTAAGTTCAGCTTCTCCCCCAACGCAGTAGATAACAGCTGGAAGCTCGGGGGGTTAATTCAGTTAAATGGTTACGTGCTTGGGTCTCCTGAAACTGCCAGGCAAACCCCCTCCAGCTCCAGAAATGACTGATGAAGTGCCAAACTCACGGGTCATGCACGTGATGAGTTCATGACATCAGCAGCAAGTTTCAGCTATCAAATCAGCCACCGGGACTGGGAGTTCACTTAACGAAAAACCAGCTATGCTCCTCACCCTCGTCATGTCCAACAGAGCTGGTCAGTGACCAGCTATGTCTAACAGCTGGCCATCTTCTCGCACCCATGCCTTGCTATTTAGATCACTTTTTAAACCAAAAATTCTGTTTCACAACAAAATGCTGAAAGAATTCATTTAAAATATGACAAACAGTAGCACAGTGCTTGCCCCAGGTTCAAATTGGGATTTCTCACAGTGACAGGGACACGTCAGTAACGTTATTTTGGCATGAAAGACGAGCACTAAGATCCACGGTACCAATGTGAAATAAGCATTGATGCCGCTGGGTCTTAGGTGCCATTACTTTCTCAACAACCACATTAAGAAATGAAACCGAAGACTGCAGAACCCAGCAGGTAGGTGATGGTGTTACATTAAATAACAGAAGGCACACAGTTAACGATGTCGGTGTCTGACGGAGAGAAAAAAGGAGCAGTTGCACCTGGGAGAGAAGGAGAGGGGGGCCATAAAGTTCTATTTTCAGTTGTGTTACTGACTTCTATCAGATCAGCCAAGGGACACACACAGAAATTTAAGCCTGTAAAATGATCTGAAAACACCTGTTCACAGAGGTATAATATGTTTTCGTGACACACTTTTGAAATACTTTGAATCAGAAGCACAGCAACGTCTACTTAAAGCCACTGTGACAGATCAAATGCTAAGTTTTCAATTTGTGTATTAAAAAACCTCAATTAAATGGTGTTTTTCACTGAAATTGTATTTAGCTGTCCTATCAATTGGCAGTGCTGGGAAACTTGGTAACAAAACATTCCAGTAAAAATATGTCTCTTCACTATAATAGGTTTGAGGTTGTGGCCTTTCATATTATTCATCAACATGATTTTCATCTTCCTTCAGAGTCAGGTTTTTCCTTAATAAGAGACGCACAACACACATGCCAAAAAAGCTTTTAAAACCTGCATTTGAAACAGCTAATTCCAATATGCAGCTGGATACGTTTTCTTTTGGCTCTTCTGCCATGGCATAACAACATTGTTTATTAGAAGCAGCTATGTCAATTACCAGTCTTGAAAGTTTACATGAACACTTCAGAATATACAAACTCCAACTTATGCAACTTAAAGCGTGGAGTGCAAAACCCAGCACATCCCAAGAGATACTCTTAATTTAATCAGAGTCATCACAGGCAGACCTGCAGCATGCACCAGATTGCAGCTACTGTCTTGACCAGCTGTATGTCACTACCAGGTAAACTACCACTGCTCTTTACAAGGAGGCAGATAAGTCAGATAAAAGTTGCTTTTTTAAAAAAATACATTCTTTAAAAATAAAACTATTAACAAAATTTGTATCTCAAAGCCTGAGAACATAATCTATCACCTTAATAAGATAACTAATTAAAATAATAGATTAGAAATAGCACATACTTATCTCTGAAGGGTGAAGAGAAATAGAGTTACTGAACTGGTAATATCAAGGTACCACCTCCTACCAGAGCCACTCGGACAGAGCCTTTGAGCAGGTTTAGATGAGGACACCAATACTCTAGCAAAGAATACCTTATAGGATGGCAGGTTCTCCTAAGCAGGAAAAAATGTGGGGTTCTTGAAATTATTGACTATCTTATCAATCTCTTTGAAGAGGTGGTAGGTTAGCTTGATCAGGTAGAATCACCTCCAGTTCTTGTCTGTCCTGCTCTAATTCAAGTTATAACCTCTCTCTGAGGAGACGGTACCTGACCTCACCATGGACAATCCAGCCACAGGAAGAGGTGCTTGGTAAGAGGACCTCCATCACAAAACCGACCTTAAAAGTCCCAGAACTGTGTCTCAAATCAATTCACCCTCCAGGGCCTTAAAATGTTGCGTACAATTAGTTCTAGATGCAAATCATTCAAAAACTTCTAACAAATGTAGATACATTATTTGGCCTCTTATTTAGTTTTTTGTTCTGCTTTTATTTACAGTTACGATACCTGCACAAAAACAGGGGGGGAAAAAAAATCTCACCAAAGAAAAAATTTATAGTAAATACCATTCTGCTTTTCAGAAACAATACAAAATAAAAGTAACGTGAATCAGTGTATCCAGATACATAATTGCTAAAATAAATACTAAAGCAAAAAAAGAATTCAGGTTGATGATTTAAATGTTTGTCAATTTAAAACTTCACAGAAAGTGCTTATTTAAAGCACTGATTGAAATAATTCCATCCCGGAGGCAGGAGATTGCTCCTGCCCTCAAAGTTAAAAATAATATCACCATTAACCTCAGCAACAATTTTCTAATTGCCAAAGATTACAAATCTTCTATGCAACATTCATCCACAGAGAATTCAATCACTCTACTTTGCCTTCCAAAACCACTACTGTAATAGCAGTTGTAAAGCAAGTCCCCTTTTAAAAAAGTCGAACTTATGTGATGTATTTTATATGAAAGCATAAAAGATTTTTGCAAAATGAAAAAGTCTGTCATACCAATCTCTTTGTAAATTAATGTAGCCCCTCACATTACTATTTATGCATGAAACATAAGCAAGAAGAGGGGCTGCTTGGAGCTCTTCTCTGACATGTCGATGCCAATTGGCGCTATTAAACAGGCAGCTGGTCCCACATTTTGTTCTCTAAGTCCTGAGCAATAAGGACTGTCGATACGTGCCAGCAAACCAGTGACCATCAGTAGAAACAAAGAGGGCAAAGTTTAGTTTTCAGAACATCCAGAGTTACAAAACTGTTAGTGCTCTTTCAAGAGCCATAAAGAAACGCTGCCAAAAGGCACACTCATGCTCTCTGTTTCTCTCAAACATGCAGAGAGGGATAAAACAGTATTCATCCTAAACCACCAAAATAACCCTTACACATACACGGATCTCAGGCAGTACATAAACAATGGTAGATCAAAACTGAGAGTAGCTTTCCTATGGCTGCCTGGTGATGTTGCTAGGAGAGTTTGTTATTAAATATGTCCAGTCTTACAACAATCCAAAATTAAGGCACGCTACAATGCAAAAACACACACTATTCTCCCTTTTCTCCTCTACTCACATTCTTGTCTTCAAGGCCCAAGCTCCACTTGTCTCCCTCACCCCCTTCCTGCATTGGCGTCCCCGTGCCTTGTTATTCCAGTAAGAACACAGGATGCTTTCAATTGCATAGCCAGAAAAGGTAGCAACAGCTTTTTTTTCAAGCAGTTAGTAAATCTACTTTCCTTGTCATGGTTCAGAGTTAACCGCATCGCCAAGCACGTAGTGCAAGGCCACTCACCTTCACCTCTCTCCACTGGGAATCCCAGCAGCATCCTGCCCGCAGACAAGTGGGCTTAGTCCTCATGTCAGCAGCTGTGATCAGGTGTTCATTATCATATCACAACAAAACTTTGTTTAATCTCAATTACAGGAGAACATGAGTTGTAACACAACCATCTACATGTACTGTAATCCTACATATGACTTCAGTCAGTTTGGCGTCTGCCACGCCACTTCAGGGAGATGATTGTGTCCTTCCCAGTGTTGCTGCTTCTCTCCTCCTTGTGAACCAGAGACTGTTTTTATCTACTCTATAGTTATTTTCCTACTTCTCCCTGTGTGATTTCCCTTTTCTTTCATACAAAGGGCCAAACTGAGGATGATCAGGAATAAATATCTAATGAATATACTAGTTTTGTTCAGCGGGATCATCCAGACTCTTGTCCAACTTCCCTGCTTCTCAGCAGAAATTAACCCTCTCTAACCACATTGCCTGTATGTCAGATTAAAAAAGAAAACAACATTAAAAGCACCTTCTACATCCTACACAACGTCCTATACATCACCAAAAAAATCTAAGTAATAAATTAAAAAAAAAAAAAAGCTAGAAAAATTAGAAAAAACCCATTCACATTCAAATGCAGGAAAGGAGATGAAAGCTCAGGGCTATAAACATTAAGAAAACTAAGGAGACAAGCATGTTTCGCTCTCCCTTTCCTCCTACCCCCACACTAAGTTTCCATTCCTGAAGCACACAGCCTTGGATAGATATTTTATTTAATGCTGATCACAATCAGATATTTCAATACTTCAGCTTCAGTGTGTGTTTGGAGGAAACCTACATTTCAGGGAAAGTTTAGGCAATTCTGTGGTGCAGTCCATGTGTAGACTACCTGCAAATAAATCATGCTCCCACTTAAAATGCAAGTTTAAAGAAGTGCAAGTGAGCCGTGGCACACTAGAGAACTATATTACAGGCCACGCACTGTCACTTATCAGAAGTGTTTCAGGCCCTCCAGCAGTTTTCTATTTGGTAGAGAATGAAAAAGTAAAGAGATTTATTACATTAAAAAGTGTATTGATTGAAAGCAGTACTGTATGACAGTTTCAGCTATTATAACAGAATTTAATAAAATCAAATGTTTACCCCTTAAGGGGATTTTGAAAAAAAATAAATAAGCCTTTTGAACATTTATGACAATGAGAAAATTTGCAAGGGATAACATTTTAGCGCTGAAAATAAAGGCAAATAAATGTTCATTTCTCCAGGGGAGCTTTGAGGTTTGCCGACATAGCATGCTATGGATAATTGCATTGTGGTTTAGCAGTTAAAACACGTACTTTGATTGTCTGGCTGGAGATGTCAGCTGCTCACACAGCTGTGAATCAGACAAGGTCGGAGATGATGAGAGCCAGCAATGTTTCAGCATCGTAATCAATTTGTATCAGCAGCAGCAGGATTGGTACTCTGTGCTGCCACACAGCTCTCGGAAGTTCGTTACGGCACCCAGCCGAAAGAACGATGCTTCTTCCTCTCTCCTCATCCGCTTCGCTCTATCACACGGCAACTCAGATGCTGCTGTCCCCGGAGCCCAAGCCCCTGTCCCAGCTCAGTGCCATATGTAACCACCCAACAGCTACTTTTCTGGAATGACTTTTCTACAAGAGCAGAAAGAAAGGTGGATTTTTCCCTTCAGATTACTTTATGGCCTACAAATTACTCTAGATCTGAAAGTCTAGTCTTAAGAAGTAATTTCTGTTCTTTTTATTTCTTGACTGTAATCAAGATAGTTCACTTATACCAGATCAGGAACAGCTTTGCCATCTAAATATCAGGCCTTATGGCATAAATGGGCAGTTATTTAAACTACAACTTACATACTCTCACCAGTCTCCCCTACTTACCCTGACTCGAGTATTTATTAGTATTCTGGCATCTGCAAACCCTTTTTCTTGTAAACTGCAATGAAAGCTACATTTTTTTAAAGCTATGTTGCTTTCAAATGAAATCTACATTTGGCAGTAAGTTTTACACTGCTTTAATAAAAACACTAGCTGAAGTGTTTAACACTAGCTAAACAACAGGAGTAAAAGCACACAAACAGCCCAAAAGAAAGAAATTCTCCAACTTGTTGCAACTGATTCTGCATACAACATACAATGGCCTGCAGATTGGGAGCTGTCTGTATGTACATCTTTGTCAGGTTGGAAACTTCCTTTTGGACTTGCCTTATCTGTCATCTTCGTTGTCTTATTACCTTCAGGGTTAACTGAAACTCTACAGGGCTAATAAAGACAAAGGGTCATTAAATCTTCACGACCTTTTTTTACATGGAAGATCTCTTGGGCTGGCCATGAGTCAGAGAAACTGGTCTGTCCAGCTGGACTGGTGTCTAGTAACAGAGTCACTGATGGTGAACTTGATGATAACGTAAACCTGACTAGGAAGTCAGCAGCCGAAGGGAACTGCTAGTTATAAAAGCTGTTTTAAAGAAAAAAGAGCCTGATTCATACCTACTCCCCGTTTCGGAAGGCGGTGGCGCAGGGCATACATTCCCGAACTTGTTACAGAGGTTTTCAAACCAGGGCATGCAGGCACACCGCTAGGAACATGCAGATCATTTTAATCAGCACGGATGTGCCACACGGTGTGAGCAGCAACAGCTCGTATTACTGCTTGTCTTTGGCACCCTGCCCAAGATGCAGGCTGAGCGCCCCAGCAAAGGCAGCTACTGCTGAAACGCACCGCTCTACAGCCCCTCCTGGGTCTGCTTGGGTCCCAGCACACGCGAGGACCTACCCAGAGCAAAGACCCAAGGGCTGGCATAGGCAAACAGAGTGCAGCTTGTTAAGGTAGAGCATCCCCTGAATGGATGAAGGTATAAGGTTCATGGGCTGCTCAGGCACAACAGCATGGTCACAAAATTGCCTGGACAGCAGGGGATCTGGGCATGCGGGTGAGAAGGCTTGTTTTGTGGGGGCACAGAGTAGGGAGGACAGCAGTAGGGTCCAGAGGGTGGGTGAGTTTGCTTAAACTTTAAGGTTTTAACAAATATTACAATGAAGAAGTGGAGCTAGAGGCGTGACTTTCTGTGCATAATTATAGCAGCTGCTGCCCGTAAATTAGTTTTGGAAACTCTCATTTCAAGGGCATAGATTCAAACCAAAGGGCATTACAGAAAGAGTACATAAGCATTCTGTTCCTTTTTCTAGATCTATCAGTATCTATGCTGTGCTTAAAGTGAAGAACAAGCCCTGACCCTCAGGATCCAAGAAACTTTAGTGCCAGACACCTGTGGATTGCCATTCTGGGTCACAAAACCTGACCGATCTCATGCATGACTGTTTCCAAAGAGATCAGCATGTTCAAGGGCTCTGGGGATGGGAGAAAGGTGTAGCACTGCCCATAGTTTCAGTTCTGTGAAGACAATACCTATGTGCTGAAGAAGCACGCTAGATGGGCCAGGTGAAGGGGGACAGGGCTGAAGAGTCCTGAGAGCAAGGGAAAATTTAGACATGCCAGATCCAGTGCATGGGAACCCAGCAGCTAGTATGGGGCCTTCCTACAGGGCCAAGACCACTATAGAAAATTGCGGCCACCGGCAAAAACTAGACAGCAGGAAAACAAAGCATCCATATGCCAGGAGATTGTTTAAAAAGTGAAACCGCCAGAAGCCAAAACTCGGTTTTAAGGAGCAATTTACACCATAAATATTTGGATCTCTAACAACAGGGAGGAAGGAGACATTCCACTCTGGTCCAAAAGAGCTACTGAAAGCATGACACTTAAAACAGAGACAGAGCAATCTGCTGTTTTAACTAACGCCACATGACAGAAGAATCCAAATTTTCTTTCTCTCACATTATTAAACACAAAAATGTCCAAGTTCCTGACCTGCAGAACGGAATTGATCAAAAGCCTACTGCCCCAAAACTGTATTTAAATTTGTTTATTATTGTCCAGGCTGGACACTAGGTTAAGCAGGACTAGCTAACAAGTCTTCACCATTGCCTATGTTGTGTGGTAAGCTGTATCAGCAGCACAAATCAGCACAGTTTTAAGCAATTTAAGATGTTGCTCATTTCTGAGCCTTGATCCATTGCTTACGTACCTACGGACGTGGCCCCAGCAGTGCTACTGCAGGGTATCAAGTTAAAAAGCGTCAGGCACTCTAACAACTGCGGTCTGAACGTTCCTGTTCGGTAGCTGTGAAATATCCTCCCCATCTATGGCGATGGATAAGCTGCTGAGGATCGAGCACACAGCAAGAGCATGCACACAAACACTTCCTATGAAGTAGTCTAACTCAAGTTCATGGAGACACTTAAATGACTTTTGTAATCTGAAAGCATCTAAGAATCAAAATTTATTTAATTAAACCAGTGGCAATCAGTTGGCTGCCTGTGTGCCCAAACATGGAAGCACTGATCCAATCTAAGCTGGCAGACTACATTTAAAACTAATTGACTTTTTGATTTTTATAAAATTGAAAAAGACTCAATTCTACACCCAATGATACAGCTGTGAATGGCAGCGATAAGAGTTCCTACTTCCAATTACATATTTTTACACCATTTTAATCATTTTTAAGTCACAGTTTTGTACAGCAAATGAGCATAAAGTGTAGACCTAAAAATCAAATAAGCATGGTTTTGTAGGGTGAAAATCATAACCCTGTAACATGATACCCAAGAATCAAAACTTGGATACATAATGACAGAAATGTTCCTATATATCATTCTGGCTTATATTTTAGGCCACTTGCGCAGAATTTACAAGCAGATTTGAGACTTGCATATCAACATGACCTCACCTATGTAAATATTTATTCAAACATTTAGGCAGTTTGCAGAGGATTCTAGATTAGAAACTGAAGGAAATTACTATAAAAGGAAAACCATCCCTGCTGTTTCTTTTTAAAAACTGCAAAGCCTCAAAGGCATCACCTTACAACTAGGCTATAACATCCATAAAAACTCAAAGCTGTTGTTTGATTTATTCTTACATTTTATAAAATCTCAAGCCGTTAATCCTTAATGGCCATTACTCAGAAGTATGATAGATAAATTTTCATCGCTAAGTTTGCTTAAGTAGTTCAGTATCAGAGGAACAGGTTTTGAATCAGAATTAGCTGATCTGGATAAATTTACTAAAACCCAAACTTGTTAGGTTTCTCTTCTTTCCACACAGCATAAACACCTTCTGCTATTAGGATCAGAAACTAAGAAAAAATCCAAAGATCACCAAAATAAAAATATTAGCTCATTAGTTCATATTTAGTAGAAGGCAAACATTATCTTCCAACTGTCAACTATCACCTCCAATCAAATGGAATAAATTTTCCCCTATCGATGCCTGAAAAGTTGCTCATCATCATAGCACAGCCTACACTCAGGTGAGTTCAAGTCATCAGTTTGTGAAGGGGTTAAAAATCACATTAACTGACACGAACACAAGTGTGTACAGACACTATGTCCTATTCTGACAGTATGATTTACAGCTGCTCTGCTGATACCCTCACGTTTGGTAAATTTACGGTAGTTTACCCTTTCGCCTTCGCTGAGGACTAAGTGATCTCATACTCATTAAAGGAGGAGAATATGCACACAAGCTATTACCATGGGACGCAGCATTTCAGAAGTTCCCTTCCCAACCTAACCTCGCAGCAACTTGTTTGTTGTAGCGGGCCCAAAGACGACAGCAAGTTCACCCCAATGAATCAGGGAGGAATTAATCATGCTTTCAAGTACCTGTATTTTAAATGCACAGCAGGCTCATTTAAACACAGCTGGCATGGTGCCCTTTTCTCCAGGCCTTACCTCAGCATTCATGTTTCCATAGTCTCAGACAAGGCTAGTAAGGACTCTCACCATTATCTTCTGACCTTTCCCTTTTTTTTGTCTTTGTAAGTTAATCAGTAACCAGAGACTTCTGCCAACAGTTCGTGCTACTGATTTCAAGGTCCTGTGGCACACAAAGCATTATGTAATTCTGTATGTGGTTACAAACATTAGCCATTTGTACAGCAAATTCCCTCCTTTCACATTTAAGCTCCCCAATCTTTCACTACACTATGAATAAAAATAAAAAGATGTATTTCACATACTGCAACACTATATCAGCAACTCTAAAAACCGATTACATCATGCAAAATGCTCTTATCCACACCTACACATCATAAGGAACAAGCCTTGCCATGTTCCTATTTAAGGAGGCTAAGAGAAATAAAAAGAGCAAGACATTTTTTATGAGACAGTTACTGAGCTTTAATTTCTCACCATCGTTATCCACATCAGTTTACGACTGCAAACAAGCACAGGCAGCATATAAGGTACTATCTATTACTATAATAATTTTTAAAGTCTTCACCTCATAGGATTAGGAAAAAACAATGATATGCAACATAGTCATAACCATAAAACTGCAGATGGCAGCCGAGCTACTTTGTTCTTGTCTAATACTGAGATCTCATTAAACTGAGTGCTTAAACCTTAAATATTTGAGAAAAGAACCCTTTAGTAAACGTTAGTTAAAATAGTTAAATCGTTCTGATTAAGCATCCATCCTTTCCTTTGCTCAGCTTTCAAGCTCACTGTTTGTTATTTTATCATTTATGTAGTTTGCCATTTCTCCATCTTCCAGTCTAGACAGCCCCAAAACTTCTAAACAAAGGAAAAAGGGGGGGAAAAAAAAAAGGCAAAAGCACTCAAGCCATCTTTAAGCCTTATAAAGAAGCTGATGAGAGAACAGACAAATACTTTCTTCTCTTCTTTTTTAAGTCTAAGTTAGATCACCTTTAAGACTCCTTTGGCCAAAGTCATTCAGCAAGACAACAGACAGAACCTTTCCTTCATTCTTTCTAAGTCTACTTCTTTGCCCCTCTACCTGTTCTGCCTCATTATTATTCAATCTTCAAGAAACAAACTAACTTTTTATAAAAGGAAGACTGCACTACACACCAGGTATCGAGTTTTATCTCTAAAATATTATTGCCTTTAACAAGTAATTGCAGCAGCACACCAGATTCTTAGCTGTAACACAGAGCACTAATAATTATTTTTGCTTATTGCTTTCTCCTCATGACAGCCACAAAATTTAAGTAAATGGCTGCCAACCTATTCAGGCTAAAATTGTAAGATGGAAGAGGAAATGACATAACAGAAAAGTAGAATTTATGCAAAGTGTTGGCAATATTAAAGCAAAACTCAGAAATCTTCATGAATTAGCACTACACAGTAATTCATACTACTTGAATCATGGTTCTCTATCCTTCCACTTCAACATGATGTGGAAGGAAGTAATTAATGGAAAGACACTCCCTTGCATATAGCTGGAAAGAATTAATCTAGCATCTCATTTGTGGTATTGTCTGTTTGGAAAAACAATTTTTCCCCATATAGAACAGTTTGTTTCACATGTTAACTCCAGAGATTAGCAGTTCTTTGTTCTTTAAATACACATAAAGAAATTTAATGGGAGCCCATATGGAAAATTTAATCTTCACAAAGGCTTTGCTACATATGTCGGTAAAGTGTTCTACAGAATCATTCATCTTTTTAAAAAAATAAAAATAAAATAAGACATCTAGAAAACCAATTCAAATAGAGACCTGAAATTTCATATTATGTACTACGGCTTAAATAAGAGCATTAATTTCTGCTATTTCTTCTCCCTCCCCTCTTTTCTACTCAAAACTACAAAACCTGCTTAGATTAAAACCTATTTATGCACAGCGCACAGTTCATGCTCTTCTGATCAGTTTTACATAAAATCTAAAGCTAGAAACTAGTTATGTCCTCAATGATTAGGCACTTATTTTTGTAGGAGTAAAGGCCACTAAGAACACCTGGGGATTTCATTAGAAAGATAAATAAGAGATACTAGATACATACATCTTTAAAATATTAACTTTAGTAAGGCTTGGAGAAAGATCTGCTAAACCTTTCAAAACCACAGGCCTCTTACACAAAAGCCTCATACTTTGCCACTGAATCAATTAGAGCAAGTTCTGAGGAGTGAGAATACAAAAGACAAATGAGCTTTCTACAGAGACAGTATTATCGTTAATATATCTTACGGATGCAATTCCAAGATCCTCAACAAAACAAACAAACAAAAAATGTATGTAGAGCACATTCTTGTCATTTAGCTATTCTCTGTGTTAGTTTTGGATTATTTAATACACTGAGTTTGCAATCAAGTGTAGGGCAAGATACATACATGTTACAAAACTAGTGAAAGAAGCAAGACCCCCCCCCTTTCACAATGCCAAAGTCATACTTCTGTCTGTAACAATCTCAGAACACTGTTTAAAAACATGACACAGGTATTCTTGCAAACTTGTTTTTTCTGATCAGTTCAGACAAGGAAAACTGTCAGTTTAAACAAAGGGGAAGGAGGCAGAAGACAGAGCACAAGCACCTTCTTTCCAAAGCCTCAGAAAACAGAAGAGCTAGATGTACCAAACACACTGATCAGAGCTAATGTTCCTTCAGGAGAAGATGTGTACCAGTTTGCGATACATATACAGTTCTACCTGTATTCCTCAAGGGCCAGGGAACAGTGAACTGGCACATGCACGCCAGCAAGAGTTGGCACAACTGTGCCTCAACTGAAATCAGACATAAAAAGGAAAACAGGGTTCAATCAGGATCAGAATTTTTTATGAAGCCAACAATTTTCAATATCTCAAGTGTCTGCATTATTTTAAAGGGGGCAAAACGCTAGACACTGTGAGACAGCAGGACAGACGACTGACTCCCTTTACAACCGTGCAGGCAGCAGAAGAGCAGCTTTTTGATTATGTGCCTAAGGCCTGGATTTTTCAGGCAGCACTTACAGGTTTAGAGGGGCAGCAGCTGCCATCCTTGTGCTCCATTAGCGTCTGGCCCCTGCCAATGCTTTTCTAGGAAA
Source organism: Gavia stellata (assembly GCF_030936135.1). Taxonomy (NCBI): domain Eukaryota; kingdom Metazoa; phylum Chordata; class Aves; order Gaviiformes; family Gaviidae; genus Gavia; species Gavia stellata. The sequence goes on along the minus strand of NC_082604.1, from coordinate 27,729,791 downwards.
GATTTGACTGCTTGATCTGTGAAAGCAGCTGGAGGAACACCCAAGCTCTCTTACTGCCTTCCCCCTCCTCGGCAGGAGCACTTACGTGAAAAACTTCAACATTTCTCTCGAGCTTCCATCATCCTAGCAAAACCCATAAGGTAATCTCATACCCAGTGTAAAGGTTGCTCGAGCTAATTTGTCACACAAGGATAAATTCTTTGTCCTTTTCCACAGTTATGAAACATGTGCTTTGTGCTATACAAAAAGCTATGTGGCAGCACCACAATCCTAAACGAAGAGGAAACTATAGTTTCGACATTTGTCATCTGTAACAAATGAAATATCCCATCGAGCTGTGATACTAATTACATAGCACAAGCTAAAGGAAGTCACCCTGCCTAAAAAAGTTAAGAGGTTAAACACCAGAAAGTTTCAAAATGACAGTTTTCCTGGCTTTCCACTAAGGAGGGGGAAAGTATGACAGCACAGTTGTAATAACTTAAAAACTACATGCAATTCACAAACATGATACTCATTCTCAGTGACTCGCTGGTCCTCACTCGAGAGTGAACTACTGTGAAGACACGTTTTACACAGAGCAGCTTTAAGGCTGCATGCACGCCTGCCTTTAAGAGGACTCCTCTCTAACCGCTGGCTGATGAGCACAGCTCCTGACAGGAGGGGGAAACCAGCCCTGTGCCAAAATCAGATCACACCACACTTCGCTGTAACAAAAGATGACTCCAGGGAGTTTGTGCTCATCATCGTTATTCCATGCACGTAAGAGCCACCTCCAACGGCTTCTACTTCAATTAAACCATTACTACTGTAAAGGGGAGAGGGGGTATAAACACATTTATACCGCGCCGATCGTGGAAGGGGTAACGAGAGAGAAAGGGAATGGAGTATCTCTCAATCCCGATTCGGAGACTCCCTCCCCCCCTCCAAGAAGCAAGGAACCCCCCCCAAACAATGTCTCGAGATAACCGCACAAACCTGGTGGGTGAGAACACATCCATTCCTTGCCCTCTAACCATCCTCCCCCCCCGCTTTTTTTTTGTTTGTTTGTGGGTTTTTTTTTCCAGCTGAGCACTTGCCTCTCCTCCGTGCCCATCAAATATCCCGAAGATGGAGGGGTGAGTCTTGTTCACCAGGTCAGTGATTACTTCGAACCTGTCCTCCATGTGATCCCTCCGGCCTTGGATGGAGTAGACAGCCACGTTGTGGCTCTTGAACTCCCAGGTCTTGGAGAACTCTGCGTCCAGCACGTCTAGCCCCCCGAGCCTGTCATTCTGCATGATCTCGGCCACCTTGCCCTTCACCATCTTCACCGCATCCCTGCTGGACTTAACAATGGTTTTCACCTCATCCGTGTGGAAGAAATAACTCCACAGGGCCAGGCTGATGCACAGCAGGAACAGGGTCTCCGGTCTAAGCAAGAAGTAACGCATGATCCGACCCAGCAGAGACAGCAAAGTCATTGTATCCTCTATCATTTATTATCGAGACCGTGTATCCCCACACCATGCAACGCGCACCCCGGCGGCTGGGATGGCTCTGAGCCGAGGCAGCGAGTCAGTGCATGCTCCGCTGGGGCGCAGCCGGCGGGCGGGCAGCGCCGAGTCCCGCGCCCCGCCGCTCCCTCCTCCCGGCGGCGGCCTCGGGGGGCCGCTCCGCGCACCGCCGCTGCCGGGCGGCGGCCACCGGCGCGTCCCGGCCCCGCGGCGCCCCGTCCCTCCCGCGGGCGAGCCGCGCCGCCAGGAGCGGAGAGGAGCGGGCCCGGCGCGGCTCGGCTCGGAAGGCTCCGCCGGTGCCGCACCCCCCGCGGCCGCGGCCCCCCTCAGAGCCCGAGCCCGCCGCGGGCGCCCCTAGGCCGCTGCTCCGCCTCAGGGCCCCGCGGGAGGCCGCCGCGCTCCGCCGCTCTCGCAGCTCGCCCCGCCGCGTCGCGGAGCCCAGCGGCCGGCCGCAGCGAGGAGGTGCCTGGCAGGGCCGCCCGCGGGTACCTGTCTCCCGTGTCCCCCACGCCTTGCGCCGTCCCTCCCCCGGGGCGGAGCGCCGCCGCCGCCGCCTCCTCGCCCGGCCCCCGCCGCCCGACTACAAGCCCCGGCGGCCTTCGCGGGGGGGTGGGGGGGTGCGCCGGCACGGATTGGCGGGGGCGGCGCGAAGGCTTCTGGGACTCGTAGTCCGGCGGGGGCCGCCGGGCTGGGCCCGGGGAGAGGCGGGCGGCGGTGGCGGGGGCTGCGCGGGGAAGTGGGTGTAAACCGGTGCAGAAATAGCAGCGCGGCCCGGTGTGTTACAGCCCGGGGTCTCGTCAGGGAGTACCGGGGCAGCAAACCCTCGACCGCGGCTGACCGTACCTCGAAAGCCGGGGTGACCCTGTCAGCCACCCCTGCTTCTGCTAAAAACCCGGGGAAACCAAGAGACAAAACAGCGCTGTCATCTTCCCAGAGGATGATCTTACAAGTCTATCAAGTAGTCTCTAGTTACATACAGGCTCGCAGGTGAAGGGCAACCAAAGTCGGAATTTCTCAATTATTAAACCGAGAGTGCTAGACAGCATTTTAATGGCAAAACACCCCAACGTTCTCTTTCTCTGACCCATTTCTGTAAGTCGTCGTTTTTCTGCTAACTGGTAGGCAATGAAAATTACAAGCTGTGACTGCGTGAGCAGAAGTTTGCTGGAATAGAAACAATTCGGCGTAGTGCCTGAGCTGCAAACGAGCTGGAATGATTTGCAGCCAGCTGGCAGACTGGGGGTCTGAAAACTGACAAAATTCGTCAACCAACCTCAGAGAGTATGACAGCTGATATAATAGTCAAACATGTAAGAGTGGTGTTGAAAATGAATTAGCAAACCACAAAACCAGTCTAAAATTTTGAGTGAAAAATATAATAAACTGCCTTTCAGCCAAGGCTGAGTGTTCAGGTACGTACCCTTCCGAGGCTTCCAGCAGCTCCCGCTCCCTTAGGACTTTTGTTAATGTAGAAGTCACACATAAACGTACATAAACTATTGTTTTGCTATTTTTTTCAAAGATCAGCTTAAGTAAATTACATGAACCCAAACTTGGTTAACCCAAAGTTAATGATGTAAGCTTTTTTGTGTCCAATTCTTACATCCAACTCTGAGAAGCAGGAAAGTGAATGACAGGTATTGTATATAACAATGATAGTGCTTTAAATCTTAGAGGTACGTAACACGTTATTAGTATCTCAAAGGACTATCCAAAGTTGTACATTTCAGGCCTGAAGAAACTCTTACCTTTGTCTTCCCATCTGTCACTAGCCGCTTGAGTTGAGCCATGAGCTCTTCACCTGAAAGGCCAAAATATGCGCCCATGAATCATAGAATCATAGAATCATTAAGGTTGGAAAAGACCTGTAAGATCATCAAGTCCAACTGTAAACCTAACCCTACTAAGTCCACCACTAAACCATGTCCCCAAGCGCCTCATCCACACGTCTTTTAAATATCTCCAGGGATGGTGAATCAACCACCTCCCTGGGCAGCCTGTTCCAGTGTCTGAACCCTTGCAGTAAGTTTTTCCTAATATCCAGCCTGAACCTCTCCTGGAGCAACTTGAGGCCATTTCCCCTTGCCCTATCACTTGTCACTTGGGAGAAGAGACCAACACCCACCTCCCCACAACGCCCTTTCAGGTAGTTGTAGAGAGCGATGAGGTCTCCCCTCAGCCTCCTCTTCTCCAGACTGAACACCCCCAGCTCCCTCAGCCGCTCCTCAGCAGACTTGTGCTCCAGACCCCTCACCAGCTCCGTCGCCCTTCTCTGGACATGCTCCAGCACCTCAATGTCGTTCTTGTAGTGAGGGGCCCAAAACTGAACACAGCATTCGAGGTGTGGCCTCACCAGCACCGAGTACAGGGGCACGATCCCCTCCCTACTCCTGCTGCCCACACCATTTCTGACACAGGCCAGGATGGCGTTGGCCTTCTTGGCCACCTGGGCACACTGCTGGCTCATATCCAGCCGGCTGTCAACCAGCACCCCCAGGTCCTTTTTCGCCGGGCAGCTTTCCAGCCACTCGTCCCCAAGCCTGTAGCGTTGCGTGGGGTTGTTGTGACCCAAGTGCAGGACCCGGCACTTGGCCTTGTTGAACCTCATACAATTGGCCTGGGCCCATCGATCCAGCCTGTCCAGATCCCTCGGCAGAGCCTTCTGACCCTCGAGCACGTCACTACACTTGCCCAACTTGGTGTCGTCTGCAAACTTACTGAGGGAGCACTCAATCCCCTCGTCCAGATCATTGATAAAGATATTAAACAAGACCGGCCCCAAAACTGAGCCCTGGGGAACACTGCTTGTGACCAGCCGCCAGCTGGATTTGAGTTCAGTAATACGGTAAAACACAGACTTGAGAGCATCTATAGCTTACGATGCTGACTGGATAGCTAACGTAACTAGTACTTGCAGGAAACATGAGACTAAATGTGACAAACAGAGGCTGAAATAAGTTGCACCAATGAACTAATATTTTTGCTACTGCAAACTTCGTAGCTAGATCAGTCAAAGTCCCTATTTTGTGAATAGAGCTTTTCTAGCAAAACTTCTCCGTTTAAACAAAGCCTCAGTTTTGTTCTATCTAAACTGTGCCTGGGACACTTGCATTACAATGCAGATCCCTCAGCAGAGTCAATTTGTCTTTGTATGCGTGTCCTTAGAGAGCTAATTTCTCCTCCCTGGCTTTTTGCTGTATCTGCTGCAGCAACTCCCCATTGAGTTGTTCATTGTGCTGGCTGGAAGCTGTACGTGGCTGCTAAGCAAAACTGGCTCTGTAATGATTGTGTTTGTTTTTAATGATAACTGTATTATGGCTTCTTTTAATTCTATTTTATGTTTATTGAAAGATAAAATAAATGTAAAAATGTGGAGAATACTGCTCATTACTGGCAACTAATTCATTGTTTATTTAATCATCATTTTAATGAAACATAAATGTATTTGTACTGTCAGGGAACAGTGACTTCTGTGAAAGTTGTGTTTCACTGAATGCAATTTGAATTCAGACTATGGAACTGTGAAGTGAAATAAAGTGGTTTCAAGCCAGAAAGTGCACAAATCACTCTTCCAGCCACCCGTGTGCATCTGTCCTCATTGTTATTTCAGTTGCCAAGGACTAGTATCCATACGCTGTCCAACAACTTTCTCCAAAGATGTACAGGATCCTCCCTGCACTAAATGCCCCCAGGAGCAGAAGAGGCTCCATACTACTTTGGAGCAGTGCATTAGCAAAATGATTATTGTTGCCTATCTTCCATTGCATTATACATATTTTATACTGCAAGAGAGTTTGAGTTGGTCCCAAAAGCATCTCGGCTGTGAAAATATGATCTGAAACGCTCTGCAGCTCCACAGCGTCTAAAGCTTTCCTTTCTGAATGGGAGGCAGATAAAAAAGAGGGCACAAGCAAAGTCTTGTTCTGCTGAACAGATGCAATGGGGTAGCAATTATCATCATGATAGGGCCACCTCAAAGTAATCCATATGAATACTCAGCCCTATAAATGGAACCATCCACTAACTAAATGCTAATAATCCAGGTATTAAGTACAAGTTCTACACAAATGTACCATTAAGTGCAAAATTCAAAGCAAGACTGAGACAGGCCAGTGGTCTGATCCAGAGTGAGCCAACAAACCCATTTAGGGGTTTTATTACGCACTCCATGGCTGAATCCTGCACAGCTTACTCTAGCTGTGGAGAACTCTAACAGTGGAGAAACAGAACTTCAAAATCTAAGCACATTCTTTTAAACACTGGAAATCAATAATAAAAATTTCGTAAATATTTGGGATACCGGTTGTTATTGAAAGATTTCATTTTGGTTTTGTTGGGGGGGGGGACTTTGACTTCTGTTCATTTGTGGAAGGAATGAAAAGCCATCGCCGAGTCAGCTTCGCAAATAGACTTAATTATACACTATGTAATGTCTTGAACATGTGGAAAAAACATTTCTTGCTCAACAGCTCCTCCTATTGCTTACATGTAGCATGAAGCTATCAAGCAGAATTTGTTTTCATGCATTGGCTACAGAAGCGAATAATCTCCTAATATAAACATGCATTCATCATCTATTTAGTGTTATAAAACACGGGAATTGGGTATATGTTGCCTGATATGGAGTAAAATAGGAAATTATTTTGGGTCTAAGAGGAAAATAAAACCAACATACAACTTTCAGTCACAGGCAATTTTCATGTTACCCAGAATTAAATACAGAATAAGATATTGGCAAAAGCACTCACTTTTTGGTAGTCTGGACAATACCAAAACTGTCAGCATTATAATTTCTTGCTTATAATACAAAAACAATGGTTTTGATTGTAAGAAGCCTCATTTTGTAAAGATACTTACAAGGATAACTTAAATAATAATATCAATAAAAAATTATTTCATTTACTCTAGTTGCAAACTGAATTTACTATTATTTTACCCTGGGGATGAAGAGTGAAGATATGGTACTGAATGGGTCATCAGCTTTACTGGACAATTTTACTAACATGAAGGATTTAGTTTGGTGGAAATTTCCTTGTAAAAATCTGTAAAATTTCTATTCGATAACATTATGTGGGATGCTAAAAGGTGGAGTATGCTTCTGTTATTATTTACTGTATTCTGCTGCCTATTTGAAAAGTCTTCTCAGGATTTTCAGATTCAAACAGTGCTATCAGCATAAATCAGAAGTGCACACTAGTGTTGCTTACTGCAGGTTGGCTCTTTCATTGCAGGTCAGAACACTGAAATCTGTATCAAAATATTCCCAGAAGCCTACAGAGCCATCTCCCTTCTCTTCTGTTAATATATAAAACCATAACAGAAAAAATAGTACCAATGATAACTATAAAACTGTCTTTTTGCATGTCAGGAATAAAATTGCAATGCAGTAAAATCTCTCGTGCTTTTCTTTTTTAAAGAAACAAATTCTAGAATATTCAGGATGTTCTTTAGCCGTGACAGACACAGCTCTCCAGAAGAATAACAGTATAGCAACATTACAAACTGCTTTCTACAATAGTTTTGATAACAGGTAAATAAAGTTTTAGGTCTTCTGCCAATTATTTTTATCCTTTCTTTCGATCTCAGTTGATATGAACAACACTTTCTAATATTGTTTCCAGAATTTTATGTTGCAGCAAATGCCAAGCATTGCAGGTAAATTCTGCCTTCTCTGTGGTAAATCTTATTATAGGAAATTTGCTCATCTTGCATCTCCGTTGAAGAGCAACATTTGCAGATGCGGAATGAAAATAGGAATTTTCCACACAAGTTGTTCTTTTCTCTTTTCCATGATTCTCAGTTGCCATTCCTCATTATAGTACATCTTCGTGTGTAAAGTCTGATTTTCATTTATTTCCTGGCAACATGAAGTGACCTTAGTGTCAGTGAGAATGAGAGTCACAGGATGCAGACAGATTTCTGGAAAACAGTCATGTTTTAGCAACATCTTGTATTTAAACATAAGATTCTGCTATGGAATACTGTGCACCAAGCCACAGCAGTGAAGCAGTGTATCGCTGTGCAGCTGAAGCACATCCTGAATATATTGGGAAGGTTAAATGTATGCAGGTACCTGCATACAGACAGATAACATGAGAATGGAAATCTGAGACCTGGCTTAGTAATGTTAGGGTATACAATTTCTGATTCTAAGTATATGATTTGGTGTAAGTTATACCTGAAGCTAACGTTATTTCAAGAAAACAAAAATCAATGTAATTTCCCAAGTAAACTAGGGGGTGTTGTTTATTAGTGTTTATATATTCTTACTTACTTTTAATATCAGAGCCAAACTATCCTATGATATACACAATCAAGAGAAGATGCCAATACTTGTTCTATGGAAAAATTTAACCAGGCATGTATTTCAGAAGGAAATTCTGGAGTCTATCAACTTACAGAACCATCAATTAATACAATTCTAGAATTGCAAGAAAAATTTGGCTATTGTAGGTGAAAAGTAAAACATTTTTCTAACAGTGAGCTCACATGCTGATGTAAAGACAATCTGCAACTGGCATAAGGAAGTGGGATGGAAGAAGCTGATAGGAATACGATGTGATTCTGGTCTCAGTAGCGATACAGTTACCAGGTGATCCAAATGTATAAACGGTTCAAGAAGAAACTGTAATACTGACAGTGACAATGAAATGAGAGCGAAAAGCTGAAGTTCTGTTCCCACTGAACTCAGTGCGAGTCTTTGCCTTGGACCTTCGTGGGAGCACGATCCCACAATTTTGATTCCGAGTCCACCTCTCAAGGGCATGACATACTCTTGGAAATTCTCATTGATTTATTCTGAGGTTTCCCTGGTTAGGCCCTCTGTATCATAATTATTCAAAACACATTTTTCCCTGTCAGCTTCCAGAGATGAACTCACTGAGAATCGGAGCATGACTGAAATAGCGCCAAAAAAGCCCAGCAGATAAAGCCGAAGACGATCCTGACTGACAAAGCTGCTATCTGAAGTATTCTTTCATTTAAATAGCAGCATAACTTTGCATCACCACTGAGTGAAGATATATTTGGAAATGTTTGTAAAGTATTTGCTGCTGAATTAATGCATCACAACCTTAGCACTTTTATGAAGAACTCCAAAATATGCAAGGAAAATATAAACAGAAGCTAAGCAATTTAGAATCACTTTGAATTAGCTACAAACTGGCAGCATTCTTATTAAATCTTTCTCAGATTTGAACACAAATCGATAAAAATCAACAACAAAGCAATCTTAATTTTCTTCTTCATTAATTTTTACTTGCTTTAGCAGATGTTTTGTGTCTTTGTTGTAGACTATTTAATTTGCATTGAGCAAGAGACTACAAATTTGATTTATACATTTTAATTCCTTGCATTTTTAATTCTTCCAGATACATTTGTATGCAAAACTTTATGGGCTGCATTCTGGGCTAGATCCTTAGATCAGCCAAGCTAGGCTTGTCCCAAAACTGAGATGAGAGGGGAACTGAGGTTACCGGTGCCTTTTTTTGTGACTTACTCGAACACTAAAATTAACTGTGGGCTCAGCTGACTGCACAATTTAAAGCAGATCCCAAGTTGCACTCAGTTCCATGACTCTTCAAGAAGTTAGTTACAGCCACAGTGAATTTCAAAGGTGCAGCAGCGATCCAACCCTGACACCTTCCCTTGACCATACTCTTAATATACCCCAAACAGTAAAGACTTCTAAAAGGCATGATAGTGATAACTCAGCTCTGGGCTACTTAAGATTTCCTTGAGCAAGCCAGGTAAATTGGTTTTCTGACTGCTTTATGGTCCCTGAATGGCACAAAGCAGGCAGCCTGCGTTCCTTTTGTCTCTGGGAATACGTGATTGATTCTCATACACTGCTTCATTTTCATATGCAGCCTCAGGGACAGACTCCTTTTACTCAGTTCAAAAGGCTCACTTATTTTCCCGGATTTTGGTGATGGAGATAGAGAAATATTCAAACACAGATGGTGGAAGAATTTTTTATTGGGGTATGGAGAATTTATTAAGACTTTCCCCATTTTTTAAATTATAGTGTTTGTATTCATGCCCAGTGCTTGAAATTTGCTTGAAATGGGTCTGTCGATAAATAAAGATGAAGCATTCATACCTCTAGGGCTGAAATTGGGTATGTATTTTATAAGCAGCAGGAAAAGGAAGAGACTCAGACTTCCTCTAAAGAGCCGGCACAGAAATCTGAAGGAGCATTGCTGATGTCCATTGGGTACAGCCATAATCTTCCTCCAAGAGAAATACAAAAGCACAGAAAGAAATACAAAAGTAATTAAAAAAAAATCAGAAGTTAACTGTTAGGGACACTCGCAGAAGACGACTTTAAAAACATTCTGTTAGGTAATAGGCATAAGCTGCTTCGAGATATTTAGATGTCTATGCTCCCCTGAACCATACAAGAAAGTTTGGGTTCATAAGAACTGGATGCAGTAAGGAAAGTCATAATTCCCATACAAAACTCCTACTCAAGGATGTTTTATCTATTCTTCTTGTGTGTCTGCAGTGACAAACACACTTCTCTTTGTTTGTTCTCTGTCTTCTCCTGGGCAATATGTCTAGTGAGATCCAAACGGCATGGTTTGTACTAAAATAGCTGCATGGGTTGGTACCTTCAGCTGTCAGAACTGTCTCTGCTTCCTTCCCACTTTGTGAAATATACATACCACAGCACCATCTGCTTCACTGTGATGCAGATTTGCCGCATAAGAGCTGTATTTTAATGGGAAAATCATCTGACTACAAGAGAATTTTGTGACTTTGTTTTAGTTTTCTTTTATATCTACTTTTTTTTTCCCCCTCCAATTCCCACATCAGTCCCAGGTCTCACAAGGCACCAGACTGTGGAGCTGACACCAGATGGGGGAATGAGTTTCAAACAGCTGCGGGCTTCCCTACTGCTGCTTCCAGCTATCAAGGATTCATTTCTGCACGTGCATACAGAAAAAGCTGGGGATAGCAAGACAATACTAAATTCAGTTTTCCTCCCTGCAAGCTCCACTGCTTTCAGCATTCTCACAAAATTTGCCACAATCACAGTATCTGTTTAGAGAGGGCAGAATGACTGGCAGCTGCCTTCAGCTGATGAAAAAGAAGCGAACAAAGGATGAGAGAGCGCGTAGAAAGAATGGAATGTATTTACACGGATCCCTCTGCAGGAGGCTATTTATCAGATGTTATGAACTGATTTATTTATAGCTAATGACTTCTCCAAAAACATTGTTCTCTGCTGACCTTTACACTTAAATTGAAAGCCCGGATACCTACTCTGCCAAGTAAATGAAATAATTTTAAACTAAAATACAGGGGAAAAAAGCTTCTTGCTGTATCCTTAATCTATTGTTAACTACTGTATCTCCTGCCTTTTTACCTTATTATCATTGCTGGTCACTATGGATAGCTGGTATTCTCCGGAATAATCAGTAAACCTGGTACGTGAAAAGAAAATAACCGCAACTTGATTTAATATGGGAGTTGAGGACACTTCACCAGTAATCCGATCAGTTGCTTATACTGTCAGCTCCTTATACAGGCGTTCTGTCTCCCAGTGGCCTATGCAATGCCAATCCATTAGTAATGCTCCGCGAATAAGGAACAGGGATTTGCACTTTTGCCAGCTGAGATAATTAGTCATTGCTTCCTACAAAAATACAGAAAGCAATAACCAGGCTATTTCAACCCGCTGGATCCTGCCTCTTCTGACTGTCAAACCCACTCACACTGACATGTTAGAGCTCGCCTTACGGGAACTGAGACGTTTGCACCCAGAGAGGATTGCGCCCTTTCCTTGATCACCGTCTCTGCTCTCCCGAGTAGCTTCCAGCAGCAAAGCGTAAGCAGTATGGAAAATGCTGGCACACTGGAGTCATCTGTGCCCCGAAGAGACAGCTAATTCACCTCACGCTGCCGTCAAACCCCGTGCTGTGGGACTGATGGCGCATGGTTTACAATTGGCTCATCACGCTCAGCAAGGCTGTCATCGCTTTCAAACGGGGATGCTTCAGGAGTCAAAGTGTGTCCTGTCACCTTTTCCTCTCGCAATGCTAATTAGACTCTGCGCTCCACAAGCGCACAACAGAGACACAAAAGATGGTGATGAATCACGTTTGTTGTTGCCGGTAGGAGTTACGAAGGAGACCTTTGCAGTAAATGGAAAGTGATGCTGTTTGCTGGAGGCATGATACAGTATTTCACATGCGGGCGATGTCCCGAGCTCTTGCTGAAGGAGGGAGGGGAAGGGTTTGCTCCCTTCCTTGATGCACAGTCCTGCAGCTGTGCATCTCTGGCTTCCCCTTGGCCCCTGCACTCCTGGTTCCACCTACCCCCTGGGTAGGTGCTGGAGTGGCTCAAGGAGTCCAGGGCCACTGTGGCTTGACTTGACCTGCTACAGAAAAAAGGCATCAGCCGCACTCTGCTCTGTCACCAGAAGTGACAACACAAAGAAAAAGCACCCTTCCTCTACGGACTCTCATAACATTTCTACTTTAACTTTTTAGCGTAAGAAATGTACCTCAGGATAGGCAGATCAACTGAGCAGAAACATCTTAATGTTAGAATTAATCCTGTGCTTTAGAAGTAAAACCTGCTAACTGCATGCAGATAAAACAGTTTCTCCTTTCTGCTCCTTGCTGTCATAGAAAAAGTAAAGTACTGAAGAAATAATTTCACAGCTTGGCTAAGCATTAATTAACAGCACTTTCTGTGTAAGAAATACATGATGCTATGGATTTGGTAATGGAACAGGAGATGGTTGATGCACTTATATGAGAGGAACTGGGCTACCAGCCAAAATGTGAGTTTTACTAGTTATGTTCCCAACCAGGAACTACAAGAATTAATTCCTGAATTGATGTATGTGAGGATAGAAAAGCAAAATACAGCATAATTTGCAGAATCTGTGGGCTGTGTGCATATTCATCTATCTTTCTTCTATTGCTTTTCTTTATCTGGTCTTTCTAGATCTGACAATTCAGAAAAGTATTGAATCACAAAACTCTTCAGAAGTGAAGTAAGTTATATTTACAACCTACCTGCTGAGTAGAAGATGGAAGACCACTCTTTCTGCGGCTTTGAGCCTGGCGCCTTTTAAAGAGTTTCCTTCAGCAAGGGTTGGTTCAATCAGTACGCATGAAACAGTAGAACCACAATGAAAAAACTAAATGCCCATATGCTTTATTCCTGTAATGATTGTGACATGTGACATTGCTTGTAAGTCTTTGAGATATTTTTATCTTCGTAAGTTTTCTACCCAAAACTACCAGTAACAAGCACTCTCAAGAAAATGTGCACTGGTGCTGGTATAAGGAGCAGTCTGAGAAAAGCAAGATAGGAAGCTGATGCAGTGGCAGTAAATGTTGGCTTGTGTAAAATGCAGTTTTGAGACAGCACACAAAGTTCCCTTACGGTGAGTTTTAATTAAAAAGTTAAGAAGATGTAAAAAAGTTCAAGTACTTGTCCGGCGAATTCAATGACATGTAATAAAGGCCTTTAACCCTAAAAAATGGGTTCTTAAAGGTTTGAGAAGTCTCACGGTGACAAACATCAAGACATGAGTGGCAATACAAGAAAGCAAAAGTCAGACAGAACCTCTCTGAAGAAGTGAGAAACCCTCATTTTAAATGAAGATATGTACTTTAAACTTCGGCTAAGTTATGTTGGGGTGAAGTAATACGTATTTGAAATGGCAGCTGCCATTTTCTAAACCTGCTCTATTACTTCCTTAAGGTTAATAAGTTCACTTAGTCTTTATCCCTCTATGATACCAAGAGATATTTAATGAAGTCTTGTGTCTTAAAATCAGCTTCTCCAGATAGCTAATTTCTGCTGAAAAATCTAAAATTAAAGGCTTTTTAACTGTGACCCTGCTCTGGAAAGGCAGTTCAGCATATAAATAGTCTTACTGACCTTCAGCCGATGTTCTGCTATATACGGCTTTCCTGAATTTATCTTAGGAACGTACGTACTGCTGAAATCAATGAGACTAGTTGTAAGGGTAATGATACAACTGTTTGCGGTATTTGTTTCAAAGCTAAGGACCTCACAGTTATCTGCCATTATAGCACAGTGCATAAATAAGAACATGGAAAAATCACATAGGGAGAATAGGTACAACACGCTGTACTGTTAAAGCAAACATCGATAAACTACTGAAAGTCCTGAGGAAGGGTTTATAATAGTTCTTTCCACACCTCCTGTATTGCTGTTAAATACTAGTTCTTTTCACAGAATTTAGTTTCACAGTAATTTGCTTAACTATTTAATAACCTTAATAGATGTGTGTTTGTAAGTATAAATAGCTTAATTTCACTGTTGTGCTGTTGTTTAACTGTATTTCGTTGCATCTAACTCCTTACACATATGAAAGGCTGTAGAAAGAACGGAGTGTAAAGGTGCAGCTATATTGGACTTTTCCTCAGTGTCAAAAGCAGTTTAAGAGGCTGCTGCTGTCACGCTGCAATTCTCTGCTTTCTCACTTTTCCTGCACAATTCCTTAACACTATCGTGTTTCCCAACAGCCTGAGGATCTAGTTTTAAAAACTGCCTGAGATTATTCTTCTTTATATTAGATCTTTGGAAATATTTTAAAAGGGTGTTGAAAATATCAAAGTTGCTATAAATATCTGTTTAAGGAATCACTGACATTTGTTTTATGGTTTTCATAAAAAATAATATTTTCATTGAAACGTTTGAAAATTACAACACTTTTTTTGTGGAAAACTGTTTCCCTGGCCATCTTTTAAATGAAAATCATTTGAAAGAACATCAAATTGTCCTGCATTAAATTTATATAGGTGAAATGTCACATATGGATATAACAACTGAATCCAATCTTTTCTATGAGATGCAAATTTCTTAGTGACTCATAGAGACACAGTGGTATCATTTAACCACATCTAAATCTTTGCCTAATACATTGCTTTCTGTTAGAATCAGTGGCAAAATTATAGCTAAAATGACTGTTTTGTGTACTCAGAGCTCTCGCTTTCTCTAGCCATTTGAAGCTAAGAGTATATTGATAAATAGCCTTCATTGGAAGCACACTTAGTGATTGAACTCTGCATATGAAAAGCAGCAGGAGATCAACAACTATTACATTTATATTAGCAACACAGAGGAGGATTTCAACATATAAGTAGCAATGAGACAAACTATGGATAGTTTTGCCCTTTGTTTTCAAAATGGGCTTTGTTTTCTCTCACCCTCAAATGACATTTTACAGAGGTTCTGTAGGGTTACGTCTGAAATCAGGAAAATATGGCTGAAACGATTTAATTTATCTTTAAAATAAAATCCAGTATGTCATTCAGACAGGAAAGCAAGCCAGGGATGAATGTTTGACATAAAAATTTATGAAACATGAAATGGGCTTTAATAGTAAGTCTGTGAAGTCTTGAAACAATAGGTCTCTCTGGAGTGGCAGAGTCCTATTTTTATGATGCTTTGATAGGTGGGAAGGTCATAAAAGTGTTGTGTATGAGGAAAGAATTAAAAATGTAATTGAACATGGTTCACAAAACCGTGAAGATTCAAAAGCTACACTCTGGGTACTAATTCCTGCTGGGAAATGTTTCTATTTAGTTACACCATAAAGGTTAATAGTAAATACAATCTTGCATCTGCAAATCTCTGGTTTATTTTTCTTCTAGGATATGACTTACGATTGACCTTATGTTATCCATCATTTGATGATTATGTCTGCATTTTCCAGTAAAAACTGTTCTTCCCTTTTTTGATGAAATTAGACTGTGAGCTCAGATTTTGATTTATATGGAGTAGCAATGCCTCATTCTTCCAGGACTGAAAATGTCCTCATTTAAGATCAGATCAGAAGATGGGATGAAAGCCTTTTATAATTTTGAAAGGAATCAGTCTTTTTAGGCCAGTCACTACATTTCTGTTATTAGTCATAAAGATAGATATGTATAAAAGAAGATATTTTTACATCTATACTAAAATTCTGAAAATTCTACATTGACGAATGGCTATTAATAAGAGAAGGATATAAAGAGAAAAGCAAAGAGAAATGTTAAAAATGAGACCTCCTGGCTCAAAGACCCACTGCTTTCGCAGTTTGCAGCTATGAAGGGACACCAAGGGAGCTAAGGCAGATCAAAGATTAAAACTCAAGAATCCTAGTTCTTATTAATTTATTGTTTAGCAAATAACTGTATCATATTTAATGAAGGATCCACCTTTTAGGTATGTCTATACAAGATAGCATCCCTCTGGTAGAAAATCAAGCTACAGAGCAGAAACCTCTGCTGATCCATACATGAGTTCTTGCAACAGTATGAAAGAGTTTTCAGAAGACAGCAACAAAACCTAAGAAATCTCACACAAAACAGTATTTTATAGGAATACTTTTAAGCTGACAATGTCAGAACAGAAGAAATAATACCCAATTATCATTATTATACACTAGTACAATACATACTGTTCTGCCACTTGTGTGCATACGTGTGAACACAGTGTGTAATAACAGTTACACAGACTGGTTTTGCATTGCTTTAAATTACAAGCTACGAATATATTTATCTTCCTTTTTTCCTCATGTATTCCTAGAATAGCTCCAATTATCCTTCAGATTTTATCTTTGTCAGTGGTGATTTGGGAATTACACTGAAAATAAATTCCCGTTTCTTATGCCATAGTCCTAAAGAAACTAGGACACATGTAAAAGAAGTATCTAAATAAAGAGCATTCATAGAGAGGAAAAGGTCTGAACCTCTGTCAAAATAATATGAATAAAGAAGTGGCATCACTGATTATCTTGGCAGTGCAGAAATGCAGAAGACTTATTTTCTAATACAAAACACATAAAGATTAAGAAAAATCTGCCTCACATTCTCACTCACAATTAATCAATTTCATTACTCAGAAATTACAGGAATAAAATATAAGGTGGATCCACTTTTCTGATAGGTGCTACTGCAAAGTACAGATGGCCAGAGCTAACTTAAAAAAGCTGTCTGAAGGTTTCAAATTCATGTGTCCTGGAGAACAATAAACTGTAACCTAGTTAAGCAAAATATGTACTTCCGTGTATTTTAGCCTTTCAATTTTATGAAGCTTCTTATATAGAAAGACTGCATGAAAAGTAAATGCAGTCAGAGAAATTAAGGCACACAGAGGAGACAGAAATTTTATGTATTTGGGTTCTTTGTAGATGATTTAAACATTTTTTATAGATATTAAGATTATCTTTTAAAATAATAAACTTCTAGTCGTCTGGCTAGGGAAATTAATTTTTAAACTAAATTGCTGCATTCTGTGAGATTTCCACTGTCTGACTCTCTTATACCTGCAGATCCCTTTTGCATAGGACATTATTCTTCAATCCAAGAATAAACAATTTCTCTCCATCCTAACTAGCCCTGGAAGTAAGCTTTTTCTCCTTCATGTGCCATAGCAGAAACTAAGTTTGATGAAGAGTTCTGGGCAAAGGTGAAGGGTCTCTGCTGGGGGTCCATATATAGTTTTAATGAGCTAGTATGAATGTCTTAAAGCAGAAACTGTTTCATCTGCTGGTTTCACTTCTAAAACACAGGATTAATGCTAACATTTCTGCTCAATCCATCTGCCTGTCCTGAGGTGCATTTATTTCAGTTACAGGGCAGCAACAAACGTGATTCATCACCATCTTTTGTGTCTCTGTTGTGCACTTGCAGAGCGCAGAGTCTAATTAGCATTGCGAGAGGAAAAGGTGACAGGACACACTTTGACTCCTGAAGCATCCCGGTTTGAAAGCGATGACAGCCTTGCTGAGCATGATGAGCCAATTGTAAACCATGCGCCATCAGTCCCACAGCACGGGGTTTGACGGCAGCGTGAGGTGAATTAGCCGTCTCTTCGGGGCACAGATGACTCCAGTGTGCCGGCATTTTCCGTACTGCTGAACCTTGTTACGCTTTGCTGCTGGAAGCTACTCGGGAGAGCAGAGATGATGATCAAAGAAAGGGCACAATCCTCTCTGGGTGCAAACGTCTCAGTTCCCGTAAGGCGAGCTCTAACATGTCAGTGTGAGTGGGTTTGACAGTCAGAAGAGGCAGGATCCAGCGGGTTGAAATAGCCTGGTTATTGCTTTCTGTATTTTTGTAGGAAGCAATGACTAATTATCTCAGCTGGCAAAAGTGCAAATCCCTGTTCCTTATTTGCGAAGCATTGCTGATGGGCCACTTTTCTCTCTGTCCAGTAGATTACATTCCAGGATAGTGAAGTTGCAGGGTTTACTGTTTTCTTCCAGTCTTTCCTTCACTTATCCCTACTCTCACTTTCATAGTAGTGTGAAGATGGATTCCTAGGAGTCAACAATTAAGAAAACAAATGATTTCCTGAGTCTTCAATTGTCTTCTCTGCTCGTCTTATAGTAGATTAAATTTCACTGAAAGTCATCTTCTGGCCTGTGAAAGGCACCCATGAGGCAGTCTGGGCTAATATCTTAGTGGAAGATAAACTTCTGGCAATCTTTTCGTTATTATACGTAATCTATACCAACTTTTTCCTTTCAGAGGTACATGGAATATTATTCTTCCTCATAGTTATAAAGCACCAGAGATTGGAACAGAATTTTTAAAGTGTAGGGATGAAAGAGTATTTAGTTTAAATAAAATTAGAAATAGTTTCAATTTGATGACCTTGACGAAGTTTTTTTTGAAATAAGGTTTAGATAAAGCAGATATAGGCAGATTGATGTGGCCTTTTGGAGAAAAAAATGTATTACTTGGATGGATTATTCAGTTTTCCAGTGCTTTCCGCTTGCATTGTTTCCACTTTTTACACCATGTATTCAAATCCAAGCAGATTTTTACCAACTAGGATTTCACTGAAAGAGAGTAAGTACCCAAAGTACCATGCCATTTCTACTCCAGTATCTATAGCTCAAAGCTATTTAGATATCTAAAACCTCTTCACAACAATTGGGAGTGATGCATTAAATGACTTGGTAACTCTAATTTCGGTTTCTCATCCTGCCAAATTGTTCATGTCCACAATTGTGGCCATGCGCTACGTTCTTCTGAAGGCCCGTTCACTTGAGCACAGTTATGCTCACTGAGGAGCAAACGCCTCTGCCTCGGGTTTGATGAGTCAAGGAAGAATACATGGTAAAATGGCAACAGTCTACAAAATTAAAGAAAAAAAAATGCTGAAAAAATGAGACACTTGCAAATTTTATTCCAGTAAAAACACCTGTTCCTAGACAGAAAGAAAAGAGAGCATTTCTCAAGAGACATATTTGAACGCCATGTACTTTTTAAAGCAATTACAGAAAAGACTGTAATACTTCCTAGTGTTGCAATTCCTCTGGAGACCCTTCTGTCACAAAGGATACACTGAATGTTCTCAAATTTGACTTTTCAAAGGATCACTCACACAAGGCAGGAACTATTTTTAGCTCATAACACTCTTAATTAATTACCTAATGTCTGTAGAAAATGTATGATTAGATTTTACCGGGGATTTTTTCTTTTTATAGCCAATTTAAATTTTACTCACCAAGTATATGGCTATGCTGAAAAGAAATGCGGCGAAATGGTGGGCACCAGTTCCCTGAAGCACTCTGCTCTGAGGGCAGCGCTGGCCCTGCGCTCCTGACGCGCGTCTGCTCGCTCCACCTGAGGTAAGAGACACAGACAGCCCTTCAGGGAAGAGGCTCATCTAAGTAAAACCATTTCTAGTTTGGAAAATGTGGAATGAACTATAAGCTTAAAAAAACCCCCAAGCCGTTCACATAGCGTCATTGCTGCTAGAGAAGCGGGGAGCGTCTGGGCTGGAAGAGCGGTGAGGAGGGTGGATGCAGCAACAAGCGTAAACGCTGTGTAAGAGGAATTTCTGAGATCTGTGTGATTGTTCTTACTCTGTCACTGTCACAGACACAATTTGTCCCCTCACGATACGCCCACACTGAATTTTTCCTCTCACGATACGCCCACAACCCGTGCTGTCCCTTGCGCCTTAAGCCTTTCCGCCCGGCGTTTCCCCGGGACTACCGGCCCCAGCAGCCCTTGCGCTGCCCTCCCGCCGCATCTGGCGGCTCCGTGGCGCGGGGGCTGCTGGGGCTTGTAGGCAGTTCCCGCCCCGGTGCGGCCTGGCGCCGTGCCCGCGCCGCCTCGCCGCCTCTCGGCCGGCCGGCGGCCCAGGGGAGCCGGGGGAGCACCGGCTGGCTTACCTTGTAGGGCAGGTGCTGCTGGCTGCTCGGGGCGGAGGGGCAGCAGCACAGGGCGAGGCGCGGGCTGGTAGCCGCGGGCAGGCCGGCGGGGACGCTGAGGGGGCTGTGAGGGGCCGGCGGGAAGGCTGAGGAGGCGGGGAGGGCCGGCTGCCGGGGGAGCCCTGTGGGCTGCGGGGGCTCGGCTGTGGCGAGTAGCGGGACGGGTGCTGAGGAGATTTTGTACAGCTGCCCATCTCCCCTCGTCTGTAATGGAAAGAAGAGATCTGAGAGAGTTGGTTTTTGGTTTTTCGGGTTTTTTTCCTTTGGGTTTGTTTTATGGCAACGAGCACTTAGTGACTCCTGCTTGCCCCTCACAAGGTAAGGACCAAGACACTGCGCCCCTCACCAGCCAACTGGCAGGGCTTTTTTCTCTGAGCAAGGCTGGCTCTCCTGATGACGGCTGGATGAGGAGCTATACTCTGCTGAAATACTGAATTCAGCTTTGAGAACTTTTTTTGGGGTGGTAAAAGCATCAGGTAGGCTTTAGATGCCACAACTGAAATTAAAGAGGATGTGCGTGAGAATTCATTATTCTTGCCCAGGAAGGGACACCCTTGGTAACTACCTGCTTTAGTTATAACAAGAGAAAATCACTGAACTCATCCTTTCATCTTGCATATTTTCTTAAAAAAACAATTTTTTAATTCCTTGTCTTTCCTCCTGAAAACCAGCTCCTCGGACCTCACCCTATGCTAATTTATCTTACAGAGGAATCTGTACAGTGCACCAGTTCTGGTGGATTCTTAGCCCTTGCTAAGTATGTGTTGACACCTGGGAGAGAGAACCAAGCACACAGCTATTATCCTTTTGATGCTCTGTAAGTGGAATGTTTTTCTGCATATTCCAAACCCAGTGCTCTGTTTCCTGTGGTTTCAGCATTAGATGGGGGAGGGTTTCATGCTGCAATGATTTAAAATTAATTGTTGCCTGCTAAAGAGCCCTTTTTGTCTTTTTTGCCACTGGGCTAAGTCATGAAGGCTTTGGGATTCCCTCAATGCCTGTGACAGAATCAGGCAGCTGAGTGTCTTCTTGGAAAAGGGATGAAGCATTAATGGAACATGTCGGGACTGCAGCTGTTGTCATCCTGAGCCTATATATAGAAACACTCTACTCCACACACATGTGGGAGACAACTGTATTTGCTGGCGGCACAACTGAATTTTGCAGCAGTTTTTTGTCATCTCTCGATACTCAGTTGCTGCAGGAGTACTTGGGAGTCAGCTTCTGAGTTCTTAACTAAAGGTGGAATTTCATTGAAGTATGTAGTTGAAATATTTACTCGGACTGTTCACCAGAGGTGCATATACTTCTGATCTGAATGACGAGGGGAGAAGAAACATGAGGAGATGGCAGTACAGGAGGATGTGATGTCCCTGACCAGTGCTAATGGGAAGTCCCCGATTCCCATGCTGTACCACTCTGCTGTGGTGTCACTTTTAGCAGGGCACTGTGATGTAATTTTCTGTATACCTGACAAATAGGTTAATGACAGGAAGTATGATTTTAGAGTAATATACAGAATAAACAATCCGGTTGAGAAAATGCACTTCTTTTTTTTTTCAAGTCCTATGTTAATAAATTCTTCCATAGTATTTGACAGAACTATGCTTGTTATGACTGTCGTTGTGCATATGATTGGCTGTATGCTTCTAAAAATGTCTAAAATGAAGAACCACAGCTATTCTCTACTAGAAGCCAAACGAAATTTCTTCTTACTGCTTCAGTCACTTCTTCATATAAAGTGTGCTGAAGGTCTGCAAGATAGCTAGGGTTGTATCACCCCTATTTTAAAGTAACACTACAGAATGATCCTAGAAATTAGAGAACGGGCGAATCTTGGTCTTAGGAGAACTGCCAGTTTAATCAGCTGCTAGCCCCACACTGGGCATTCAGCTCTGCAACTCACAGCCATGGCTTTGTACAGTTCTAGATTTTAAAGTCCTTTTAGGCAGCTTTTCCTTTTCAGTGATACTTGCTTTGCACCTGAAACAGCATCACTTACATGCTGAGTGATACCACAGCATGGGCAACACTAGAACTGAAACTGATTGTTAACAGCTTAGGGAAACAAGAGGGAGAAAGTAGAGCTTAGCGGCTCAGTGCAGGAACACATAGCTTCCCTTATCTTTTCTATTCCTAAATTAGCCATCCTCAATTCAGAAAGCGATGTGAAAGCCTGCCAGGTGAAGGAACAAGGCACAGCCTGGAGCTGGAAAATGTGAATTTGAACCACACTTAGAGAAGAACCCTTGACCTCAGTGAGAGGCCAGGCATGCAAGAATTGCGGCAGCAGACTGCCACGCAAGATCGTGCTTTATATACTGCTGGGACACTGGTGGGCAGAAGAAACTTGCTTTGCTGGAGTTTCCTGTGCGTCAGCTAAATAAAAAATTATGTGAGTGAGTGGTATAGTATGGTAAGAAGCAATTGCAACTGGGAAGATGTAGATTCACTGCTGTTCACAACTGACATGCTTAACTGTCCAACTTCTACAAAACGCTCAGTTTGCGACATATTAAATGGTATGATATCCTCTTACTTCAAGTTGAAATAGCCTGTGCCTAATCATTCTGGGCCAACTCTGCATATTCCTTGTGCTTTTGGAGATCGCTAGCCTCCATAGTTTTCACTTCCTTAATTATCTCTCTTGATGAAGAATTTCAAAAGTTCCTGAACTGGTCTAGCCAGGTTTGGGGAACCATGCTGGGAAATAGTATGACTCTTGCAGACAACAATGTAATAATTAAAATATGTTATTTGCATTACAAACAGCAGTAAGTCAAGCCCCTGGAAGCTGTAGCCAAGATACATTCCTCATCAAGATACATTTCTCATCTGGTTGTTACGTAGTGT
Organism: Gavia stellata; assembly: GCF_030936135.1. NCBI lineage: Eukaryota > Metazoa > Chordata > Aves > Gaviiformes > Gaviidae > Gavia > Gavia stellata. The sequence continues at coordinate 27,707,237 of NC_082604.1, read as the reverse complement.
CATACAGCCTGATTCCAGGCGTGATACAGCTCCAGATAAACCTGTCCTGTGGTGCCAGGATTTGTGGAGCTGCATGCCAGGTACTTTACACCACGCAGAACTGAGCCTTTCTAAGAACTGGCCGGTTCTATACTATAGGGCAATTTTTCTCCTTTCCAAGAACAGCAGTGTATATTCCGTAGGTTCTTTGGTGCAGCTTGATTGTAATGGCAGGCCAAGCTAACAATTCACTTTACGAGCCATTCCTTATTGCTGAGTTTCTTTCCCTATGCCCTGAAGCTGGTGCTCAGATATCTTGAGGACAGAGGATAACTATCAGAGACTGCAGATGTTCATAGGAGGAGGTTGGCACCACTATTTGTGTAGCAGGTTAAGCTCATCCTTGCCTGGGCTGTCTTGGCCTGCCCAACCTCCCAACATCTCCCTGCCCTTGTCATGTGTTTCCATCCTGTCCCTCCGGTGCCTGCAGTTGTGTGGTCAGGTTGTCGCAGGCTGAGGATGCTGGCACATCTTTGTCCTGCCAGGCCTGACTAGTTCCCTGATGCACCCTCGCTGCCAGCACGAGGGAGATGACAGGAAAAGGTTGCCAGGCCAAGAAGAACCACTTCAAGAAGACTTGAAGCTGCAGCCAGAAGAGCTCGTACTAATGCACAAGCAGACACTGGCTGTCACAGAGAGCTGCAGAAGGAAGGCTGCCTCCCCAGTATGTTAATAATTCGTCGTTGCTTCTTTCCATTCTTTCCAAATGGTGCTGGAGCCAAAAGGGATCAAACAGACTCAAGTATACTATTATGACAAAACAAACTTGTCTGTGCCTTGCTTTGTGTGGATAGACAGATGGGGTAGGTTAGAGAGAAAGCTCTCCTAATCACCTTGACTTTCTGCTTCAATTATTTTCCAGTGTCTTAATTTTAAGTAGACAGATAAATGACTTACCACAGTGTATAGGTGTGAGGCAGAGATATTTCAGAAATTTTTAGCTTGGTCTTCCTTGGAAATGAGGCTTATTTTCTTTCATTACTTCTATCTCTTTATACTCCCACATACTATACTTTCTAACCCGTGACCAATTTCAGTTAAATCGGGAAAAGAAGTACTAAAATTAAAGATAGGAATTTTGACAGAAGAGATGATCAAGAAGAGAAAAGTGACATTATTACATAGTCCTTAGTGGACAGCAGAGAAGCCACACAGAATACAGCCATTCTAAAGCCAAATGCAGAGCAAATGCCTCAGTATGGGTTTACAACTTATTAGACATCAAAGGATCCCATTATAAGGCATGAAATAATAGGAAAAACCCCCTTACTTCTGCTTATGGAGCTAATGTGCTAAATTCTGTATAAACCGGAAGTCGACACTTTTCCACATGGGGACCCTCACTGAACTTAAAAAAGGGAGACTGGTGATTTCCTTTAGTGCAGTGATAATTTGAATGTTTCTGGTTTGCTTTTTTAATTCATGTTTCCCTTGCTAGGAACAATTATTGCTGTGTCACTGTATGACTTTTATATGGCTGTGTTTGAATTTGTTTGGCTGGAAACCACAGTAAGAAGCAGTAAAAAGAGGTTTTGAGATTTAATTGTGTGGGCAACACAATCAAGAGACCTGAAAACCAGGGACTAGCCCCTCTGGGACAGAGCGCTACCCAGGAGAGTCTCTTTCCTGCTCTTCGGAGTATAATCTTTGCAAAAAAAATGCTTTCTCCTTGCATCTGCAGTCATCCATCACAGCATCTTACCAAATGTAGCAGTATGTTTTTGTTTTGGCTTTTTGTTTGTTGTTGTTGTTTTTTTGGGTTTTTTTGACCTTGAAGACTATTTCTGTTTCTTCTCCATGTGGGGAAAAGTGTCTTAAAGCACATAGGCTAAAACTGCCTTAAAAGGTAGGCATTTCAGGCAAATTTTATATTCTGAGTGAAGCTATACACATCTGATTACGAATTGTGAAAGATATTCATAAGTTCTTATTTCCCCTTGGGGTAGAAGCTCGGAAAAGCAGCAGGAGTGGCTGCTCAGAAAGCGAGGAGGAGGAGAGGACGCCTGGGGGCTTTACATACCACCGTCCAAGATCTGCTTACAGCATCACGTTGGGAATGGATTCTGCTTACCGCAACATTTTATTTCTCTGAAATTGCCTGATCATCTGCACTACCACCTATCTCTTTCACAATGGCTTTCAGCTGTCAGGTAAAAACTTTTTGAAGCTGTTAGAACTAAAACCAACGCAGATGAGTCTCACTTTCTGCGTTGTTTCAACTTGGGGAATTTGTTACTGAAAGAACTAGTGGAGAATTATTGAAAAGAATGAAAACATCTGTCCAGTTTTGCACTTGAGAACGGCAGACGTACCTACCCAAGTTTTCCTGGCTTTTATGCATATGTTTTTCAGAGACAATTCAGAGAGCACTGAGGTGACAGCCCTGCCTTCGGCTGTGCTGGTAATTGCTGCTCTGCCACTGCACCTTGCTAAAGGATTCGGAAGAGGCTGATCCACCTTGCAGGGAAGGTGAGTAACATAAAGCAGGGATGCTGGCCTGCCAAGAACATGGGCACTGTGGTAGTTAAATGCTGTTTCTCCTGTGTATACATTGTTTTTCACCAACATTTTCACAGAAAAAAAATCCTAAAAGACCTCCTCATCCCACCCAGCCCTCCATACTCCATTGAAATATGTAGCTGAAAAAGTCTGGTTGAAAGTAGCAACTCTTGAGATAATAATCTTGCAGCACTACTCCAGGGCAATTATATTTCACATTTGATAAGTCCATTCTCTAGACCCCAACCTAAGTTATATCTTCCAGATGTAGTAGTTCGTCCAGCTCGGGAGATGCACTCCTGTGGCAGACCCCTGGCTCTGCAGGAGAAAGGTAGGTAGGGCATGGGGCACATTGACTACTGCTGCCAGGGGCAGTGGTTTACCATTTCTGAATTTTCTGTGGAAAGTGGACAGTTTTTAAACAGAAAACTTCAGTTTGTTGAAAACTACGAGGGAAAAAAAAGTTGAGGGAGTAGGTCAGCAGTTACTGACAGATCAGCTCAGGCTGTGTTTGGTAAGGAAGGGAAGAAAGAAGGTGAGGCTCAGATGCCTTAGACATCGCTTGTGGCATATTCGCCCAAAATGAAGCTGATTCATATTTGGAAATGATTTGACTGCAGGCAGATAGTTTAGAACATAATGTATTATGCAGATTTCTACCTAATTTACTTGTCCAATTAGATCATTAAAATGCCTGAAGCATTTGTGGCTTCGTTTTATTTTGCAGCATTATTGAGAAAAACTCACCATCTTTTCCTTGCAGAAATCTTGTCCACGTATTCTCTCCACTCTGTTTTTTCTGGATGAGGACAACTGAGGTGTGTGTACAGGGCTAGGATATACCGACGCAGAGAAGACTGGGAACTGTCTGAAAGTGGTGTTAATCAAAGGTTGCAGGAGGTGGTGGCTTCACCGGAGACTTTTCTGTGACATATTAATTGAGCTACATTTTTGTGGCTAATTGACTCCGACAACGTATTTTTGCATGGACATTAAATTCCACCTTGTAGGAACTTTGGCAGCCTGCATCGTGAAGTCCCACAGAAGCAGAGATATTTTTTGAGATTCAAAATTAGGGAAGGCACTAGCTGTAAACATTTTTTTCTGATTGGCCTAAATAGTATTTCAGCCTTGTATGTTCTTCCCTACCTGCAGTTCTTCTACTTTGACTTTGTAGAAATGATCAAATTAAGGCTGTCATGAGAGCGCGGTACCGAGCCAGACGATGGTTGTCCCTATTGCATAATGCAGAGAGCTTTGGCCAGAGGAGTTTTTAGCAATAGTGAAGAAGGGCGGGGTATGGAGGACACACTCTGTAATTGAGGATCAAAGCTAATTGTTTCTGCTTCTCAATCGGTATAGGAGCTGTTCAGCTGCAAAAGGCAGAAGAGTTAGGAAGCATCTCTCACCTAGACCTTTTGTCATCAGGGAGAAGTGGAGAGGTAAGTTCTACTTTTTACAAAATCAATTTTTTGTACGAAAAGTCTTTCCTCAAAGTAGCCTGGCAATACATTGGATGATAAGAGGCTTAAGTATAATCTAGATTTAGTAAAAACTGCGTGCAATTACAGAAATGTGATGGATATAGTAAGGATATTGCTGAAAGTAGTTAATAATAATTCTTAAGTACAGAAGCATTACCTAGTTTATCTTACCTGTCAGGCAGAGAAGAGGTGGGGAAACTATGGAAGTAAAATGGAAAAGGTGACGCAAAATTTTTCTAGAAACTTTAGGAAGTAGCTCTTGTTAGGATAAAATCCACTCTATATAGATCTATGAAGGTGTATTTAATCTCTGTGGAATAAGATTTTTTTCCACAGATCTTGACACCACCAGAAGTTTTTAACTTTCCAACTACAAAGTGGGGAATTAGAGTTTTTGTTTTGTCTCCTCTTATTTACCAAATGACAGGAAGCACTAGTAACTGAAATAGTCCTGTTTTCCCTTTACCTCTCCAGTTCTGTGTTCTGGTAACTATATAATGTAACACTCAATAATTATTAGCATTAATTTGAACACAAAACTTTAAAATAAATTTATATGTTTTCATTCTGGCAGCAGATCAATTCAATCTCTGTTGCAGAAGAAGCTGGAAAATCTGTATATAGTTTCCTTTTATTGTAGTTCTGTTCTATAACCAGTTTCAAGTTATTGTAGTTATTGTAGTTCTGTATGTGTGGTCTTCTTCATACTCCCAGTTTGCATTCAAACAGCAACTGAAGCATAAGACATAAAATCCAGTCTGCAGTAGCAGAAATCAGACTTCTGGACAAGTTCTACAACAAAATCCATGAGTGGTGAAGGAGAGAGGGTTTGAAGTGCTTTTTGAATTAAGCCACTTCGACAGACTCTTAAATATTCCCGTGCAAGGCAAAGTTATGAAAGTAGAGTTTGGCTTGGAGAACAGAATTGCAATAATTATTGGGTAACTGATTTCTGGAAAAAAGAGATGTTGCGGAGCCTCCTTGGTAAATAATGGTGCCCAGTACACAGTGGTCTAAATTGGACTGTCATGTTCAGAACTGAATGTAGGAAAGGAAAAAGGAATCCGAATGAAGCCTTTTATGGGACAGGGTAAAAGAATGACTCATGCTAGTCCGTTACTATCTGATCATGTTTTATGCTTTAAAACATATTTGCGATCTTGGAATTTTAGATCTCTTGTGCTTTTAAAACACCACTTACTAAAAATGGTCAGTATGAGCAAACTGAGTAGCATGGAGTTGCTGCCCATAGGATGTTTTTATATAGTTTTTTGCCTTTTTTTTTTTAAAGGTTTCTATTTCTACTAACTCTCCTTTATTGTAATAGGGAAGGCTTTCAGAAGCAGCACAAAGTTGAAGATGGATATTAAGAGCATGAAGAACTATCTCTATTGGCTGTTCTGCCAGTTTGAACTAATCACCTGCAGCTATCTCATGGAGCCCTGGGAGAAACTGCTCTTCTACACTTTCAACATTACGATGTTAATTACGGTATTATACACTGCTTACATCTTTGTCCCTGTCCACATTAGCACAGCTTTTCAATTCTTCTTGCACTTACTTGGAAACCAACATGAAAATACTGTTTCTGTCGTGAAGTAACATTGGCAACCTGACACTGACTTTTCGATCAAAGAAGTGTTTTTCTTAATGCTCCGTTTTTGTTTAGAAACAGGTTCAGGGTGTGTGCAAACACTGTTTTATTCTGCAGTATCTCTTAATGTTCTTCTGTATTCCGGGACTCTCTGACAGCAAATTATTTTGCCAAAACAATTTCAATCAGTCCTTATCGTTTGACTGACTGGTTCTTAAAGAGCTTTCAATTTTAAAGACTGGCTGGAGTTACGAAGCTGGGTTTGGTACAGAAGCAACTGTGCTGCGTATTTTGTTATTCCAGGGAGAGCTGCTTGGATACGGAGAGTTTTCATCTTGAGAAATTATATGGCATACATTTGTTCTTGTCTACCGTAGCTTTGCTGACAGGAGAGATGTGTACATGAAAGGTTTTGCACAATACTGTACAACTATAAGCTGCTTCTCTAAGCTTGGTATATACGTATTTATAGAATGATTTTATTATTTATTTAGTTTCCTCAGTTATTTAATACAATGAATTACTTGACCGGTTCGTCATCATTACGCAAATAATGCAGTTGATTTACTAAAAATGTGGGGATTTACTTCCATGAAAATGTATAATAAAACTCTCATTTTCTTGGACTTTAAAAAAAAAGATGATTTTTGTTTTACAAGACTGGTAAAGCTTGCATATCATATACAGAACACGAAACTACATATTCAGTTGTGGTAGGGACATTTCAGTTGAAAACCAAGAAAAACCCTACCTAAAATATGACATGTCTCCTTTTTTTCCTAAACTCCTTATTCCCCCTTTTTTACCTCCTTTTATACTCTCCCTGTTGAGTAGTGTCTGAAACATGAACTCTTGAGACTGCAGACTTTGTAACTAATGTGCTGGACACCCTGTAATTGGCTTTGTTTCGAAGTCGGTGTTTATTCAGCTTCAGCCTTAACACAGACACCTGTGCTGCTGGCTTGCTACAGCGGACCTTGACTGGAGCTGGCCAGGGGTGAAGGACCAATACAATTAACTTGGCAACTAGAATTGGTGTTCTGTATCACCCCAGGAGAAGAACAGAGTAGTAGCAGGGCGCATACGGGGTAACCTAAGTGCAACTTTGCTCCCACCCACACTGAAGTGAGTTTTCTTACACCTTTCGAGCACAGAGATGCTCCTAGAATATCCTCTCCTTCAAGAGAACAGGATGTTATCAGTAAGTGGCAATCAAATGACTTATGAAATGAGATTTGGTGATAGACCGTGATAAAACAAAGTGAAGACACTAATTATGTTACTTGTCATCTCAGCATGAGATTCAGTTACTTTCCCAATTTATAATTAGGAGAAAATAAGATGGGATATGAAAAGAGTTTATTTGGGAAAATGAGGGCAGCTGAGCTTAAACTTAGAACTCTTTTGACAGTACCCACGTAATCTCCTAAGTTTGTAAAAAAAATCTTCTATGTAATGCTTTCAGATTAGAATCCAATTGTATGTTTTATTAAAGTATTATAATGGCTGAAGTAGTAAATATATTGCATTTGCTCGTAGCAGCTTTCACGCTCAGTATGTGTATTGTGTGTACTAATGTTTAGGAATAGAAGAAGGAAACATAGTATTTTACTTATGTCAAAAATAATTTTGTTTCAAAACTGTCAGTTTATAATGTAGATAAGTAAATGCAGTATTTTGCATTATACGTGCCGGAGAGACATGCACATATTGCATTGTATCCCTGTGAAGAAAGCTTGGTGGATAAGCAGGCCACCATAGCTATGTTTACACTAAATTACAGTAGAAAACTATACACATACTTCCAAGGTATTTGTTGACCTTAAGGAATCTGACATCAGGCTGCAGAAGTAGGAACTCTTACCCTGGGCGTGTTTTTATTTATTGCCACCCTTTCCCGTCTCTCCAGCGCAAACCCACTTGGCGTTTGTTGTGGTTGCCCGAAGTGCCTGGTGCCTCTTTTGCAACAGCCGGCGTAGGATCGTGTCTGTTGAGCTGGCCTGATTGCGTGCGGCAGTCCTTCGGCAGGGACCGGCTCCTGACTGTCTGCTAGTGACAGCAATGCCCTTTCAGCCCTTCCTGCCGTTCCGCAGCAGCAAAGATCCCAGCTCAGCTGTGTGAGTTGGAAGGAGCTAGGAGAGCACCAAAAAGCAAAGAAGAAAACAAAGGGCCAAGTGAAAAAAAGGACCAGCTGAAAAAACCCCAACTTCTTGATTAATTTTACCCATTACAATCTTTTCCCTGCACGTCACCAAGGCTCTCATCTGCAGAATAGGATTTAAAATATTACATGCAAACTCCACCTTGCAATTTCAGTTTCGAAACGGTGACCTGCTCGGGCAGGTTCCCTATTGGAAGCCGTGCTCTGACCAGCAGCCCCAGGTGTCGAATTGATAGAATAAGGCCATGGCTCCAGATTTGCTAATGTCAGGCCTGTGTGTGCTCATCTGGCAAGGTAAATTCCATCAAGGTCAGGCACTGGTGTAATTTGGTGCCTGTCAAACTAGCTATGCACTTGATACAGCATTTATCCCAGCTGTGTGAGAACACATGCTATCCGAGGTGGAATAAAGACTACTGTAACAGCCTGCTTCAACATTTTTCAAGATTTTTTTTTCCATCAGCTGAGTTGGTACTGGCTCAGCAGTCTGCACCGAGTGGCCACAACATTTGGTTTTTAAACCTGGTGATAAGTGTTGCAAATCTAGACGTACTATCACATGGCTGAAGCGGAAGGTATTTTTAAGAGGAATAGGAAATGGAACATTCCCTGCAATTCCTGCCTGAGGACACCTGCACCAAGTTCAGTTCCCCGTAACTTCTTGCTAGCACCAGTAGCACTTCCATCCCGCTTTGCCTGCATTTCTTGTACAACCAAGAACAAGCAAAGTTTTTCGGACAAACTTTCTCGTGTAGACAGGCCAGCCACCTGCAGACGGTTTTTGCACAGAGACGCTCACACACACAGCGTCGACGTGAGTAGGAGGTTGTTTGTTAGATGCGGGGATGGCTGGTTAGTCTCCTGAACGTTGTCAGAGGATCTGCTTGCTCAACACGAGAGTATCAAATCCTTAACGCCAATGCGTGCCGCACTAGATAGCTACTAATTCCGCACGCCTGCTTTCCACCATTCGTGTGGGCTGAGCTTTTGGGCGTGTGTGCATGGGAGAAGAGGTGGTTGCTTGCGGTTGCTGTTTGCAGGGTTTGATTATCAACCAGACGCATGAATAAGAGGTGCTTCGTGCTCTCCTAGGCCTGTTGACCACAGTGTACGCTTGTATATGCAGTATGTGCTGCTTCGTGAGTTTCTGTCAATAAAGGAATTAATTTTAGTATTTGCAAACGTGGACTTAAACATGCAGTCTTAAATTGACAAAGTTAGTTTCTGACATATAACCAATCTGGTACTCTGACATCATTTCCACTCCCCACCTCCATGAACAGATCTGACCTCCCGGTCCACGTGTTTATGCAGGGGACATTTATGTCACTATGGTACTATACATTAAAAAGGAAGGCGAGGGTGATGTGGAGCACCCTTCAGATCACTGTTTCACTGGCTTTTTAAAAGGAATCTCATGTTTAAATTGCACGATTTACCAATGCTGGTTCAGCAAGAGTTGAAACTAAAGAACAAAATAATAAACATCTGCTAAAATAAAACTGCTTGTGCTGTTCACCACGAACTCTTTGCTCTTTACAGCTCTAATACATAATGGTAGATTCACAGCGTCCTCATTATGGAGGTTTATTATCGCAGGACTTTTACAGCTTATCTCTCATTAAACTATAATCTGTATTTTATCGATCCAAATAGTTTGAACTTCCTAAAGGCAATGAAGATGGTGATTTTGTTGACGCGGAACTTTACTCCCTCTGCTACTGATTACTTCTAACAGTTTTTAGAGGCCTAAGATAAGTTCGTGCTCGTTGTTACTACTTTTTTTTTGTTTGCTGCTACGATGTATGTGTTTTGCCTATGCTACTATTTACATCTCAGCGTAATTTGAGTTCTTATCTTAGCTATTCATTATCTGACTTGAAAATCCTGTTTCTAAAATGAACTTGTCAGCACTTAATAGCCTCTGCATCCCACAGAACATATTCCTTTTCATCTTGCATATATTTCTTTAGAACAACGTTGAGTTTACAGCAGATCTATTTCCTTTTACAAAGCTGACCTTAAATTACGCAGTCCTACTTGGCTGAAACTTTCTGTCTAACTTTCCTGCTCAGCTGCAACTACTTCATGCAACAGCTTAGTTATAGTTGTCTGTCCTTGTTACAGAAAATTACTTCTTCCTGTATTGGTGATGTTCCAGTACACAGTGTAAATACTCTATAGAACAGTATTTACGTAGAAATTTTTCTAGGTGTTTTTCAGGGGGACAAAGGTAAGAATTTGAAAGTGTGAACGTTTGCCTGCTAATGCTTCCCGAGGAGGCCAGGGCTTTGCCTCTGTTCCTCTCTGCAACGTCAGCAGCTTCTCAATCACCTCGCTGACTTTCATGTCTCCCCTTCCGAACTGCCTGCCCTGTCCCAGGAACTGGAATGAGAAGCACAGCTGAGGGTGTCGAGAGGAGTCCGCATGGACCTTACAACTGCAAGGCTCTAAAATGTCCCTTCTTACACAGCTAATGTGCTTAGAATTTATTTTTGTTTGTACAGAATGTATAAGAAAAAAAAAAATTAACAAGTAACCTAGTATTTCGAAAGGATGTTTCTACAAAGGCAAGAGTTAACATTTTACGCATAATGGGATTATTCATGTTTTGGTTTGAAGGCTGTAGAAAATGCATATAAGAATATTGCCTGTTTCACCTTGGATACTTAATATGTGGTCCATAATCTTACAATGCAGGTTTTCCACTATTTATGTGCTGTTTAAAACCAGAGGCACTGGGGCTTCTAAAGTTTACCAGAAAATTATTCAAGATACCTGACTGAACAGAGGGTGGCAGCTGAGCAGCTAAGGATTTTACCTCCTGCTTATCCCACGTGAGTTCATGAATTCTGTTTGCCAGTTGGGTTTGCATAGACAGCCGAGGCTGGTATGTGGTTGCCGTAAGAGGAGAGAAATCCAGTAGCCTAATGGCTATGGCATTTGTGTAAGACAGAAGGGACTTAAATACCGTCTCTTTTTGACATGCATTGAACCTGTATCCATCACAATTCCCAACAGGAGACGTGCCAGAGCGAGGCTCTCCACAACCCTCCTACTGCCAGTGCTCCTCTTTAAGGATACGTCAGGCAAGAAAATAGATCATGAGTCCGTAGGTGCTTGAGCATTCACTGAGCATGTGATTTCTGACCTTGCTCAAATCAATTTGTAATCATCACATAAAAAACCCCACAACACGTTCAGTAGGTAAGGTTGTGATCCAACTCACATAACATCTTGGGGTTCAGGCCACCAGGCAGCCATCTAAAAGGAGCGGTGTGATGGCTTTGCCAGTTAGAGAAAGAATTTGTACACAGAGCTCTCACCTTCCTAAGACAGCGCAGGCAAAAGGGCTGCACCGACCTGTCACCTCCCTACTTATAATCGGTGTGTAGCTTCCTGTCTATAAATCTGAAATGTCTGTTAATACTTCACTGAGGGGCCTGATTAAAACACCCGCTCCGCATGGGGCACGAGGACTCTAAGTCACTGAGCAAGTCCTCTTCCACCCCTTAGGGCAGCAGGCACAGTTGGGCTGGGGAGTCCAGGGGACCAAGGAGCACAGCGGGTGCAAACCAGCGCCCAGCCTGCCGTCAGAGCATCAGCCCGGGCTGTTCTGGGACCCGGCTCTTCCCTCAGCTCGGGTTTGGAGGGGCACACACTTGATTAGAGACAAACAAAACCTTTTTATTGCTTCCCACTGCACGTTGCATGGGGAGGCTATACAGAATGTCACCCAGCAAATTAAAGTATTTTGTTGACAATCACACAGAATCACGGAATCACTATGGTTGGAAAAGACCTGTCAGGTCATCAAGTCCAACCACCACCCCAACCCCACCATGCCCACTAAACCATGTCCCGCAGTGCCACGTCCACACGGTCCTTGAACACCTCCAGGGATGGTGACTCCACCACCTCCCTGGGCAGCCCCCTACACCTCCCCGAAGCACCTGTATTTTTTAGAAAGCTGCTTAAGTTCAAATAAAACCCCAGCAAACCCCCCAGAGTATTCATATCCTGTAACAACCTTTTCTGTTTGAAAGTCTTATCTGAAGATATCCAAGCCTGCTTTCAAATATACATCTCTGCATGGCTAATTTATCTGCATAATGAGGTGATGCATTAAAAGCCAGTATAACACTTGAACTTGACCTTTGAATATTTAAAAAAATTATATTATAAACCTATATTAAAAGAATTTGTTTTCAAGATTATTTAATCTTGTATGTATCTCGCATTCTGTCGGAGCGCAGGGAATTGCGTATGAGCTCAACTGCATCAGATATTACTGACCTATCATTTGGGTATGTAATACAGCGCTGCAAGTTTCTTGCTGTACGCTACCTGTCAGTGACACCTATAGAAGCTTTATGTGTCTGTTACAGGAAGTGATATTAAAAAGTCAAATCAAACTTAGAGAAAACCTGGAGTAGCTATGAATACCCAAACTTTTACAAAGCATTTTAACTCAGGCTGACCTCGTTGCAGAGTGGGAAAGCCACAGCAATAGGAATCCTTCCAAGAGACTGTGTCATGCTAAAGATCAAGGGAAAGAGCAAATTCAGGCAACGAGGAAACTGCGGTAAACGAGTGAGCCATATATGGAGTTCAGAGGCTGCCAAGGTTAAACAGCAGCTGTCTCAACATCGTCATAATTTGGACTGAAGGGAATTCCTTTTAAATCCTACTTGGAGCATACACGTCCTTGTGTTGGATCTGAGTCTTGGGCAATACCAACCACCTGCTAGACTGGGGAGTTTAGCACACGGGTACAGAAACAGGCACCAAAGCCCAGAGATGCTGGAAGGCTGAGGAGCACCCGCCTCCAAGAGCCAGCTGGAAGAGTTGCCCGGGTGCGATTGCTCTCGTTGGTGCTCGTACGAGCACTTCCACCGGGCTGGCTCCGGCATCTCCTTTCTCAGCGTGCCAGCTTCTGCAAATCCTCTGTTTTGGGACTAACTCTGTGTCTGCTGCGCTGGGAACCTGCACACCTACCTCTGACCGAGGCTTCCATCAGGGAACCTCACATCTAGACAGCACGACACAAAGTGCTTGAAAACCTCCGCTCCTGGGGGATTCAGGGCTCCTAAAAGATTATTTTCAATATGATCATTCACCTTTTAAGGAAAAGTCTAAAACAAACCTAGAGCTTCAAACAACAGCTTTGAGGTGTTTCTCTTCTGCTGCATTCATACTGGCTTAAATATGTCAGGCTTTCATACATGAGGATTAATTCATTTCAGCAGAGGTATGGGTTAAAAATTGCAGCCCTTTGTATCTCAGATCCGCCCTACAAAAAGGTATGAATTAAAAAAGTCCTACATTAATAACAAAGGTGTTAATCATAATCTTTACAGCTCATGCAGCATGGAGTCTCATCGTGCTAAGTAGCATGCAAACAACCTGTCAAATAATTTACAGCTTAAATAGTTTCCTTCTACCTTACAAAACTTGTCCCTGAGCACGGATTATTTTAAAATAGTCTTTCAAGTCCTCTCAGTGCTTGGCACATCCAAACCATTTTCTTAGTTGATGTGAAAAGGTACATCAGTTGTGGATTTGTGTCATACATAATTGTTTCATCTTATAAAGCTGAATATTCAAATTACACAAAGGCACTTCTCCTTCTTGATGATTATGCTTTGTTTTTCATCACGGAACTGAGATCCTGACAGGTTTTAAACTTCATCTCCTGTCTCTTACGTGTCTTAACCAGGTTCCCATCCTAAGCTTATGATGAAGGTTAAGTACAGAAAACGTCAGTAAATTCTGAAGGCAGTAACATTCCTTGCTACGTGATTACGTTCTGGAACGAGCTATAGCAAACATTGCCAAAACCCCTCTGAAACCCAACACGTGAGTCTCACCCCTATATTTAACTGTTCCGGGAGAATGCAGCTAAAATAAGTGCCCCTGGCAAAGCGTAAGTAGAGACGAATCTGCCGGCAGAAGGAGCAGTTTGCCGGGAGTAAGTCCTTTAACATCAAGATCAAAGCAGCTTTTGTCTTATTTTTCTAGGTTGGTGTTGTATTACTCTAAACTTAAATGAAAACATTAGGAACTACATCGGCATAAACAAGTTTTTCAGAGTTTATAGCCATCTTTTCTTTAGAACAGCTGAACAGATTGCTTTTGGGGCCATTAACATGAAGGAATAGTGACATCAGGTGGACTACCACATTAATCACAGGCACATCTCAATTTTTCTATGGCAACTTCTACAGAAGAATGGGCAAGTGCCTGCCACTGAGGGTGCCTCCTGACCAAAGTGAGACCCATCCCTCCCACCAAGACGTTGCAGCCTTTCAAGCTAAGTGTATTTGGCCATCCCTAGAAAGGTCCTTGCAACACCCCTGGCACTTCGTGTTCCACCTTCAGCACATTTCAGTTACAAAAAGAAAAACGAGTTTGTACAACAGTACTTACCTACATCAGATTCTCAGCAACTTGATTGCAGGCAGCATCTCCTAGGACAGACCATCTGCAACTCTGCAAGATCCCCGTTTGCGAGGACCTGACCCTGCCCTCCCTCCTGCGCCCAGCGGAGCTGCTGCTGACCCCAGCCTGGGTCAGATCAGACCCAGCATCTCTCCAGGACACATCACGAGGCTGAGCACAAAACACGCTGGGTTACAGGGGCGGCAAAGGCCAGTGGTGTGTTGCCCTGCAGCTCCTAAACGCACACTGAGAGCGTCCAGGGACGGATGTGATAGGATGTAGAATTGATATGGGAACTAATCTGAGGTCTGGGGCAGAGATATACACATCTATAGATACACATTTTTTCCCCAAAGTGCTCTGAGAGGATGAACACTATCTTGTATGTGTAGATTTTCCCAAACTACATTCCCGGTTTGGAAACAGCGTGATGGGCTCACTATTTCCTTCCTCCCCTGCACCGTAACTGCAGCACTCCGGCAGAGAGGAGAGGCTGAGCAAGCCGGGACTGTTCAGCCTGGGAAACAGGGGATTCGCGGGATCGTATCCACGGGTATCAATACCTGATGGGAGACAGTAAAGGAGACGGAGCCAGGCTCTTCTCAGGGGTATCCAGTGACAGGATGCTCCCCCCAGCCAAAACCCACCCACCAACCATCAGAAGCAACTATATACTAGTCTAACTTCTTTAAGGAAAAATTTATGACACAATATTCCCCTGTAATTCCCTATATTTAAGCGACTTCTAAGCATAAAAGAGACTAAAATAATACTGATTCTATTAAAACTCTCCACCAGATCAGTATCTCAACGACAACTGGCGCATACTCTATTCCTCAGCTTGTAATTTCCCAAAATTGGCACAGAAACAGTCCTATTAATGCAACTAATGTAAGTTCTCTGGCATGATTTTAACAGTATTTTCCAGTAAATATTTCACCTGAACAATTTCCACCTGAACCGTATTTGTGAACCTGTGTAGTTACATAAAGAAATTCTACCAACAGATTTCTAAAGCAGTTAAATGTGAAATCATCATCCTTAAGCTTGTCATCAATATACAAGACTGGTTTTTTTCTATAGAAAAAAAATTCAAAAAGTAGTGCTTGCATATCCAAACCACCTCTTTCTGTGTATTTGTGTCCCTCAATCATCCAGCTTTTGTGCTGCAAGGTTTGACTTAGGCAACATAACATTCTCCTTCACCATTTTCTGTGAGCAAAAAGCTTTCAGACAGTTATTACAAAGTTCTGGACAGCTACTCCCATGACAAATGAAAATATTTTCTTAATAGAACTTTGAATTTCAATAAAGTGATCAGGAATCACAGTAATACATCAAGTGCTCACAGGAGCTACTGCACATGCTCTTCAATAAGGCAACCGAACCCCAAGAAAGAAGCGATTCATCATTAAACGAAATGGAAATTCAGCACTAAACCCCTACAAAGTTTAGAGCTAGACTTGCATTTTCTGTCTCCTCTCTTCCCCCCAATAATTCACTGGGTGGTAAAAAATGTGAAACTCCTTTAGCTTAAGTAACTACTTCTTCCCACCGTCCCTAGCCAGGGAAGTTAGCGTGACGGGGCTGAAAGGCTGTATGAAGCCTTACTTCGTTTCTCGCTGTAAAAGCCTTGCTTCCGAAAGAACAAAATGTTGGCTGTTTTGGAGGACAAAACTTCTCTTCTCTGCTGAAACAGAATCTCATCAGCTGCTGCACTTTTTTTTTTTTTTAAATACTTTAAAAAGTATTCTTTCTTTTTAGTCTTACTCCATGCAGTAAGTACGCTTCAAATTTAACCATCACGTAACTACTTCAGACAACCCTTTTATATCTGCGTTACTATTAGTAAATTACTACACATACTGGTACTGCTTGGTACTTGCTATCACATATACCCTGTGCCAAATCTGGTGTGCACACATGTGCGTATATTCACACCTCAAAAGCAAGCCCCCTCTTCCCCAAGCAAAGGAGCAGGATGTCATGCTTCAATGCTTCCGATTCAAAACTCATAAAAATCTGGGTGCCAATTAATCGTTAAGCAGTTATGACTTAAAATCCTGAAGCGACTTCTGTACGCATCAAAGGAGAGGAGCTTTAAGCTGTGGCTCAACTCACAGATGTTTTCAGAAGGAGATAGAGGGTAAGCGGCAGCCTTTTATCTATAGTGAATTAAGTACCTTTTGTCAAATTACTTATCTGGTGTCAGTGAGAAGACCAAACATTGGCAAACATTTCATTTGCTGGTACACCAGCTAAGCCTCTTTTGGCTCCCAACTCTTGAAATGTTAAAGGGACACTGTAAACTTGGGAACCTAAAATTAGAACAAACTTTGGTTTCAAGTACACACAGCTTACCCACTCACTGGAGAGCTGTTACTATGTGTTACCAGCTAGCAAACAAACGCACAAAAAGCCAAGCAATATACTTAGATTTATGACTTGTTTGCCTGGCATCCGTAGCATGAGATCTTTCCAGACAAGACTTTTGCTGAAAGATGCTTGAAACCTCATACAGGCTGGCAACAGACCACGGCAGGGGGGGAAAGGAAGAGGGACATCTCCAGTAACAAACAGGACGACAGACAAGACAGCAATACATCTGAAATTACCGGGAGAGACCATGAAGGAAAACACTAGAGAGGAAGGAAAAGGATTGATCAAAACAGCACAGTTTAAAACAAGCTTTTATTACAACTCCTTCACCTGCCAACAACAGGAAGCTTATTACCAAACTATGTAAGATAAAGGCTTGATCATTTTTATCTCTGTCAGAAAAATCACAACCCAAACCACATCTCATCCAGACACAGAATGCATTCATTGGCTACAGGTTACAAATTAGGGTTCTTCAATTTCAACAGATTTGGCCCAGTGGTGAGTAGAATTGAGTTTATCTACATCTCCCCAGCACTACTGGCAGGTGTAGCTACTGTAAAATACGTATAATAAAACATTTTTATTGTAGTGATAATTCAGGTTAGCTACGCAGCTGCATTCTCATGAATATTTTTTAAGCACGGTTTTATGCCTTCCCTATTACTGTCATGAGATAAATTGTACCTTTAGTTCTCAGCAGCTTTATGGATTTTTCTTAACTGCTCTTCTACCTAGTAAAAAAAAAATATGACAAAGCTCCTGAGAGCGGAAGCAGAAGAGGTTAGTGTGACACAAATACACAGTAAAAGCTGGCACAAAGGGATGGCTGAGCTGCTAACAACGCCAACAGACAGCTTAGAGCTTTGCTACATCAAAACTGCCTTCCCAAACTTCCATTTTTTTCCCCTTTACAAATGGAGGACCAGAAGATTTGAGACAGAATAAAAAAAAGTACGAGTAACTGGGAACTAAACCTGGCTCCACCTTTTACAATCAAAAATACCTCTGCCTTCTATGGCACGTGGCCTGGGCCCACAGTAAGCCTGAAATCCAGCAGTCACACCTGTTTGGAAACACTGAGTCAAATGATTACATTTAAGCTAAAGAATAAGGCAAAAATTTCTCTCAGCTGGCAGTGGGCTGAACACTGCTAACTCCTTGATTGTTTCTTAGCTTTTCTTTCAGGCCTTGAAAAGCTGTGAAGTACAGTGAAATAAGGCAAGGTGCTTCCAACACCTCCTCAGCTGATACTACAGAGACAGCAAATCTTCAGCCCTGTGTGTTTCTCCTACGAGCATACAAGCAGTGACAAACTATCTGAAGTGTCCTCGTTTGAATTATAAAGATCCTTGACAGAGGAATCATGAATACCGTTAGATGAACCCTACACATCTCTATTTCTTCCCAACTTTACATTACTAGTATTTTCCTCCTTTACACACACCATTTATTTTGAACATTTTTTCCGTGAAGTTAAAAACATGCAGTGACAAACCCACTCTCGCTATGCTATGCTTCCATATTTATATTGAGTTAAAACAAATGTATATGCACATAAACTCTTAGTAAAATTTCTGTTGCACCACCTTTGTGCAGTAAAGTGAATTAAAAACAGATGAATAGAGGTATGTAATGTCCTCCTACACCACTTATGTCCTCTTTGGGCTTGCAGTAGGGAGAAATTTGATTTTAAAATAAGTTAACCAAATAATGATGGACCAAAAATATCTGTATAGATTTTAATAGTTCATACCTGGTGTATTAATTAGACATTATGCATATTGCTTTTAATCCACTGATACAGGCATGGAATATAGTACAGTACAATGTTCATTATACTTAACAGAAGTTTCCAATCTTTCTAATCAAGGGCTGCATCTTCAATCAATTTACAGATTAGTTTTTCTGTGTACACAACATGTGTATTTGGAGTTCCCTTACCAAAGGAACAAAAGATACATTCCTGAGCTTCCCCAAAATATTGTTACATGGAATAATCTAGCAATATAATAAACAGCTTCAAACCACTATGCCAAAAACATTCAAGACAGGAAAAATGTAAAGAAATGAAAGCGATGAACAGTAGGTAGGTACTCTACCTACAAATCCAGCAAACTAGAATAAAATCTCTCCCTCTGGACATCCTTCCTTATCAGTTGTCTTTAGCACAAGACTATGATTACTCCCAGTGTATAGCCCTGAAGTTAGTCAGCTGGTCTTTACGCTGCAGAAGTTGCAAGGAGAGGGCACTCAGGGATGGGAGGAGCTTGTGGAACTTATATTGCAATGCTTGCACCAGAAATTTAACTTAAATTGCCGATTCTCTAGAAGATTATATATAAAATATGAATTCAGGACTATTATTAAGGAGTATAGTGGTAGTTATCACATTACTTTTCATGTTCAGGTGATCAGTTTGTAATGTTTGCTTATGCTTTGGGTAATTTTTCCTCACCAAAGGAATATTTATTGCATTGATTAATGCACTATTCTTATTCTGTCATCATATTTGCTCCCTCCCCACCAGTGGCATCCTGGGAAATATGGAGATCCTCTAGCATTTCAGCCAGACTGATTCGTGGAGGACCATCATCATCTGTGTCGCTCTCCACTGGAACATCTGCATCTAAAAAAGCAATAGAAAACAAACTCAACAACAAACAGATAAGCAAAGAAAACAAACCCAACCCCCCCTGAACAACTCAAGTAGGAAGGGAAAAAACCCCACTACAAAACCAAAACCCAGACAAATCCCTCCTAAAAACCAACAATCCCACGGCAATTGCCCGCATGGAAGACGCTGAATTATGTATCAAATCCTTCACCCAGCAGAGGTTTTGGGTGCAGGAGAAAATACGCTTCTCTCTCTCACGTTAAAGGCAAGCAAACAAAAACCATCAACATCCATTCAGTGCATGTGAAATACATTGAATACCTGAAGCTATTACATTACAGCATTTCTCTAGGCATGTGTAGTTCAAAGAATCCAAATACAGAACTTCAGTAAAAATATTTTCACTCAAATAGTCATGATTATATTATTGCATGCAATAAAACGGTTAAAAAGGCCTTACTTCTGTAAATGTTGACGTTCTTCCTTATGGCTTCATCTTCTTCGAGATCTTCAAGGAAGTCCTGGTATTGTCTGTAAAAGATGTTTAATGTATTTACTCACTTTTCCTTTGGATTTGTGCAAATTTATAAACCAAAATGAAATCAAAGAAACAAAGCCCCGAAGAAGGACTGCAGTCTGTAGTCCTTCACACATGCCTTCTGATAGCATTCTTACATTTCCAACTCATCCTTTTCTGCTTTTTTTTTTTTATTATTATCACCTATTAGTTTCCAAATAATTTAATTTGCCTGTCTTCATTTAACTCTAGCTGCCTCGTTTTTTTCTACTCAATTGAACATTATTTAGAACCTGGTGTTGCTGTATCTATCAGCTTTGTCACTGAACAAACCAGTGACAAGCATATTTTCGCAGGTGTCCCTTTAGCTAGACAGACACCAACTGCAAGCTATGCAATGCTTCCGCTATTACTCACTTGTCTCATGATTTAAACTTTTCTTGGAAAACCCATAAACCCAGTTTCTATATTTTGCAATGGTAAACCTGAAAAACCTGCAGTGTTCTTTAAGATTTCAGGACTTAGTCTGTTTCCACACCCCCCCATCCCATTGTCCTCAGTATCCATGTTCCCTGAAAACTTAGCAGTCAAGATAGAATAAGCATAAGTAAGGTGCATATGTTTAAAGCACTTCCTGCACTAGGAAAGGGGGAAAAACGTGGAGAGATACTGCTCTTCAGAGAACACTGGTATCAACCTGTCCCATGAGCCAGCATCACGCTCAAACAGAACCAGCAGCATTCGCCTGTGCCTCCTTAGCAGTCAGCACATCAGCTTAGGCACTACACTGGGTTTATCCTCAGCAGAAACTGAGAAATGTTATTTCTAGACTTGGCACAGTATGCTAGGTAAGAGGGACTAAAAAGCTTTGTGGCAGATACTGAACCTTTCATCATCTGTATCCGTGCCTTCTCTGTCCCTTTCTAGCTCTCTCAGCTTCCAGTTTCTGCGACGCTGGCGTTTGGTACGGTCATAGCTCTTCTTTATTAACACCTACAGTGAAAAACAGCAAGTATTTACACATACACGCCTTCAATACTACTCACGACACTCTTTCAAAACCCTGAACTCCACCCGAGTCTAGATTTGGGCAGCTGTAAAATCAGCTGAGCAAATGGTAGAGTCAGCCTGGCATTCAGAAGTTTTAGACGGAATTTATATAGCATCTGTCAATTCAAAAGTTTCCAAACACTTTAGATTATGTCTTGAAGAGGCATACACGCATTGGAGTTGTAATACAGTTTTCACCATACAGTACATGGTAATTCGAACAAAACCAACGAAGAGTAAGGTATCTTAAAGTAAACGCATTATTCAACCACCACTCAAAGATTTAAGTAATGAGAAAATAATTCTCAAAATCAGATGCTATTCAAATGTCAATATTAATATCCCCTCTTCCTTCCGCACTACGGAACTAGTGAGTATTCATTATAAAATCATATCCCCTAATACCCCTGGGTAATGCAGAGAAATTTGTCCAGAGAAAGAAAATGGTCTTACCACATCAGGAATATTGTGTGGGTTCATCTTATTGGCAAACTCGTCATTTAAGTTGCAGTTCGCCAAGTCGAATCTAAAATGAAAATAGGTATTTTATCCTACCCTTCTATGTAAGTCTACAAAATTGAACTCAATGTATCATATGTTTGTATTAAAGAGCAGCATAGTGTGAGTTACAGCTCCCAAGATAAATGTTTCCACATGAACTACAGAGTAAATAAAAAATGCACATCAATACACAGCTGTTATAACTATGAATAACACTTAGAAGCTGCTGTTCCCAAATTCTTTTCAGTAGCACTCCCCAGCCTCCTGAACCCAAACAGCGACATCCACTGAGGTTCTGTTGGGCTCACGACAGCTCCAATAACATTAATTCATGTTTATGCCTGTTTGAGAATCACCTAATTTGCCTAATCTTACAAAAATTTCACATTTGTCATTGCTGCGTATGATACTCACTACCTAACAAAAAGATCTTGCCTGGTATTTTAAAAATCCCTCCCACCTATTTGTGTCTAAACTGTTATTCCAATCTGCATGCTAAAGTCAATACTTCAGCTCTCTTATTACTAACAGTCTGTTTCCCAGGATGAATTCTGCTAGAAAAAAATATTTCCTGTATTAGGACCATCTCTTCACAGCCAAGATGAAAGATTCTATCCCTTTTGCTGATTTCGTTTAGAAATCAGAACAATTCAAAACTTTCTTGATATTACGTAAGCCTGTAGAGAATCCAGAGAATTCAGTCATTAAATAAACATTAAATAAACATTTAATAAAAACCAAGAAACAGAACAGACCCCAAGACAAGGTCGCCGGGATTCAGAATGTGCCCCAAGTGAGTACAGCAGAAATACTGATGGTCTGTATTCAACTCCGAGGTTTTCTGTACCCAGGCTTCAGCCAGCGTGTGCTTGAGGAATGAGAAATAAAACACTCTTGTAATCAAACGCAGCTTAACTTGCTGTGCTATTACAACATTTGCACTGCTACGTTACTGTTTCAAATTATGTTTGTAATTAAACTTGTATTTCTACATCAAGCACCCAATGTATTGCTTGCTACTCCTCATTTCTCATCTTTACAAAAGTAAGGGAATGGACATGCCAACCACTTTCCACAAGAATTCCAGGAAGGCTGTTTCTATAACTAGCCACGTGTTTTGGTGTTTTTTTCCAACCATTTTGGTAGGTTTTTTCAATCACCTTTCAACCACATATAGCTTTTGACTGAGAAGAAAGTGTTTGGTACCGATTCATTAATTCTGATTAAAAAGAAATGCTTCTATACTTCAACAAAAACAATGTAATAATTGAAGAGTTGCAAAGCTAACATAAAATAATTTCAATAACGATACTAACAAGTAGAGTTCAAACTCTTCCAACAGAGAAGAATTTCTGAAAGTGGAATTCACGTAACGCCTGGGCAGTTTCCAATGCAAAACACTCTCCACATCTTCCCGAGAAGAGCTTTTGCCAGTGGCAAGACATAGAAAAGCATACATCTGACTTCGCAAGGTAGAACGATTCAAAACAGAAGTTCAGCTGAATAGGGGAGGGAGGGGAAAGGAAAGCCCAAAACAGTGAATCAAACAGAGAGGAACTCTTACCTTGTTTGATCTTGCCCCTGCCCCTGCCCCCTTCTTCTTTTCTTGAACCCTATTGATATCCATAATGATAAATTCCTCTAGCTGTTTTGGGTGGAACAAGCTATTGAAAGGGTGGCGCCAGTAGGTATTTCCGTCAATTTCAGCAACTGGAAAAAAACCACACCAGCATGGGCAATCACAAGGGAGAGAATTTATTGCCAAGAAAGTAAAAGGAAAAGGAAGTATTTGCCAAAATTAAGGCAACTGCCAAATGCATTTTGTTCAAGTTTGTTATTGTAACACAAGCATTTAGGAGATGACCCATACTGCAAACTCGTGCTACAAGAGCAGCTGATCTGTGACAGCCAAATCACATACCATGTGTCTGAAGCACAGACCTTTTTATTCACAAGAATCATTCTCCTGGATGTATCCTTATTAGAGGTATTTTGCAGGTAGAGCTTACCAGCAAACACCAAAGTACAGCGCTTCTGTTACTGAAGTGGCTAGAATCATCATCCAGAGAAAAACTAGATGCCATCTAATTTTAGAGGAAGATACCTGACAAATTACCTAGAACATCCGTGAACTTAACACCGAGCCTGCACATTTTGCCTAGGATGCTACGGAAATCAAGCTTAGAGAACCATGTCTTAGTTCGCTATTAAATTTCTACGTCAGTGATCATACAGATACATTTACAACATTACGGTCTAAAAATACAAGGTTTCATGAAAACAAACAAACAAAACAAAACTGTGCCAGCAGAAAAATCAGATGCTGCCATAGTACAGAAAAGAACCCCTAACTTACTCTGCAGCGTGCTGGGATCGATGAGGTGGATGGTACTTGTTACTCGAATGCACACACAGATCTGGCTCATGTTACCGAGACTCTGCGCCAGTTTTGGTGACAGACATACAACATTGTCCTGCATACGAACGGAAAATAATTTAGACTCGTATTTCCTTAATTTTTAAATCAAGTCCTCAGAGAAATCTGAAATAGATTTTTAAACTTTATATTTTCAGTTCTCCACTCAGTATCACCCCGTAACTTCCTCAAGATAGCTACTATCTGCACTTCTCAAGCTTTGTGCAGAGTAGAGCTCTCCATCCCCCCAAATACATAATAAATCAGGCCTCCATCACCACAGCCAAACTCTACCCACTTCATAAAATACCCTGAAGATGAAACGGAGAGAAGCTACCTTGCATATTGGTACAATTTCCACAGAGAAAGTGCTTTTGTAATTGTAGACATTACTATGAATATCATGTGAGATCAAACGTTGGGATGATTTTGATCTATAAAACATAAAAATAGAGCCTTCAGGCAGCAAGAAGGACATTACTTGAATCAGGAGACAGTCAGCACAAAGTACAGCAATGAAAGTATATAGCTATGTACCACAAACACAAAAATTAAGGAAGTAGAAAAATGCACGAGGGTTAGTTTTACAATGGCTAAGTGGAAAACATGGGACTTCTGTAGAATGGATTTTGTCTGTTTTAACTAGAATACAGGTTCCTTACACTTTCACTGCCAAAAATCTTTAAAAATGAAGGATAAAAGACATTTCCCAAAAGCTTTTGAGTATTCAAGGCAACAAACGTAAATGATATACCTAGATGGAACCGTACACTGAAGAAAGTCTACCATCTTCTGGGCCTGTTGCTTTGAAGAATAATAAAAATCCAGGCCATCTTAAAGAAAAGAAAACTTGATGAACATGTATCTATTTCAAGTACTATGGGTTTTTTTTAGATACAATACATAGGCTAAGTAATCTGCTGCTTATATGTACATAGCTACTAACGCAAGCGCTCTTCCAACATAGAACAGGTTAGCCTATTCTACCTCAAGACTAACAAGCCACCTCACTTACCATGGATTTCTTTGATGCGAAGTGTATTTTGGTGAAGCCTGTGTTTTAAAATCAGCTGCTCCAAATAGTAGAAAGTCTTCTTGTGCAGAGTCTAAAACCAAACAAAGATAAAATTATCAAGGTTATTTAAGAATCGTCCAGTGCAGTAGAAGAATAAACATTTATATGGAAGGATCATCTAGAGAAGGAACAGTCCAAAGTCTATTCCAAGCAACCAAAAAGATTTCAGAGAGGTGCTCTCTTTATACCAAATTATTTAAAGCTTCTGTTTCTCATTTTTGTGTGACTGGTTGCTAAAGATACCATTTTCTTTAAAGATTTAAATATTTATAAACAATCTGTACCAATGTTTCTAACACTGCCTTAAAATACAGAAGGATATTTAGTAATGCACACAAGATCCTCCTGCCAGCCATCATTTAAAAAGAATATGCTAATAATACTGGACAGGAGAGAGTTTTTCTAAACTAAGATCAATAAGAAAAAAACCCAACGTGAACACAAAATGTATTACTATGGCAATGTGCAAGTGTGAGTACATCTTCTTCTGAGAAAAATCAAAAATTTATCCACAGATTTGTCCGCCTGATTGTTCTGCCATGAACAAATGAAAATTCAGTTTGCCTCTACCTTTTGTCTGACTTGCACTACAGCTTTCCAGAAATCCTTAGCTTCAATCCTATGACAGTCTTCACACATTTGAGACTGAACTATATATTCCACCACAAATACTTGCTGAAGAACTGCTCCATTTATCACCTGCAAAACAGAAGTTTAAAAGGTTTCCTTATTAGACCTGTCAACACAGAAAGCTAGTTTACCACAGCATTCTGAAATAACTTCAATACTATACTATAACTAGACGACTGACAGCTCTATCTGGGTCACAAAAGTTAGCAGTATTTTCTCTACTTTACTGGAACAGCAGATAGCCGCCTTCGAACTATGATGAATGGCACTTTAATGACAAAATTGAGGCAGGATGAAATCAGTATTCCATCAAGATAAGCCAGTAAACACACGCTGGATTTTACCAGGGAGAACGATTTATCTAAAATGTAATAATAATAAAAAATAAAGAAAAATCACACTGCCATAAAAACTTATAAAAGGCCACACGCAGAATACTATACTCCAGTTACCTCTTTCTGAACAGTCAGTTTCAGCTTCAGCCTCTTAGAATGTGGTTCAGTCCAAATAAAGCCTGCATCAATCAGCCGGACCTGCCAGTGGGAAAGAACAGGAACTCAGCTACTGCCAGCTGTTGTACTAGTACACGTATTAAAAACACACAGCTCTAACGACCAGAAAAGACAAGTTTATGGTATAGTTCATTGTTCCTCAATCAAGCGAGTAAGTGAATAACCTTAATTAAATACATATGTATCAGTATACCAAACCCAATTAATAATGCTTAGTTAGAACCCAGAGCTTGAGAGAGAACCTAAAATAATGGCAATCAACCTCGCACACTGTCATGCCATAGTAACCGAATACACTACTCAACAGTATCTCTGGATGCCATGTAATGATCAGGTTGGAGAGTATAACCGTTTCTTCAGGACTTAAAAGCCAATTTAATTTCTAAAGCTAAGAACATGCAAGTTTACTGCAGCAAAAGAGATTTTCTATATTTAAGTACTAACCCAATAGCAAGAAGCTCAATGAGGCAATCTTAGCCAAACCTTGATGACTGCAGTAACAAACCAGGGTTTTTTTGCTTAAAACACTACCTCAGATTTTTAACTCTGATAAAATTCTGAACCTAAGAGAAAGATACTTTATTCAACATGTGAATTTCAAGTTAGTCTGTATGCAGACCTCTGCAATCCTTCTTCATATCGTAGTAGCCAGTAAGAACAAGTATTGCCTAAACAATTTTAAAAATACGTAAAAAGAAAACTGTAAAATTAAGGCGCATTATAAATATATTAGCTTCCTTCAGTTAATTATGCTCAATTCCCATTTAAATAATAACAATTGTGCAGTACACTGCATGCTTTGAAGCCACAGAATGGCACTGCAATAGCCTCCTCAGTATGCTTGGAAATTCTTTGTTAGAGTCCGTCCTTATTGAATCCGTACTGGAATTCTGAAGGAGTTACATGAGACCAGATTGTCATTCTATGGAGAATGACATAGAATCAGCAACATAAATCATCTGATAAGCTCTACACAAATACAAATGGCTGCGCCAGAAGGATGGAACCCTGTGTAAGTTAGCTGGACTTCACTTCATGCAATACCAGTAGACACACTATGAAATACCAACAGAATTAGCTACTCACCCTGCTCAGCGAAGCTTTGATTTTTTTAAGACACAAAGCGAGAAGCTCTCTCGATTCTAAGGTACACTGAATCCAGGTTCCTGGAGGCTGAAGATACCTATGACACAGGAAGCATTTTACAGCACGTGAAGCTGCTCCAGCAAATTAAATCACTCAGAAGACAAGTGATTTACCAAGCTTTCAGTTGTAATATTAACTACGCAGCTACAACTTTTGCCTCCCTAAGCATGACGTGCATCCCAAGTGTATTCACACTTTTACTGCCGTCTGTACCAATTCCCTCCTTTTTTTTTTTTTTCTTTCAGGGACCATAAACTCACCCATTTAAATCTTCTAGGCCCTACATACCAACACCTTTCTATTGACACGCGGAAACAAACTTCACAACTCACAGAGAGTGATAAAGCAGGCATGTTTACTGCGGCACCGGGTGCAAGGGGATTTCTCCACAAAGCTTGCACACAGGGTTAAAATCATGACAGGTATTTAAAACAGTTAACAAAGTTAGTTACGCCTACTGGTTCTACCCCTTAATTAACTATTGGTTAATACTTTTCTTACTTTATCTTAAAGTTACAGTTCTCTTTTAATTCACCACGCATGCTCGGAGAGTAGGGGGCTTAATTGGGTTGGGGCTTTTCTAGCTAGGAAGTGTGTTTGTTAGTATTAAAATGAGATTATAATGAGATAAGTTAACTCTAGGGCACTATTTGGCAGTCTATTCTATTTTTCTACGATTCGTCCTTGTGCTAATCGTTATTGCTAGTTAGTAGAGAGTCAGTGGAGACAGTCTTTATCTCTAACATGTCTAAGTGCCAGGCGCAGTTGTTATAAAGTATCTTCTTTACATTCTTCTTTCTTACTTTTAACCCGTGTTTTTCAAGATGCCCTGTAACACTACTTCCACAAGAAAAGAAACAGAGGAACGCGCTGGGCAGTGGTAGGAGCCCCGATGAAAACAGGCAGAGCTGCCACACGCCGACCCCCCCGGGAGGGCCCGCGTCCCCCCGCGGAGGGGGCTCCGGCCGGAGGAGAGGGAGCGGGGCCCGGCTGCCCACCTTTCGCACTGCTTGCAGAAGTGGAGGGTGCCCTGCTTGGGGATGCCCTCGGTGATGTCCACCTGCGCCCGCAGGCACCCCACGCACATGTTGGCCGGGTTGGGCGGGATGGGCACGCCGCACTGGCAGCAGAGGCTGGAACACAGGGAGGAAAAGTCAGTCACAGGCGGCAACCCTGCCCGCTGAGCCGACGGCTACGGGAGCCCTCGGTGGCAACCGAAGGTACGTGTCGGCTTCTTCTTTTTTTTTTTTTTTTGAAGAAAAGTGGTGGCCCAGGAGAGTCGTCACCCCGCCCCGCCCCGGTTTATGGCCGCCCGGGTACTTCCCCCCGCGCCAACGAGGCGCCCCTCGCCTGAGGCTGAGGCTGAGGCCGCCGCCGGGGCCCGGAGCCCGGCCGGCAGAACCCCGGGCCCAGCCGCCGCCACCGCTTACATATTGCCCTGGGTGGGGGCCGCCGGCCCCGTCATGTACTCCATGGCTGCGGCGTCCCACGCGGCTCCGGGTTCCGGGCGTGAGAGGAAGGGGAGGAGGGCCGCGGTCCCGCGAGAGAGCGGGCGGGAAGGCGGCGGCGGGGCGCAAGATGGCGGCGGGTGGCTCCTGGCGGCGGGTGGCTCCTGGCGGCGGGTGGCTGCCGCCAGCAAATAACACTGTAGTTAATGATTCTTTGGAACGTTAATTCATTTTTCTTTTGAAAATCACGGGATTTGATCCATCCATCCTCCTCCCCCGCGGGGCGAGCCCGTGCTGTTGTTGCAGCAAATGGCGGCCGTAGGTTAGGTACAACGGCAGCGGCTTTTTGTCTTCCTCACTTGGCCGATAGGTTTATGTCCTAATTTTTTTTTTTTTCCATGGAAATGTGCTGCATTCATTTATTAGCGTGGGGGCCGATCTGACAGGTATTGCACATCGGCAAATCGTGCTGAAAATGGTGTGGACTGGCGCTGTCAGCAGTACGTGAGGAGGTGGCCCTTTTCGACAGTAATTCTGAAACGTTACTGCGAATTTATCTTCGAGAAATAACTGCTTTGAAGCAATTTTGTTACTGTTTTCACCTATTTGTCAACTGTGGCTGAGCATCTCCAAATACTCTTTAAAACTTATTTCCAACCTTGGTGGAAACCGTAAGAATAGGGATGTTTGGCATTAACTTTATATTATTTTCAGTATTGATTTTGAAAGCCTTGTTACCGTCCGGTTTCAGAATTAACTAGCTACCTTCCGCATCTGCTGGCAACTTCTCATTTTGTAGAAAGGGGTGAAACCAAAGAGCCTGAACTTCTCCCTTTGTTTAGTCTTCCTGTACCTGAGCAATGAGATCACATTTTCTTTCTGACAACATAGATTATAGGTTATATACAACAGATTATGTGGTCGTGCAGGTGCTTGTACATGAAGAAAGAAACAACTCTTCTGGCTGAGGATTCAGTTTTGATTTTAAATAATTATCAAACACAAATGAGTAAGGGTTCTTGTCACTGATTTATAAAAGATTAATATAATTATTAGATGCCTTTAATTTACTGTTAGGACTTGATGTGAAACTACCCCCAGAACCAACTGGCAGTTGCGAGTTTGTGAAGGGAGGATGCAGCTTCAATGGTAGAATAACAGGACATTATCCCAACTGATGTCAATAATCTACTGACTTCTTTTTCGTGATGACCAGTCCTTAGCAAAGCCTTGTTGGACTTTGAGAAAATTTATTTAAAGTTACATTTTACAGAAATAAAATATTTTAAAATTTTTAAGAGTACGTCTTCCAGACTGGCGCTTGTCTCCCAGTACAAAGAAGACTTGATAAACTGGAGTGAGTTCAGCAGCAGCCACCAAGACGGTCGGGGCTGGAGCCCTTTCCCCATGGGGGAGCAGAGGGAGTGGGGCTGGCTCAGCCTGCGGAAGAGACAGCTTTGAGGGAACCTAAGAGCAGCCACCCAGACCGATGAGGAGGTCACGGAGAAGAAAGAGCCAGGCTCTTCTCAGTGGTGCATGATGGGTGGATGGGAGGCAACAGGCATCAGTTGAAACAAGGAGGATTCAGAGTGGTTTAAGGAAAAACTTTTTCACCATGAGGACAGTCAGGAACTGGAGCAGGTTGTCTATGGAGTTGTGCAGTCTCTGTCCTTGAAGGGTGTCAAGCCTAAACTGGTTAAAACACTGAGCAACGCGCTCTGGCTTCATGTTTGACCCTGCTTTGAGCAGGAGTTTGCACTAGAGGCCTCCTGAGGTCCCTTCCAGACTGCATGATTCAAAACAATATCTATCTTTTCGAAGTATAACTTAAATACCAAATATCCAAGCCTGGCACCAAGTTAACAGCACCAAGTTTCTCCTCTCTGCTCCACGCATCACCTTCTCTGAAGGATTGTTCCTTCCCCTTCAGAAGGAGGCTTTGAGCTTCCCCAGGGGAGAACAGCAGAACAACGAATACCTTTCTTCCTGGGTTCATTGCTAATACAGCTTACCCACAAAGCTGAAAAAAACCTTATAGTGAGATTGTTGTCAACTATGCTTTCGTAATTCATTAATTAAGAGTTACATAATACTTTGGTTTAGAAGAAGGAGTTGGTACAATCCATTTGGGTTAGATTCCATTCGTGGTGTACCGTAACCAACCATTCCCTTTGGAGAAGAGATCCTTGGGGAATTATCATGATATTAAGGTATGTTTGTGGGTCAGCATTTGTTTTCTGCAGGTTTACAGTTACAATGGAGAAAAGTAGAGCTGAATTGCATCAACACATGTGTGGTTTCTTTAATACGGTAATATCCTGATGGAAAGGACGAGTTGTTTTGGTTGCTTTAGAGTTGCTTTGGGGACTGAAAATCACAGGCTGTTGAGCTGTCTGACTTTGTTTTTCTTCTTTGGCACATTTTTCTTTGATGGGCTGCTTGCGTTCACAGGCTGGTACTCACTTCTGCTCCTTTAAAATTAAGTTTCTTTGCAGACCTCTCTGGAGACTTACGGTGGACCATATTATTAAAAAAAAAAAAAAAAAGGAAAAAGCAAAAAAAAGATAAAAAAGAAGAGTTTCCCTGCACTGAAGTTTCATTTCTGTACTCTTCAGAACCCCTGCTGTACAGTGGGTATTCTATAGTTTTTACTTTCAAGCCCTGATGAATCACTCAATCTTTGATTTCGCTGATTTATGAAATAATACACTTTCTGTAAATTCCAGGTAAATTCCAGACTGTCACTTGGCGAGTCTAACGTTGCAAGAGGGTTAGGACAAAGCTTGTCATTTATGGGAACCAGATCTTCTGTGAAGTCAGCGGGAGGAGAATATGATCCTAATAATACTTTAAATGTTTCCACTGCAGGTTTATTTTCAACTGCAGTTTCCTCCACCTTATTTCGGTGCTGATATACTAAACCCTACCTCAGCAAAAGGCACAGCCACCATCTACTGCCAGTTAAAATCAGCTCTATGTTCTTTGTAGTCACCAAGGTACTTTGTATTGCCTCTGCAAGCTCTTTTTGCCCTGTGGCTTCCACCCATCCAAGTAAAATTTGTATGTTTTAAACTGTCAGAGTATTGTTACAGTCTTAACACCACTTCTGAAAGATTTTACACCTTTGTACACAATAAACAAGATAAAAAGCAGACCACATAATTCCCTGAGAACTTTAGCAATGGTAGGCCTGGATTTCAGAACTTATTACATGCACTTTGGTCCGCATCGGTGTGATGTGGACCGAAAGATTTCACCATCTCTTCCTAGTGAAGATCCAGTATTCAAAGAAAAGCCAGTAGTATTGTAGTTGTCGAGATGGATGATACTTCTTCTAAATCGGTGGCATTTTTAGGAATGGGCTTATGGGTAAGACCTTACTTGCTATCGGCTGGCACTAGCCAGAGATCTGACATCTTGGAAAATCATTTATACTGCAAATCATTTAAGAGAGGGTCGGATTTGCATAGGTGTGAGTATTAATCCCGTAGGCTATCGATTTCTTCTGAGCATGCGATCACCACATGTCTATGGTAGTGCCTGTAGAAAAAATGATGGACATGTGTTTATTTTTCAGCCCTGTCGAGCCGCATCAGCTTGATCTGTGGTGGTCCAGATTGGTCTTTTAAATTAATATGCTACATTTGGGAAGATTGCCATGTATTTTTGCCATTGTACGCTAGTTACTGTCTTACTGATACTGCAGCCAGATTCAAAGGAGCTGTGCAGGCTATCTGACAGGCTTGGTGTGCCTTCAAAACCAGACACGCCATCTCCTCACTGCCCTACCAGCTGCAAATGGACTGTACGAGGGACACAGAAGGAGGTCCTGGGTTGGAAGAAAACAGTGCATAAGTACATTTGTGTGATTCTTCACTGTTTTGTACGTGCGTTGGGCAGTCATGCTTGTAGCAGTCAATATAAAACTGTAGTGTGGAAACAGAAAAATTGGGTTCAGGAGTGTTCAGCTGTGGCCTGGTATAAATGACTGGAGGAAACACAAGGCGGGAAATTATCTATGAATGTGCCCAGCTGCTGTTTTAAACAGGCCAGAGAAAGGTGGGGGGCTGGATTTCAACCCAGTCTGGATGTGCTGCTGCATGTGTCCTCTTGGCTTCATTCTCATTCATTCTCAGTGAAACAGCCATGCACTGCTTAATGGCATATATAAGACAGAATTAAGAAAGTGGCAATAACTGCTTACCTTCCTGGAAAAAACCCTACAGGAATTACACTTCTAATGTGGGCTGAGGCTTTGAGTGTTTTTTTCTTTCCCTGCAAATGTCTCTGGAGCTGTTATCTAAAGCGCAAGATGGTAACTCGTCAGGACATTTCAGTTTTCACAGCTCCATTTAATTTCCCTTTTCACCCAGGAGCTGCGGGAGTTATAAGATTGTGTACAGGCACCGCTGTGAATTTAAAGGCGGCTTTGTAAATTCTGGCAGCTTGGGTGATAAAGCTGTCAGGTCTCTACCAGCAGCCACTCTAGTACTAATGATGGAGAGTGGAAAGGGTGAGGGTGAAAAATGTTGTTCCCCCGTCTGTGACTGCTGCTGTCTAAAACTGTATTGGCATTTCAATGTATGACTGGTTGCATGGAGTTGTTGATCACTCCTTAGGATTCCCTAAGGTCAGAAGCATGGCAAGCAGTATGCATAAGTTTTTATTTTACATTTTTTCTTCGCAGAATTTGGGGAAGTAGAGTTATTTAAATGTTTTGTCACTTTTGTCAGTTTGGATTTACGGGCTAGGATGACAGTGTCTGGGAAATAAATACTCAGTATGAAAAGTGTGTACTTGATAATCCTCTGCATCTGTGTCTGTGCAGAGCTCACTTGTTCAAGCGGGGAAGAACATGCCACATTATCGTGGCATCAGTCTGAATGCTGCAGTAGTCACAAAAGGGTAGGCAAAAGGCCCTGCTCCTCAGTGGCCTGCATCCTACAAGCTTCTCTGTACTGTGCATCCTGTCTTTGTGCAGGTCTGTTTTGAAACCTGTCTATATAGTTCCTCCAAAGGTTGAGGCCACAGACAAGGGTTGTAGAGTGAGGTTTTAAATAACTAATTTTTTTCTAATTCCAGTTACAGAACCAGAAAATATGAATTAAAATATGTATAAAAAGCATCATATAGAAATATGGAATTTATTAATTGACAGTGTGTACAGTACACACATCTCATTTGTAGAACTGTCTGATAATTAAAGCAGTTGTATAATTAATTCAGTTATCACTCTGTATACTTTATTACGTCCTAGAATGAACCTTTTCACTCTTCCATTAATTTTATCACTATCAACAGCTGTAGCAAGTTTTCTAAGTGTCATTTTACCCTGATTCATTTCTTCCAAGAGGCACATATATTTCAACGAACATTATTTTTAATCCCATTAATCCAGAAACCAGTCATCAGAATGATTTGTAGAAATGGAGACAGTATAGAGGAAGAGCTTTTTTGGATGGGTACAGTTGCTGAAGGTGTGAATGGCTGTTAGTGAAAAATAATTTTTTTTACATATTGCTGACCCTTGGGGAAAATCCTGATCCTTTCCTTTGCACCAGGAATGGTCCTTGCCACTGAGTTCACATCACTAAGCCAGCAGAAATCTCAGCAGAAAAGAGCCAATAGTTTTTGCTAGCAATTAGCTGTTTGGTGAATTTAGACATCTGGTTGAATCTTACTCCAAGTGAAAAGCATATCAGTTTGCACTGATTTCTAATCTTTTGCTCAGCTGTTTTCAATGACTATTAAATATTAAGTTATATATTAGTTTTCTGCTCATACTGTTATATTCTTTAGGGTCTATATAATCCGTTACCATAACCACACTACTTCATCTTATGCTGTATTATGTTTCATTTCTATTCAGCAGGCTATCCAAATATTTAACCGATGTGCACACTGACATTTGAGTTATATGAATGACACTGACCTCATATGCAAGTCAAGATGAGTTTATCCTAAGATTTGCAATAGATTTTATATCTCATCTTTAGAAGTACTGCTTAGTCTCTGAGCTACCAAGCAATACTGAAGTTGCAGCATTAAAAGGATCTGTGTGATATGTAAGGAAAGCAAGCACACCATTTAAAAACAGTTTTAACATAGGTTTGCTCTCATTCTTATATGTGGATGGCTGGGCCTTTGAGTAAATAGCTGTACATAGTTTGCATGAAAGCTCGAGTGCCGAGGCAAGAAAAGTCAGGACAGCGTTTGTGGAGGTTTGCTGGCCGGAACAGCTGGCTCACAGCAGCTTCATTTGCAGTAGAAACTTCAATAAATAGAAGAAGCATAGAACGATAAATTCGTGGGAAAGCTATTCCTGTGATTAATTTAACAGACACCTGAGGTCACTATTCCCTCACGTAAACTGGATCCAGGAAAGGAGGCAGCGAAGCTACCAGAGGAGCTCCTGGGACCTCTTGTCCAGTTGGAGCTGCCCTGACCTTCCAACAAAGAGGTTTTGTTCTGGTCTGGGCTACTGTTTTCATTAGCTGTATTAATTTAAATGTAAAACTCTTTAGAATTTAAGAACAAAAGCAAATACAGTGTTTTACACTTTTTTTTTTTTTTTAAATACTAAACGTAAAATAAATTTGGGATTCAGAGCAGTGTGCACAGCTTCTAGGACATTCATCACCACCAAGTCACAAATTAACAAAAATACCCTCATTTAACTGTGGAAGTATACTAACATTCAGATGGATACATGGGAAGGATTGAATAATAACAGTGAAACACCTCTATGGTCTTTACTGATGCCAAATTTAGTTTTTAAGAGGATTGTGGTGACACCTAGTCTGTACTTTTAGTTACCAAGCTCCTGAACGTGCATACATTCCTGGCAATTTTACTCTTCTTCCTATTGCATCAAGTAATAATTTGGAGGAATTAAGTAGAGCAGACAAATTTAGAGAGCAGACAAATAACAGAAGCATAGTCAGTGCTCAGAGTGGGGAAATAAAGGTATGGTGGTGGCCAAGTGAGCTGTTTAAGGATGCAAGGTGGAGGCAGCAGCTCACCATGCCAGCTGTTCTTGAAGCTGGAGGAGGTATTCTTGCGCAGGAACAGATTGTGCCTCGCCTGCGTGTGGGGTGGTAACTCCCAGCCTCCAAATTTAGTACGAGTCAGGATGTTGCTCCCCACTGGGACCAGGCAGCCGCTTTGCTGACCAGGAGGTATCTTCACCCCATATGCAGCAGGGGCTCCTGCCTGCCTCTGCAGGCACCGCTCCTCCTGGGTTATGAGCCCCAGGAGGGATGTCCTCACATC
Source organism: Gavia stellata (assembly GCF_030936135.1). Classification (NCBI taxonomy): domain Eukaryota; kingdom Metazoa; phylum Chordata; class Aves; order Gaviiformes; family Gaviidae; genus Gavia; species Gavia stellata. The sequence goes on along the minus strand of NC_082604.1, from coordinate 27,671,456 downwards.
CCCTTCGTGGATGATTGCTCTTCTCTGCTGTTTCTCCTGTGGCTTTACATTAGCAGCCACAGATTCATCTAACCCCCCAGCTAAAGTTTTAATCAGACCTTGCCATGTGGCCTGTTCCTTTCGGAAGGAAGGGCTTTCGTTGCCTTTTATCAATTGCAGCTGTGAAAGTTGCAAACTAATAATTTTAACAATGCAGTGCATGCAGAGCTGTGCTTCGGCAGGGGTATTGCTGTTTCAATTTGTCTTCTGTGGTCTCAAGGAGCGATATGAATGGGAGGAATAACATTAGCTAATTCCATTGAGACACGACACTTCCAGGGGCTGCTTTCTGTGAGATAGTCTGCAGTAAATTTAGTGGGATAATGCTCCAATTATTTCCCAGTTCTTGCCTATTTCTTCAGTTCCTTGTGAGGAATCCAATTAGCAATCCGATTTATAGTATGAGCTGCAAACATTGTTGCTGCTGAACTTCAGAGGCAGGAACAAAGAAAGCTGAAAAGAAACTTCTTTAAGATAGCTTTGCAACAGAGATCAGCATATTGTGATCCTCCACTTTCAGCTGATCAATAGATAAAACTTGTACGTTGCATCATCAAGCTTTAATGAGCTTTGACGCAGCACATATATCTGTGGTTTAGTTTCCTTTTAACTAGGTAATGTGTTGCATGAAGCTTACATATAAGACATTTGATGCCGTGCAGGGCATACTTCTTGAATAATGCTGGAGCATGTCCAGAGAAGGGCGACGGAGCTGGTGAGGGGTCTGGAGCACAAGTCTGCTGAGGAGCGGCTGAGGGAGCTGGGGGTGTTCAGTCTGGAGAGGAGGAGGCTGAGGGGAGACCTCATCGCTCTCTACAACTGCCTGAAAGGGGGTTGTGGGGAGGGGGGTGTTGGTCTCTTCTCCCAAGTGACAAGCGACAGGACAAGAGGAAATGGTCTCAAGTTGCACCAGGGGAGGTTCAGGCTGGATATTAGGAAAAATGTCTTTCCTGAGAGAGTGGTGAAGCACTGGCAGAGGCTGCCCAGGGAGGTGGTGGAGTCACCATCCCTGGAGGTGTTCAAGGAACGTGTGGACGTGGCACTGTGGGACATGGTTTAGTGGGCATGGTGGGGTTGGGGTGGTGGTTGGACTTGATGATCTTACAGGTCTTTTCCAACCTTAATGTTTCTGTGATTCTGTGAAAGAGCAGCAGCTTAGCCGCAGGCTGTGCAAGCGGTACCACAGAGTAATGGGTCGATGCCGCCGTTTGTCAGCAGAGGGGGATCATTCTCAGTCTTGCTATGTGCTGAAGCAGCTGGGAGTAGCTGGATGCTCAGTGTGCCAGAAGCATAGGTGCTGGTGTTGTGCAAACCTTGTCCTGCTGCTGCAGTCAGAGGCACAGTGCATGCATGCAGCAATTTTGCACTGAAAGGCATTCTCTGCTTTCCAAACTCCTGGAGCCTTTTAAGAATCACTGCTATGCCTGTCATGGGGTTAGCAACAGACAAAGTTTTCCTAGTAGCCTTTAAAAACCAAAATAACCCAAACCATAAAGTTACTTGAGTCGAGCTACTTGAACAAGGAGACAGCCTAGATTCATGAAATAGGATCTTCTTCTGGGTATTACAAGGGAAAATCCTCCTTGTGCTAACTTCTGTTCTTCAGCAGCTCCCATCACCCATTTTGTGTTCATCAAACATCAAAGCTTACTGTTTCTTGATAACCACAAAACCCAAAGCTTTTATTTTATTATCAGGACAACTTCAGCAGCTCAGCCTTTACGCTGTCTTATCAACATGCTATATTGTCAGAAAAACTCTCATTGGTAATTGCTCCATTGCTTTTTAATACTTAGCTATTCTGCTGAGACTGCAAAGTGTTCCTCTTTTAAAGAGGGGTGGCAGTTTTAGTGTGGCAGCAGTACCTGCCTGTCTGTCCATGAGAACCTGCACAGAAAGTACAGCCAATTCCCACAGATCTGTTCAACTTAGCAATTGCTTTTATTACAATTTTTCTTTTTTAGTGTAAAAGCTAGTGACGGGTCTTGTTACTCGGTTCAGCCTTCTTTACCTGGGTTGGGGAACAGCCATGGCAAAGATGTCATTTTAAGCAGAAGCATGGACAGGAGCCAGGAAGTGTTGCTTTAGTACTGGTATGTTTGTTACCTGTACCAGGATGTACTAGACCTGAACCTCAGACTAAGAAATAATTGTTTTAAAAAGGTAAATATTTGCTCATCAGAACATGATAGGCATCTTAGAGACTATTGTACAGTAGCTGTTTGCTTTCCAGTTGCCTTTTGTAATCTTCCGTGTCTCAGCTAAAAACATCTCATCCCATTAGGAAATCCAGTGAGAGGGTGGGTTGCGCTGAGAGGATTGGAGTTGCCTGGAGGGGGTCCACACCAGTGTGAAGTCTGTACATTGGCATCGGTAAAATGAATATACTTTTGTAGAATTTATGTTTTCAGATATTGGCACTTTGAGTTCTCTTATGAGAGAATATGAGAATAGCAATATGCAGATAAAAATATTTTGCGTTTGTTAAAAACCTCTACATAAAATTATGGATGGTGTTGACATTTCCTAGACTTGCTTCACTCCAGCTGGCTGGAGACAAAACCAAGCAGAGAAAAAGCCAAAAAACAGTTCAGTGAGCTTGCTCTAGAAACAAACCTGTATCCCTTGTCCTTTGCCTGGGATGTGCACTGCTCCTCCTCCTTCCATCACCGCTTTTGAGGGTAGAAACAGCAGGCAGAAGTATGGTGGAAGCAGAAGTTATGTATTTTGACGTGGATGGAAGAGCCAAAGATGGATAGTTTACAGGGGAGGAGTAAGGAAAGGAGACTTTGTTGGTGGAAATAGGAGGTAAAACAAATGGAAACAATGATCCAACTTTGCAAGGTGGCCATGTGGAGCCAACTGGAAAGGGTAGGAAAGGAAAGTGATATAAAACTACAGCACTGGGTGAGTTGCCTTGCACCAGGCTGGAGCAGCCTGAGGTCTGCTTGCCTTCTCCGGAGCACGGCAGAGGAGAGAACACGCGTTGAGTGGCTTTGCTTTTGTCCAGGCTTGATGCCTTCTTCAGTAAGCAATGGTAATGTTCCAGCAGTCACTGTGCCAACCTTGTATCACTGGGTTAGTCCTCTGAGGTGGGGTTGGACTGCAAAATACTCCAATTCAAAGGGGCCCAGGGCAGAAAGAATGTGAGAACTAATCTGCATGATTGTAGGTCATTTGTGCCAGAGAGTGTGGACTGATAAATGAAAATTTCATAAACAGTCAGGAGGGGAAAACACGGAAGGAGGAGAACAGGGTCGCTTTGCCCACCCAGGGGTCTGCCAGACCACTTGAGCATTTTAGCATTAAGTATCATACCAATGGTAACCTAGGACATTGCTGAAGTAGCAGGTTTGGTAAATGTAATGGCAGTTAGCTCTTTCTTCTTTTTTTTTTTTTTTTGCTTGCGACAGTCCTCTGTGATGGTATATGCATTTTATAATTATTCATCAAGATAAATTCTCAGGAAGAGGTGTTGCAATTTTAGTGGGTTGAATTTTTCTTTCCACCGCTCCCGTCTTGCTGGCACATGCACGACATGGAGATCTGACACATCGCTATTAAAAGATGTCTGTGCAGGTATTACACAGCTATAAAATTGCAAAACTGGAACTTACTCTATGTGTGATAGACTTTTAATGTAAAAGCAGTGACTGTAGACTGCTCTTTGTGAGTGGAAACTTCCAAAGCTGCTATGAATGCTTGCAGCTCATGATTTATTTAGGAGTATATGCGTTTATATAAAGGATGACCTCAATGATGCTAGTTTTGTTATTGAAGATTTCTTGGGAAAAAGAGGCCACATACCCAGGGCTGTTGCAATGAGATGCTTATTTCAGTGCCCAAGCTCAGTGTTCTTGTAACAAGGTTTGGATGGAGTGGATTTGAGAGGGCACAGTAATTCTGAATACAAAGCTGATATCAAACTGGGTATCGGGCTTTGAGGTATTTTGGTGCCACCGAAATATATCTGTGATAGGAAGACCTTCTCGATACCAAAATACTCAGATTATTGGGTAGCAGATGAGTCACATCCAGCCAGATGTGAAAGGCTTTAATACAGGAAGCACTTAGCATTTCTTGATGTTTCTCCACACCATGTGTGAGACAGCACGGGCAGCTGAGCACAGCGCTAGATGTAGGTACGCGCACCTTGACAGTGGTCTAATTCGACTTGATTTCATCAAGTTGTGCCTTTTATTCTCATATGAGGGGAAATACTGGAAAGGGAAGTAAAAAGTATTCATCTGTGATGTGGAGAGGGCTTCTTGGGATCTGAGTATTACTTATCTTGAGTGAAATATTGGGTATGTCCTATACTTCCTCTGGGCAAGGCACCAGGATGTATGAAGTTGGATGCGTCTGCTCGGTTTGCACCATCTTTTTTTCCAGCTGTTACTTCATAAATCACTCAAATCTCTGTGCATTTGGCAGATAATTAGTGTACATGAGCTACCAGGCTTCTCTCGTTGTGCAATTTGCGGCTGTGGAGAATGCAAAGAACTGATACAAGCTCTTTCCTCTGCCAGCCTGATGGGTGAGGCCGTTTGCTGTGCCTTGACGCTCCGTCTTTTAATTACATTGCCGCAATCCTATTATGGCCCTCTCCGATGTTAGAATGCTTTATTCTGAGCTTGGCTTCAGTTGTTTTATGTCAAGTACTCCTTGAGATGTATTTTACCTGCATTTGCTCTTCCTGTTCATTTTTTTGTATATCTAAAGCTCGTAAAGATTCATGGCATGTAACTCATCCTTGAATATGACCTTGAAATAATGAGATATTTCTGATCTACTCATGATTATGAAGCAAAGATAGGAGCTGTCAGAAAAAATAACTGAAACAGCACCTTAGCTGACATTACGTCTATTCCTGATGCTGCCACAATTTACCTTCGTTTCCTTCCCTCCTCCTTCTTTGCTCAGTCTTGGTAAACAAAGCAGAATCTGATTTTTTCCACACAGATTTGCTAGATTTACCCTATTCTCCATCGTGTAGATATTTCCACACTCTTCTTTCTCCTGGTTCTTGGCTTTTTTCTCTTGCCTGAGCATGTCTCAGCAGTAGGATACGTATTTTGATGCAAAGACTACACATGCCTCTTCTTAATTTCACTGAACCTAGCTTTTGGTAATTGAGGGGGCTATAGCTTATCTTAGGCCACATGAAGTAATTTCTACAGCCTATTTCTAGCTCGGAGCTTCTTATCCCAATGTAGAGGAGGCCTCAGTTATCCTGGTAACAACTCCAGGACAGCCCCACTTTGGGGCCGACTGTGCTGAAACACCAGAATCAGCAGAGTTTATCAGCTCTTAGCTGTCCTGATGTAGCAACTACTGAAAGCAGCTTCTGAAATAAGGGTGGAGCAGACACCAATGATGACAAGTGTGAACTCTCAGACTTAATTCTTACCTCCACCAGTGAATCATAGCCATACAGCTAGGGAGTTTCCATATAAGTTGCCTGGAGATATTTTCATAACCTGGACTTCTCAAATTCAGGCAAAATATTGCTTACTCTAAGAAATAAATATATTAAGGACAAAATTGATCATGCTTTGAACCAACATGTCTTCATTTAGTTCAGACTGAATTTTCTTTCTTGTTTATAAGGAAAGAGAATAAAGAGGAGCCTGTTTCATTCTGGCTGTTGCTGTTGGAGCTCCCTCGCTGGAGTCGTGGGGTGAGCTCTGTGCCATCGCTGTGTGCTCAGATCCAATGTTCGGAGGACCTCAGGAATGTTACAGGCACCTGACCTCCTTTGTCAGCTGGCAAACACCGGTACTACACTGAATTTTTAGTTTCCTGAGATTTAAGATAGTTTATTTTACCAGAACGTTTTGATAATTTCAACTCCCTTGATTCGCTTGACTGCAACGATTTCGCAGCAGGACTGCATGTTGGGTGAAGTTTGCTGCGGCTGTAGGAGCTCATGATCTGTACTTTAGAAGAAGTCTAGCTTTTCTACTGACTCACCAGTTTTTCAGTTTCTGATCAGGCTTGGCTTGGAGGGAAGTGCTGATATCCAAATGAGGCTAAGAAACACCAAGTAATTTAGCTGGCAAAACAGATAGATTTGGTTTTTAATTGTGATTTTGTATCCCCTTCGTCTGATAGACCATCCCAGTATCTTTCCGGAAACAATGAGGAACTCACCTGGTTTTGGAAGTTCAGTAGGAGAGGATGTGGGACTCTCACTGGGATGGTAGGACAAAACGGTGTGTCCTTTTTCATGCAGTGTGGCAGATGCTGGTCTTGCAGCTCTGTTTTCCTCCTCTTCTGGGAATCAATGTCTGCAGCAGAAACTTCTTCAGAGCATGAGAGGTGTGAAACAACGGTCGCTCACTGCTCAGCCAACCCTTAATCCCATCTGGGGCAACAGCAGCGAAATTCACTTGCCAGAGAGTGTGGTCAAGTGCAGCCGCAGCTCCGTAGGGGACTGGCAATTGCTGCTGGCGGGGCTGTGGGGCAGGGAGAAACAAGAAGCTGATCTCCCCCGCTGTCTTAAAAGCCACATGCTCTCTTGTCCCTGAAGAAGGTAACCAGTACTCCCGAAAGGAGAGGAGTGGCTATCTTTGTCAGGGTTTATCACTAAATTCTGCTGTTGGCAATACCTAGATGCACACAGGGAGTCCAGATAAATGAATTGTTATCTTATCTTGGCTAAGAAGATATCTGAAGTTACCAAACAGAGAGAAACGGGCTCCATGCAAAAAGCAGTTTGTGATAGGATATCAGTAACTTGCTGATACAGCTGTGGTTTGGTATTTTAGGAGTGAATAATTAAAATCACTTGGGTAGGGGCCGACTCGCGCACTGCAGGAGGGCAGCACTGCTTTGATGCAACATTGGATATTGATAATTTTGTGTGATTATGAGAAAGTTCTTACAAGTTCAGTAATACTGAATTTGAAAATTAGCCTTTTCTGCTTTAATTTTCAAATGCTCAGCTTGGCACGCCGCCACTTGTCCACATCTCCGCCCCAGGGTGCAGTAATCCATCTGCGAGAATCGGCCCGATTTCGGCAAACGCATTCTGGTGCTGCGCAAGTGTGATTTCCACTTCATACAGCTCTGCTGACTGTTACTACACCCTGCTGTATTTTTACGATGGCTTAAATAGAGATTTTTTTTTCCTAGCTTCCAAGTAATTAGGGAAATTAAACTCTGGAAATGGAGCATTGCCTTGGCAAGAGGTGAAGGGAGGGAGACAGACACAACGCATTGTATTCACAGTCCTCCTCGGCATGAACTGTGTGCGTGCTGGGCAGGGCTAATTCTGCGTGTACAAGAAGACCAGGACAACATCTGTCCTTCGCAGTAGTGCAGCAGAAACTTCCTACCATGGAGATCAGAGTGATTTCCCTTTACGTACCATTTTTATTTGCAGGCAAGTTTCAAAGAGGTATCTCTGTGGAGGCACATTTCTCACGCATTGTAGTTTTTGCATGCTGTTGATTGATGATATCTGTTTCCTGTTTTGGAAAGTTTGTCTAAAACAGGGCCTTTATAAAAATGATTATTTAAAATACGTTAATGACTTTTTTCACTTGATAAAAACTTTAGGGCCTTTTTACCTTTAACCATAACTATGAATCATTGTAAGTGAAAAAAAAAACCTTTACTTTTTTCACTGAGTTTGCATCCAAAGCAAGAATCTTAAATTCTGGCCAAATAACAGCAGTAATAAAACTTCAGAAAAAAAAATTGTACTTGAACGTCCTTAAGATTTCAAAACTTCATAAACATGGGGTCTCGTTTTTCAGGGAATTCCATGCAGATGAAATTGGACACCCAGATGATGACCTGTCTCTACAAGTGACTGGTTTGAACCCAGATGCCCTGAAGATGTGTAGGATAGGCAATGGCAGCACTTCCCCACCAACCGTCTTGGGCTATTTTGCTGGTCTTTTCTGGAAAGATCAAGAGAAAGGATGGAAATAGAGCTTTCTCTTTCTTCTGTTGAGTAAGCAGTCAGGCAGGAGCCACTGTAAGGCTCTCTGGGGTATGAAAAGAATGGGGAATATCACACTTGAAATAAGTTAGCACTACATTTAGTCAGTGCTCGTGTAAGCGGAGTTTAGTTGGCAGCTGATCATCAGAGACGTCTGTATCCCACTGCCGACCCTCCGAGCTATAAACTGCCGCTACCCTATTTCAAGCTGTGCATTTTAATTCATGTGATAAAAGGAGTGCACCAAAATAATTTAGAAATAAGGCTGCTAGATGTGCAGAGTCACTGGTGGCGATGCTGATCCCTGTTTTCTGTGCAAGACCACCGCTAAGGAAAAGGTCCCTGGGAAGCAGTTTTTAATAGTCTCAGGTGAAGGCTGCCTGGAGGGGTTTCAGGAAGAAGCTTCTGGAGGTTCACGATCTGGACATGTGCACATGTAGTTGCTCATGGTAATGGATTTGGGAGGTGATCCATGAAATTGGCCAGGAAACCTTTACGTCAGGATAAATGCTAGCTTTGATGAAATGAAATTAAGAAAATGAATTTTAAACCAGGGAAGTATGGTGTTGGCCAGCTGAGCTCAAAAATTTCCCAGCGCTTAATTTAATGATGCATTTGTACTTTCAGGGTGAATGCAACTGGAACTGGTTCATCTCCCTTTCTGCTTTTGTTTCATTTATCACTGTTGGATTATTGGTTCTGTTTACTCCTAACATAGTCCTTTCATTTGCTTTTTTTGGTGTAAAAAATTCCAGCTGCTCAGCCTGAACTACAATTAGCATAGGGTAATAATGGAGCAATTAACTACAATTAACATGGAGTAATAATGAAGCAGGAGCAAAGAGTGCCCTGCCAAGGTGTTTTATAAAGAGCCCGACACTATACTCTTCACAACGGAGTTGTTGCCCGTATGCTGTACATGCTGAGCCGTCTGCTTGTGTTACAGGCAGCTCTCCGAAATGCGACCCTCCTCCTGTGGCTTGTTGCTATTACAGCAAAGGGTGCTTCCACGTTAATGTGCCAATGTAATCTGATTAAAACCTCTTTCTATCATGTATGAATGGCTTCATCTACAGGGAAGAGGATTTCAAAACTGGAGCAGAGTTTCCTAAGCTGTGTCCCCCCTCCTCTCTCTTTCAGCAGGGGAAAAAATGTTTCTGTTCACTGCTGTGTGCCAAAAATGCTTTGAAATCTTCTGCTGGACCCCACTAATTTTGAATATTAAGTAGCTAGAGTTATTTCAGCTTTTCTAGTAGAAAGGAGAAGTGAAAAGGGTTGGAAAAATCTCAAAAGGCTTTTTAGCAGAGAGAGGTTATTTTCAGCTGTCTCTTTCCTTCCTGGTGAACACCTCTTGCCCAAAACCTTTAAAATTTAGTAAAGAAGCTGAAGAACGCACACAAAAGAAGTGTTTTCACTTGAGTAAGGCTTCAGGGACCCTCCCAAAGAGAAACTGCTGCTGTTTTCCTCCATCTTCCGAGCACCTCCTGCAAAGCTAAACAAAGATAACAGGAATAATAAGGAAGAGAAGTGCTTTACAGCGATCCCACCATAAGAGGTTAGTGGAAATTCCCTCTTCCTGAACAAAGCCGTTTGCTTGTTCTGTTTGCTTTAAGTTAAATGTTTAAATAGCAACATTACATCGGGGTGTGTGCTCCTTGAGATATGAGACCCGTCCTTCACAAACCTATAAGAAAGTGTTTTTCCTCGTACTCCTAAAAGCAGGTCAGTTGTGTTTGATGCCATTGGGAACAAATAACCTTTTTGAGAAATTAAAAAATAGGATGTTACTGGAAACAGGATTGATGAGGAGATGCCATGGCATTTACATCATCACGTTATCTAGTTAAAAAGTAGAATCTTTTGAGGATAGGACATTGGGAAGTATTTTTGGTTCAAGCACCAACTTGCTAGGTAAATATTTTAATTTTTTCACCTCTAACATTTGGGTTGTTACTTTTATTCTATTTTATAGAGTGCTTTCATAGAAATTTTCACAGGTACTTGACATTTTTCATCTCCTCCAATGCTCTGTTTATTACTGTAAGCACGACTACAGCTTGGTACGTCATATCTGCAGGTTAACAACTGTGATTAAACTGATACAACAGCTAAGCCTTTGGCTCCCATTTGAGCCCAAACCACTCAATTGTTGTGCCACCAGCACATATAGGTATTTGTTTCCTTAATTGGAAGCACATCAGTGGCTCTCTGCAAGAGAATTCAGGCACATCCATGATCTGCTTGTATTGGAAATAGGAACAAGTGGCTCCGGTGTGAGCCAGAGCCTGAACACAACTAGCAAGTATGGTATGATGAACGTGGCCTCTGACAAGCAGGAGACCTGTGCATCTCCAAGAGTTGCCTTCAGGACCTTGTGAACAGGTCTGCGGAGCAGGATCTTCAATGAAGTTTCTCGTTTTTTGGGTTTTTTTCTTTTTTTTTTCCCTCCCCCACCACCAGAGAGAGGAGAGGTCTTGGAGTAGAGCACTAATGAGGATGAACATGGCAGTCTGCACACGGATCCCTTTAAGGGGCTCTGAAACCTTGCCCCAAAACATTCACAACAGAATAGTCTGTCTGCCATGGTGTCAGCCTGGGCCACACACATCCAGGGTATTTATGAACAAATAGAAAATACAGGAGGAGCCGAGTCATGCACGGATATGTTGTTTCTGAAGAATAAAATTTTATTTTTTTCTGAAAAAACTGCATACACATGTTCAGATCTGCTCAACCTTCAAAACATGTCTTATTTTCCAAACAGTGTTCTTTTAAGCATGCAGGACCCCACTGCAGCTTGATAAAGAAGTTAAGGGGTTTTTTTTAATCCTATAACTGTGCAAACATAATTTGAAAGCTATTTACATTTTGCACCTCTCATTTCTACTAACAGTAGCATCAGCTGTTAGATACATGCACTGTGTAGCTATACCTTATGATTTGGCATTGACATTTGATTTCGGTGTAGAGTGAAAACCAAACAAACCTTCCATTGTTCAAGAAACTCCCTACAGGCAATTATAATAAATCTCGTTTCTTCTTTATAAAGAAGATCTCTTTAAGCACTCAGACTTCCCTGCAGTTATTAAAATATTACTTCCACTCTATTTTCTGGATCTTCTTCCTCTGGTGCAGACATGCACTTTGCTTGTTGGTGAATGGGAGCAGAAAGAAAAGATGTCTCGGTTTTTATCAAAGGTAGCAGGAGTGCACTGAAACAGAGCCAGTTCTCTTTTTTTCTGTCATTTTCAGTAAACTGCAAGATTACCTATAGTATGGGTTTTTTTACTATCTTAGACCATCTAAACTCAGATGCGGCAACTTAGATGCAAAAAGTTGGATTGAAGTTCATACTTCTATTACTTTCTCTTCTAATTTCCTCTCCCATCCATTAAAAACCAGAAGTCAATAACCAGCTGGGTATTAGTACTCAAATCATGCTGTATTATACTCATCTCGTATTCTCTAACCTGGGTCAACGAAGGCATGGTGTGTTTTGCCACTGCACTCTGTTGGCTGAACTTCTTTGTGTATAATGAGTGTAGTACCCCTCCTCACAGCCATCATAAACAGTCTTTGCTGTTTCATACATGCCGGTGTGCTTAAATTAGGGTGATGAAAGTGGGAGCCAGTTGAATATTAGGTAAACGTGGCATTCCAGCTGATGTGTGTCATTATCACACAGCAAGACCTGGCCTGTGTTTCATTTAACAGGGACTGTGCAGCTAGTAGTCAGTGCATTATTCTGGTTTTCAGCTATGGTAATTAAGCAAGCCATGTTTTGTAAGAGAAAATGGTATTTTCATAACTGCAAAACTGCTTCAGAATAAATAGACAAAATTGAAGAAGGCATTGCATTTCACAAGTTGCAAGAGCTGCTAATCACGACTCAGGCGAGTTCAGTTCACGATGGAAACCGTGCTTTCGGGCTGGCCTCCGAATATCTGGGAGAAGAACTCAAAAGCCAGGCGGACGTGGATGGGGACGAAGACGTAAGCCGTGTACACCACCATAGCGAAAACACTCACGGTGATGGTGTGGAACATAGACTGCTCCCAGGGCTCCAGCACGTAGCTGCAGGTGATCAGTAGGTACTGGTAGTACAGCCAATAGATATAGTCCTTCACATGCTTAATATCCATCTTCAGCTTTCAGTGATTTTGAGATGACCTGTAACGATAGAGAAGTCTGGATTACAGCTGCAGTGGAAAGAAAGACCTGGAACTAAAAAAATGGTGCAGTGACCATCATTTCAAGTTTGATACCACGTGTAATTGTTACATAAAATAAAGTTTAAACAGAAATAACGCATCGGTGCCATCACCAGCTTCTGCTGCCCTGGAGCAGAGGAAAACAATCTTTAGCAACTGCTGCTTGCAGTTACTGAAGCTGTATCTGTTGGGCACTCTCAATTCCTACGTTCTGATTATGAGTGTGTTTTGCTATTCATTCTGCAGCGGGAATTAAAACCCCATTAGCTTACAAAGGCACAGGGTCCACGTGGAAGTCGGGGAGATATGCATTCAAAAGGGAAGGCTTTGGGCCAGCTTCCATAAATGTGGATGGCAGACTCATATGCTCTGGAATAAAGATGAGATTAAAGGAACTGCTCTGTAAAAACTTCTCTGCTTACTTCTGATAATTTTTATTATTCTGCAATTGCTGGGAATAAAGACAAGACAAGCTATGAAAGGGAGGGAGAAAAGTAATCTCAAATAGCATAACAAGTTTTTTCAGCTCATTCCAAAGAAATAAGATACATTACAGATTAAAAGAGTATGTCATGGAAGTTACAAATCTAGAAAAGATTTTCCACTCAGGTAATACCTTTATGCATTCATTGTTCCTGTCTCCACACAGAAAGGAGAATGGCTGAGCAAGTAATAACTAGGAAATGGGTTTTGCCTTTGACTGTTTTTTGTTAAAATCACTTTTCAGTATTTTAAATAATCTTTAAACTCAGGCTAAGAACATGTACTTAGAGAAAATACAGACACAGAACAATAAGCAACTGTACGAGGCTTCACAGAGTGACTCCTTTATTTTGGGGCTTGAGTTTAAGGACACACATGCCGACCAGGTCAGCTCACAATAAAAGGAAATACAGCAGATTTAAGTCCTGCTGGAATACCTTCCAACATGTCATTTTGTTCTACACTTCTGTTGCCTAAAATGCCAGGAACAGAGATGCTTGGACATGTCACGTCCTTCCAGTCTTGTGTTTGTAGTGAGTTTGGGGCAACAGGGATTTTCTGTCCCTCAAGGCAAGAAATACTAAGGTAGCACTGGAAAATTTGCAGCCTGTGATTAAAATAATGATGGGCCACTGGTATAGGCCAAATATATTACAATATTCGGTGGTTTACTGCCTTTGGAGGCTGTACAGTGTATTCTAGTGGTATGTAGGTATTTACTGAAGGGAAGACAAATTACCAATAAAAAGGATCCCTGGTTTGTTTTGTAACAGCTTTACTTTGGTTACTGATGTGTAAAATTTTTGTCCGGCGAATACACTGTTAAGTGCACACACCTTGACGGGTCGTATTTCCCCATCTTTCTTCCGTTAGGTCACCAGCACTGCCAGTTGTGAAGGTTCAACATTCCCATATTACGCTGCAAACAGAGCATCCTGCCAGACTAGCTTACACCTCACCGTCTGGAGATGCTGGAAGGTAGATTTTTGCCCCTTCTTCTTTGGAAAGACAACAACCGTAGGCTCACCATAAGCGTGGCAGACTGTCTGGTTGAATTGGCACTCCCAATTGCCTGTCCAATGCTGTTGATAAGGGAGCTGACTGTCTTTGCTCCCCTTCCTTCATCCATGTGCTGACTCCATTCCTGGTGTTTCTCCTCCCATCCCTCTGCTTCCAGTCCAGACCTCCGCGCATCTGTTCCCTGGTTGCTCCTTAACTCTCAGCATCCCCATGAATGCAAACACTTTGCTGGCAACAAGTGCAGTGAAACTGTAAACACTGCATTAAAAAAGGGAGGGAGGCTTGTTTGTGTTAGCCGATCTTTATGCAGAAAATTTCTGTACTTGCCCCATCATCCACCTAGCCTTTACTTTCCACCAGCCCCTCTTCTTCTGTGTTCTCCAACCATCAGTACCTTCCCCAATATATCTTTTTTCCCCTCCTTCTCCCAGAGCAGTCCGTTTCCTTCACTTCCATCTTCCCTGTATCTCCTAGACTACGTCTCCTTGACCAAGAGGCTGCTTACAATACTTTTGGGGGGCAGATCACTTCCATTTCAAATGTAGTAGTGACTGTCTTTGCTGTGAACTGCTTTACTTGCAAGGGTACAGGTTGGGGAAAAAGGCCACCACTGGTTTCTGTCCTGGTATGAATGGAAGATGATTCCTTTCAGGTAAATTATTTTAAGAACTCAAGAGAGGCCTTAAAGCCTTGTAAATATTGCAAAGCCTGTAATAAAAATGGCACAGCTGGCAAACTGTGACTCACTGGGAGCCAAAAGTGTCTCTATTTATACCTTCTGCAAAAAGAGCAGCATTTTTCAATGAAGAGCTTAAGCACTTTCCTATACAATTGAAAGGAAAACGATAAGGGCCCTCTCATACTATCTAGGATTATGGTATGTGTTTACACTGGGTTATACCTGTGCTAGTTAAACTCATACCTTTCTTGGGTAAATATCTGTTAAGCCTGACTGCCACACAGAGAAACTACAAGGTGGGAGTGCTTGCTGTGGCTGTTTAAGGCTCTGAGGTTATCAGAGGGGTGCTGCAGTGGTTTTGAGGGGAGAGATCCCAGGCTAAAGGAGCTTTCTGCCCACAGCAGCACACACACTTGTGTATCTCAATACAGAGCTGGTATAAGGAAAAGCCGAAGACAGGAAAAAATTCCCCAGGCTGATTTTACTGATATTAGACCAGTCTGCCAGGCTGCAGACTCACCACTGTCACTTACTAGACATTGCTGTCTTGGAGGGATACATGAATAAAGTATGAAGTAATTAAAATAAGGAGCAGACCTTTTGGTTTAAACCAAAGACCTTGTTACACTTTCTCCAGCCTGGGGACTGTGCTTCCATTCAGCTCTGCCACCAAGTCCTAGCAGCCAGCCTGTGTTTCTTCAGTTCTTCCCGTTCACGGCGCGGGGGGATAACCCCATCCCCAGGCACTCAGACACACCTGTAGCGGGACCCCCTAGACTACCAGCAAGAATGCAAGCCGTCTTAATGCAGAATCACACAGAATCACTAAGGTTGGAAAAGACCTGTAAGACCATCAAGTCCAACCATCAACATCGGAGACTGTGCGGTCTCCAAATGAATGATGGAGGTTGAGATAAGTAAAAGACAAACAGTCAAATTAGTCTCTGTCCTCACTGCTAACACGCTTCCACTGCATTTAATCTACCCAAAGACTTTCTCCGTTGGCAGGACTGTCTTGGAAATGCAGCAAACATGAGGAGTGTCTCGGGATAATGCAATTCTAGATGCATAATTTATAAAAGGAAAACATAGGAGGGAAGGAAAAAAAGCCATCTTAAACCAGCTGCTTAGTCAATGAGATACAAGAATCCACTGTGCTACTGTGCCACAGATACCTTTTGTGAAGGTGCCCCATTTGCATTAATTCAAGGCCAGTTTTAAGTATAAGCAATAGCCCAAAGCTCCACGCCTCCAGAAGTCTCAGGCAGCCTTACCACCCAGGCCAATTACCTTGTAGCAGTAATCAAAGGGAATGGCAGATCACTAGACAAACAGAAACTCTTGAGGTTAAAAATTCTATATTTTAAACAGGACTGGTCCTAGAGAGGCTTCCACTTACATTTTTAAGCATTACTGGTTTTTATTACATTAATGCTGCAATCAGCTGGCGCTCTGAGTTGAAAGGGTCCTGTGTTATTAGCTCATCAGTTCCCAATATTCCAGAACAGGAGATAATTTGCTGTTACGCAATTTTAACTTAGTGCTCATTTGTCTACAAATTTGAATTTAAGTATTCAGTTCCGTTGTGGAAATGCCTTCCTGTTTAGAGGCCATGGGACTGTTACAACCAGCTATGAATAAAATGAATAGAATTCAGCTTCTAAAGCCATTAAGCAATATTCAAATTATTTTCAGCAATTTTACCTCCAAGCAAAAAAAGCAAGAAGGGAAACCTGTAAAGCAGCTTTTATTGTTTTAAGTGGCAACCTGATTTTCTTGCTTGTTGACACATGTCTCTGATTAGGGCAGCTGAAAAGACAAATCATAAAAAAAAGATCCCAGGTTTCATTTAAGAGCATGCCTAATCTCAAAAAAAGTATTAATAACCTTAGTTCCCAGTGTTAGAGCTAGTGTTTGGAGTTGTAAGCTGAAGATGTGAGTGTCAGGTTCTTTACGATATAATTTCTGCTTTGAGCGACAGGGTTTTGGGGACTTTGTTCACACTAGCAGTCTGCAACTCTGAGTGGTGGCTGGACAGCACCTGGCAAAATGCACCTGCTGGGAAATTCCTGTGCAAAGAAACATTCTTGCAGGGGAACTGGGATAGACTGGTTTCTGAAGAATGCTTGAAACACACTTTACACCCTCAGCAGGAGAGTTTGGTTGACTTACACATGTAGAGAAAAAGGGTTTCCAACATATATTCAGGTCTAGGTAACTTTATCTAGAGTGGGGAAGAACAAACCCTGGAGCTGGAGATAGCCCCATAATCATTAAACAGGCGGTCTCTGATGATTTGAATGTAAAGTAGGGCCAAGTGTTATAAACCAGGTAGGAAGGAAAACCAAGCAAACAATCAATCCATCCCCAAAATGCAAATATTTAATTGGCTAAAAGTTGGCCATTTGCTAAACAATTGCGGTGATAGCACAGAAGCAAGAGTTGGTCGGTCTTGCAGAATCAAGGGGGTGCGATAAGGGATTGCACTCATGCTGAAGCTTAAGTAAAACCCTGCCACGGGCCCCTGAGGCTTGTATTTGGTCCTGTGTGCAGGACACCTACAACATGCAGGCTCCAAATGGCAGGTGTGACAAGGCAAAGTGCAATAATTACTTTGAAGTTGTCTGTAAATAATATCAGCTATTAGAAGAGGAATGGGTAGTCATCCCCTTTGGGTATTGAAATATATATCCTTTCTGTAAGTTATTTATCTGCAATTTTTCTTACTTATTTGTAATTTTATTGTATTAGATGGGTTTGTTCTGCTATTACTCAGACAGAATATCCTGACTTATCCAAGGCACCAATCTTGTCCCTTTTAATGCTAACATCACTCTGGGATGAACCCATTGATTTTACGTAGAACAACGTTTCTGTAAGTGCAAATAGAACGCCAAAGGGATTCACATTCTCAGTCCATCGTGCATTTGCTTTAATATGTTTTATTCAGCGAGCACCAAGCATAGTGCATAAGGAATGAAATACAGGTCCTGCAGACCAGTAATCAGGGAGAAATTTGGATGAGGCAGCAGTTGAAATTGTGCAGAGAATCTGAACGCCAGCATTTCCCAGGGACACCGTCTCAGCCTGTTCCTCCATTGCATCTGTGCTGCTCGGATTCCCCATATGCAGCATGGCCCGTGGCCATATAGCATCAGCTCAGCCTAGAAAGCTGCCAATTACCTACTGACAAGCAGAACCCTCAGGTTACTGTAGTACTTACACATGGATGTTTAAATGTACCCTAAAGCTTGTTTTCACAGGGAGGTAATAGCAGACAAAGAACGTGAATGAGAACAGCAGCAATAATCCCAGCATAGCTCCCACTATGGACAAGTACGCACTGTTAAAAGTGTCTTTACATCTAGATTGTAATAAATAACCCCCCCACCTCTAATTCTGGAGTAAAAAATGCACAGCAGCAATGAGGCCATCTCCGGTTTCTCTTCCTCAGCATTCATCTTCCTGAACCAGCACCTCATCGCATACGTGGCTGTGTGTTACTGCCAGCTACTGATCTACAGGAATTGTAAACTCTTCTCACGTATGCGTTCTTGCCACCATCCATGCAACACCAGAATGAAGTTCAGAGCTGGTAAAATTTTATTGCTGTACATGACTCAGGCATTTTGCATGTGGGTGAACATGGTTTGACTGTGCCTATGGGGTTTCATTTTTCTGAAAAAATCTTCCGGGAGTGGAAAAATACTTCAGGAGTGGAAACAGTAAGGCAGAATAGGCAATGACATTTTCAGCCACATTTCTGCTTTACTTCCCTTAGAAGAATGAACTCCAGCAGCTTCCTAATCTGTCAACACTAACCCTCCTTCCTGCTGACCTTAGTGGTAGCACAAAGGTGCCATTTTGTTTCTTTTAAATGGAAAAAGTTACATAATGCATACAAGATTTCAGAGTCTAGCGAACACCTTTCGCTGTTGACAAAAATACTTCCTTCAGTAGCTTCAAACAAAGCAGCAAAGCACTCACCGAGTGGCACTACAGGAGCAGCAATGCCACGCCTGCACAAAATCTGACCCAGACTTCCTCATCTCCAGCTCTGAACACAAACCTGGTCCTCATGTCCATGCTCCTTCAACAGCTCTTCAATAATACCATAGTCCCAAGCATCAGTTTGGTGCTACAGTTTCGCTGCATGGATACATCTATAACTGGAGCAAATGGATTCTTGGCAGACTATCTCTCCACCTGGATTGCAGTACACCCAGATGACTTCTGAAATACTATTTGCTCCTTCACTCAAGTTAAGTACACAGATTGAGTGTATGATGGCCTACAACTGTTGACCCTTAAGAAAGGAGAGGATGATCTGCAGCACCCATAGGGATCTCATTTGGAGAGAGGCTCCCAACCATTCGAGTAAGAGTACAGCAGTTGAAAGCAGTTAACATTTAGACTGATTTCATGCCTTAACTAATCCCTGAAAACTGTAGGCTGTTCCTAGGAAAAAAAAAAAAATAAAAAGAATAAACTCCCCTAACTTTGAAGCCTGGGTGATTTATTGGTGCGCTCTCCTTTCTCTGCACTCAGGCGCAGAAGATCAGCTTCTCTATAACAGAAACATTCTTGGAGCAGCTCTGTCCCATTTTCTTCCAAGGGCAAATTAATTTTTCAAAGAATTTTCTGTTCTTCCTTCCTCTGAAGTTTCCTCAGTCATTTTCTTATGTAACTAGCTTGTTCTTACACTTTATGTACAAACCCCTTCCCTCCCAGCTTTCTCTGGGCTGAGCATGCTTGGGCTCTAAGTCTGGGCTCCCTGTGACAGGACTTGCACGTTGGAGCAGAACTGGCCTTTGGTGATAAGCTCTGCCAGAGAAGACAGGTAGATTGGCAAGTTGAAGTCTCAGGGCAAGCTTTCCCTGTATTTTCGGTGTAAGCATAGTTTATTAACATGGTTTTGAACAGAGCTGATTCCCAATCAAGACCTCAAATTTGTGACTAAAGACCAGCACCAGGTTTAAATTGCAAATACTTAAAAAGAGAGTTCTTGAAGAACTGTTCCAGGAGGTATCTTAGAGGGGTTTTGGCTTTGCTCTTGGTGACAAGCCTCAGTTCCTGTGAGACTTTTAGATTTCGGACATCAGCTAGATCCTTCAAGGGGATTTAAAAGACTTTAAAGTTCAGAAGGTTATGTAAACACATCACTCTATAAACAAAATAGCTAAGATGTTTGGGTTCTACAAAAAGATTTACTTTCAAATGTTGTTCTTATTTTATTCAGACTTCTTTGGTTTGCTCTGAGTCATTTCTGAAGCAGCTGAAAATAATAGCTGGTCTTGGGTTATATGTAATATGAGAATGTGAATACTGTCATAGTTATGACAGGTATTAGTGGAAAACAGGTACCGAACTCTTGTGCAAGTGCATCTCCTTTGAGATCTAATGAAAGGAAGCAGTGTTGCACCATGCCGGTTATTGGTCTAAAAGGGGAAAAGAAAAGTGAAGTGAGATATTTGCAACAGATAAGTAGTAAAAAGGGAGATTCACATTTGTCACAGAAACTGATTTAACCCCATAGATGGAGTAAGGAGCAGCTTCTTTCACAGGCTACTTCATCCCTATGAGCAAACAGTTTTGAACACAGAAAACTATTGATATAGTAGAATGCGCCTCAAACCTGCTGGTGTCTTACTTCAGGTGCTTTGCACGTGCCTATATACAAGCGCATGAGGCAGTGGGAGCTGTGGGAGCAGAGAAGTGAGCACCTGTAAGCGGGGCAAGGCAGGTTCCCCTCTGCGGGGACACAGCCGAGCATCGTGTCACTGCTCAACCGTGGGGGCCCCTCTCCTCCCGAGGCGCTGGTTTGGGGAATACTCACTCTGCTCTACACCAGACACATGGCCAGGCTTGAGGTATGCAACTACTGTGCAAATTAAAAGCTTGGTAAAAACTGGATTGGCAGAACATAGTGCAGAGCAATAGATGCTTTTTCCTATCAGCCAGCTGGAGCACCTGAGTCTTGGTGCCGCTCACTGCATCACATGTCCTGGACACTTTTTAGGCACAGGGGTGATGGAGCAAGTATTCCTGGGGCCCCGAGCTGCTCCCCAGGCACCCTTTCACCACATCTCCCATTGCTGCCGGCTGAACAACGTACATGCTCTGTGCAGAGCTTCCTTCCATTTCTCTGCCAAAACCACACCATCTAGAAATCACTCCAAGGACTCACAGAATTGCTCTCAAGACATAATTATTTGTGCCATACTCATGATATTCATGAGCAAAAGATAAAACAAGCATCCCAATTCCTAAAGCATTTTAAAATACATAGTCCAAAAAGTACCATGCATGCCAGTTAAGTGAAGTGGTAGCATTTATTACAGGGATTGTCCTCTATACTGTCCCAACTCTGCTTATACAACAGGGAGGTACTTTTGCACCTACTTCACACTGAAGGATTACTGGAAGCAACCAGAAAACCAAAGAGCAGCAGTCTTCCAACAATGAGCATTGCCACCACAATGGCACCTTCACCTTCCCTCCTCCACCGCTCCCCACCTCTTTCAACCTTTTTACTTCTGGGTGTTTGACTTATTTCCAGTGAATCCCTGCTCAGGCAAACCATCTTCCCAACATCTGCACCAGCACCCACACCTGGAAATCTCTGACTGCAGGTCTACGGCAACAAGTCCCAAGAGAGACCTTGCCCAAGGCTGTAGGTCCTTCTGCAGTGCTACCAGCTACCTTGAGGAAGGCACGCAGAGCAAATCCCGGAGGCTTTACTGCTGCCGCTCCTGCCCTAAGGCCTTTGCTCCAGCGCTTCTTACCGAGCTGCTTGTCAACCGCCGGTGGCAGCGCAGGGTACGCGGCTCCGCTCGGCCAAGGTCACCGGCCCCTGGGTTTGGGGAGCCCCGCGGACGGCGCCTCCGCCGCGATGCCCTTGGGCGAGCGGAGCCGGGGCTGACCGCCGGCAGCGGCACCGTGCGGGGCACCGTGCGGGGCACCCCGCCGCCTCCCCGCGCCGCCCTCACCTCCGCTCCGCGGGATGCCGCGCACCGCTCCGCGCACCGCTCCGCGCACCGCCGCTCCCCGACCCGGCGCTGTCCGCGCCGCCGCGCTTAAATACCCACCGCTCCGCTCCGCGCCCCGCCGGCCGCGGCCGCGCCGGGGGCCGGTCCCCGCCGCGCCGCTCCGCGCCGCTCCGCCCCGCTGCCGCAGCAGCTGCGCGCCTCTGGCCGCTGCGCTCGGGCTCGCAGCGCGGACCGGGGCGGGGAGGCGAGCGGAGCGGAGCCAGGCTCGGGGGAAGCCGTGGGCTTGAGCGGGCCGTCACCTCCGGGGCGCGGAGCCGCGATGTTTAAGGCTTCCCTGCGATCCTGCGTCTATAGGCGGCATCGGTTTAACGCACTTGCGTAATGCGCTTCGTCTCCCCGCTGCCGGGAGCGGGGGTGCTCCGGTGAAGCCGGCACCGCTCTAGCAACCCTCCCCTGGACATCTGGCCCCAAACCGGCTTGTAGTTACTGTTAATGCTTTATGTTATCCGCATACCTTGTGCTATATAAGCTTGTAATATAGCTTATAACGGAGCCGGGGGAGGCTGGGTGCGCGAAGGGGTGCCCGGGGGTGCTGGCAGCTGGGAGCCCCCCAGCTCGAAGGGGCTGAGGGGGAAAGACCTGAGCGTTGCAATGCGCTACAGCATGGCTGTGAGAAGCCAGTGTTACGGGCGTGCCAAGAGGGAAACGGTGATAATGTCTCAGGTGAGGTGTGCCCAGAAAAGGGAGATATGGATGGACGAGTACTTACCAGCCTTTATCTGGAATCCTGTGAAATACTACATGATGCTGCTAACCATGAGGCTTAGGTTTCCTTAGTTTATTCTGCCCCCGATACAAATAAGCGTCATTTAGCATCCTGCTCGCTACCTAAGAGCTACGTAAGAACTTAACTTTGCAGTATAAGTGAGAAATATAAGTAACAGAAACGCTTTGTTTGCTCTTTTCCCCTCGGGCAGCAGGAGAGCAGGTACAATCTCATTCACTAAGCAAAGCAATTGCAGAGACCTGATCTTGACAGGCTGATCCCATTTCTCAGCCTTCAAAGCTGTTACTATGTGACACTAATTAAGTGATAAACAAGTGGCATTAAGAAAGGGTGTTCTTTCATTTAAGATTATGGTTTTTGCTGCTGGGCTATAGCTTCAGCTTTGGGGCCAGCAAGGTGGCACCACTTGAGATGAGGCATCCCTGGATCGCTCCTGGTGACCTCTCCAAAATGAGTTTTGCCAGTGTAGTGTCTACACGCAAAACCTCGCGCTGGTACTGTAGCAAAATGAACAGCTCGTGGAGAATGAGCAAATTCCTTGCCGGGTACACGGGCACGAGCCAGCATCCCGTTTAAACGGACACATCAAATGAATCTTATAGGGTGTGCTGGCTCTGAGCGCAGCGTGACAGGCTCAGTGAAACATCTTTTCACCGGAGCAGGGGGGCTCCAGGCACTGCCGTGTGGGGTCGTGCACGCCATTCCGATGTGCTGCCAGCCGAGATCCGAATTTCTGCAGCGCTGGCACCAGCTGGTTGTCTTGCTGTGCCCTGAGCTGTTGAGGGAGCATCGAAGCAGCTGCTGTACAAAGCCTTCCTATAAAAACTGCCTAAGCCGGGCACACCTGGGCATCAGGACATGCCACGACGTATGTGTGCAGCAGGAGCTACAGAGAAACTCCTGTTGCCTTTCAGGGCAAAAATCCTTAACTTCAGTCTTCCAGGTTTGAAAATGAGGGTGTCGTGAATGTGGCCCCAGAGCGGGTGGGACCAGGGCTGTCGCTGGTGCCATGTCCTTGTCCTGTTCAGCAGCGGCCAGCTCCCACAGCTGAAGGTTGGCTGAAGTTGCCTGAGTGCCATTAGGAGGGACCATCCCCAAAGAGCGTGGGAGCCCATGGGTGTAGTGTGGTGTGCTTGTGGGAGCCCATGGGTGTAGTGTGGTGTGCTTGTCCTCAGCCATGGCATGGAGCCACCCGGGGCCCTGCTCCTCTCCCTGCCGGCCCCTTTGGGGGCACGTCCCCTTCCGTGGCAGAGGGATGAGCTGGGCTGAGGGAGTCACCAGCTGAAGAATCAGTTTATTTTGCCAGTGACTTTCCGTGCCACAGAGTCAAGAGCAAATGGCCAGGGGCAGCACAGGGATGTGGCTGATGAAGCAGCACTCTGAGGGTTTGACCACAGCCTGTTTGGCTGTAGGCACCGAGGTCCGTTTGGCTTGTGGCTGTGCTCACACTGCAGAAGAAGCCACATGCACCCTCCACCCCCCACCAAGGCAGCAGGTACTGCAGTGAGCCCAGGGGCCGGAGCTGGCCACAGGGTTGTTGTTCTCACATTTACGAGTAGAACTGCTTTTTACAACTAGGTGGGAACTGTGAGACGAAGACCTAGTGTTGGTAAATTGCTTACTTTTCCATGCAACAAGCTGCCTCTTAAAGATGTGCCTTTGCAGGTGAGCTGAAGTTTGCACGTTCTCTGCAGCTGGTTCGTTCAGCTCATCGCTCACTCTGCCCGAGGTGACTGTCACCACAGCTCTGCCTGCAGAGCCGGTCATGGCTGCGCTCCTCAGTCTGTCTCTGCCTGAAGCCTCTGGGTCAGCGGGGACCTCCCTGCAGAGAGGAGTGGCTTGTCCCAAGTGCGCAGCAGTGGGAACTGGGGTCACCTCCAGCACTGTATCGCTGCGCTGGCACCAGCTGATGTCTTGTGAACCACAGAAGGCCATAAAGGCACGCAAACTGTTTCAAGGGCCAGCTGGAACTGCTGTTATTAAGGTTGTTCTTTTAATATTTGAGCACATTTTAATGATGCTTTAAAAATGCTCTTTCCTAAATTAATATCTTTAAAAGGCATTTCTACAAACAAAGCAGCAAAGGGGCAATCAGGATGTGACGCTTTCATTCCCAGCTCATACAGTGGGAACAGTTCCTCTTTCTTCTGCTGCTATTTTTATGGATTTTGGCTGCAGAGCTGATGCTTGCTTAGTCTTTGATCTTAAAAAATACTTATGCAGAGGCTTTGCTTTAAACTTACAAATAGTTGTGCCCCTTTCTAGCTCGAAGCAGAGCTCCCATTGGTCCTGGAGTACTAGGGAAGCCTGCATTGTGTCTGCATGCAGCTTAGCTTGGTAAAATACCTAGTGCCCGAGCGGATGGTGCTTGAAACGGCAAGTTTTTGCCAGTGATACAGCAGCGGGTGGGTATCACTTACACCAATCCCGTAAAAATACTTGCAAAAGCATTCTCGGTTATCAGAGCACTTGCTCCACACAACAGTTTTAGCTGTGGTGTTCGGGTATTTTTCAAAGAGGAGTTTACAAATAGCTTTCCCGTTATCACCCCGATGATCTGTTACTGTCTTGCTTCACTTAGTCTGCTGATGGTTGCGTTAGGTGCACTTGCCAATTTATATAAGATGAAGGTTCAGTGTGTATATGAATGCTTCACACTTGTCTTTTGACACACACACTCTTATCAAATGGAGAAGGATTTGCCTTACAATGAATTACAGATTTGCTGATAATTGAGTGTTGTTTGCCTTAAGACAAGAGAGGGCTGCAGGGGCCCCGCCAAAGTGTTTCAAGGGCTGGTGTTTCCAGAGGGAGGAACCTCACCAAGGAGGATGGTCAGAACTGCCTCCTGATTGAATTAATAACTCTTGCGTGAGAAGTAGGACAGGGTTTAATCTAAAGGAGGCTGTGGCTTGATTTACGGTGTGTTGCTGCTGAGAGAGGGAAGGCTCTTTCCCTTCACCCGCTGTTTCTCCCTGAGCTGCCCGCTCCGGTTGGTCTCCTCCACTTATTGACCCAGGAGAAGCCTCTTGGCTTGCACCTTGGAAGAAATGAAAAGCAAAGCAATGAAACAGGGACAAAAAGGAAGTGAGTGAAAAAAAGGAAATGCGAAGTTAACTTTTGTAGTAGACCAGCTGGAGCAGCGAGCTCCAGCCAGGGTTTGAAAGGGGAAGACTTCATGTGGTCAAATAAATACATTTAAAAAAGCATCTAAACCCCCTGCCAGCAGCGTGCAGTGAGCCAGGAGGCAGGTGCCGATGTGCCAGGTTCGGGTGCTCCCTCTCCCGTGTGTTTGCCCCTCTCTGCAGGAGCCGGGTCAGTGCGATGGCTGCAGAGCCGTGTTGGGAAGTGGGTGGGTTTGCTCGGCCGGGCTGAGACGTGCAGCCCCCCCGGCCCTCATCCCTGGCATTTACCAGCACAGCCCCTGCTGCAGGATGGCCCTAGGGCCCTGGAGGCCCTGAGCAAAGGAGCCAAAACTTCTCTCAATGCCTTTAACCCAGGCCTGTACAATAAAAGATGAGTAACACTGATAAGCTAGGCCTAGCTGTCACCTTCCTTGGGGTCGCCATCCCCACGCTCCAAACCTGCTTGAACCTCAGGCTTCTCTTAGAGTTTTGTGCTTGTCATGGTAAAAGTCATACCAATGTTGTTGCTTGTATAAAGTATATAAAAGTAAGGCAGTTTGTTTCCTTGTCTCCCCAGCGGTTGGTGCTCTGGAAGATCTGCTCCCTTCCTTGTTTTCCCGCTGGGGATTTGTGTTAATTATTACCGGGGATTTGAGCGTTGGCTTTTGCTTCTGCAGGAAACATCCACATTACCCCCTTGAGCCAGGAACAGAATCACTTACCTGCCATAAAGGCTAACATAACATTCATAAAGTCAAAACTATAGTCTTTGAATATTTCATGAGTCTTTAGGCTCTGTCTACACCCTGCTGCAGAAATACTTGCCAACAGGCAAGTTTTCTTTCCAGCTCGGGTCAGCGGGTGGCTGGACTGCACACCAGGGCAGGCTTCGCTCTCCAGGTGCAACTCCATCCCATTTCCTTCTGCTAGCTCCTGCGGCTTGCCTTTGTCCGCACGTCTTGGATTCGACACATGGATGCTGAATTTGAGCAGGAGCTCAGGTGCCTCCTATAGCAGTTGCTTTCTTGCCAGGGAGCACCGTTCCGCAAGCTGACCCCATCGCCGCACGTTATTGCTGCGTTGCTGCTGCCTGCGAGCACCGAGGTTTCTGCGGTGCCCCTGCCCCTTTTCTGCTGGTTGTTTCACTCACACCTGCAGGCTTCCTCCATCCTGGAAGGTAAAACACCGGGCTGTGAGGTGGCTCGTTAGGGATTAAGGCGACTCTTTGAGGGCAGAAAGGGTTGAATGTTCTAAAAATAAAGACCTTCATTTGTTAGTTGTCTGCGTTTGTGTCATAGTCAACGTGTGCGTTGGGTATTTGCAAGCTTTGAATGTCAAATATTTACTAAGTCATGTCAAAGTGCCACAATGATGCTTTTATTAAATCCGCTACGTAGTCTGCAGCTGTCTTCTGCAGATGGTAGATCTTCTTCTGTCTCGCAAGCAAGGTCTGACGTTTCGCTTTCTGTCACATAGTTGTATTTTGGATAAAGTATATTTTAACTTTAAGTGCAGGAGCAAAATAACTGCAAGGTCCTCTGCAGGCCTGGTTACCTGAGCAGCCCTAAGGATGTTCCTGCAAGCCTAGCAAAACAACAGGCCCGAACTCTTTTCTTTTTGCAATAGTGAGATACCTGGATATATTTTTTCAGATCTTGTTTAAGTATTCAGGCTGTCTTGATTAATGGAAAGGAAACTTCCGGAGTAAGCATAAGGCTTGGTTTGTCTGAGTTTGCAGAATATTCCTGTAAAACATCCCTAGGCTGGGATGCTGGACAGAGGTGATGCGCTGGCTAAACCTTTGATTATTGTCTTAATTTGGTGTTACTCTTCTCTTGTGGTCCTGTTGAAAGTCACAGACCCGTCTCCTGACAAAACTGCGTTTAAAGTCAACCTGACAAATTAGAGAACAACCTTTTATCTAATTACAGGGCAGATTGGATAAAGCAATCGCTTCTGTGGGGTGTGTGTGACAACCATTTGTGGGTGATTATCTCTCTACTTGCTTCAGCTCAACACCCCATCCTTCTATAGCTTCTATTTTGGGATTTAGTGTTAGTGCAAAGGTGCCTGTAAGGCAGGAAAGGCTGTGGAGACACTGTGGTGGGGCAGTGGTGGCAGCAGTGGCCGGGTCTGATCCTGCCTCGTGGTGCAATTCCTTTTGGAATTTTGTGCAAGGTAAGATCCATAGTCTGGCGTGAGAAATTTTGTTGCACAGGAAACTCTTATGTGTAGCATAAAGCGAATTCATGATTATTTATAAGCAGCCTATCACTTGTCCTCATAAATATCAATATTAACTGGTGTTCTGGGTAAATTCCAATTGGGGGAACTCTGCCTGTACCCCGGCTAGAGGAGGGGCTGCGTGGCATTCTGAGATTAGGTACAACAAGTAATTAGAAGGTAAAGGATTAATCAGCTTTGAGTACAAGGGCTGGGCGGGATCTATAATCCTGCATGAGTCAGATCTTCACATCACTCTCTGCTCTTGATGTGTCAATTTGACAATATTAAATTGCTACAGCCAGTTTAATGGTCTGTGTAAGCAAGTGTGTGATCTCTTGTTATAATTGTAATCTTGTTATTGGCCTATAGAAGTTCTGAACGTGTCCAGACTCACATCCTCACTCAGCTATCAGGTGTGAATATTTGTGCTTATGGATTAAAAATACCTCTTTCTCTAAGTGTTACTGGAAAATTTATTGTTTCATTGACATATGCACTTGCTGCAAAGCTTGTTCATTTGAATAATCATAAAGACATAACTGGAGGAGGAGTGAATGCAAATCAAATCAGTATTGTTTTGAATGAATATTCACAAGTAGGTCTAGTTATTGCAGAATTCTTTCTTTCTTCTTAGCAGAGTGGCTCATCTATGAGATCTTGACTTCTGATGGGCAAAGCTGCTCTAAGTTTCAACCAGGGATGTTCATACCTCCGAGATACAAGCCATGCCTCTTCCCACATCTGCTGGATGACTTGCACTATTAACTTCATCCAGCGGGTAGGCAGCAACCTATGGCTGTGGTAGTGAATGCGTGGTTTGCTCCCAAAACTGCTTCTTAAGTGTTTTAGAGAAAAATGGAGTTGCTTTGGGAGTTTAAAGTTTCCCTGGAGAGAAGGCAGCTGTGTTTTGCGGGGGTCTGGAAGGAATCGCCCATTGAACAGCAGTGCCAGCCAGCTTGGCAGCTCCTCTGGGTTGCACCCAGTTGCTGGAAAAGGCTTTCACCTTCATTTTAAAAACACGCAATTCCATCCACTATCTGTTTCATCTCCTCATGCTCTTTCACAATGCTGTATGAGTACAGCCAGCCTTGTGATTAATCCTACTCATTCTCATACCAGTTTGCCATGGGAAATTTTCTTAAAATGAGCAATTCTCTATTCTTAGCAAGAGTTTGGTTTTTTTGTTTGTTTTCACCTGTATACTTTGACCATCCAGATTCAGCCTTTATTACTGCTCTCAATGGAAACAAGTTTGAAAAGTGTAGGTCTCACAGATACCTGATTTTTCATGTTTCATCTATTAATCACATATACTCAGTGTTCAAAACTTTCATTTTTGTCTAGAGACTGTTGGTAAGGTATTCCAGGAAAATATTTGTTGTCTCCTGTTGTGCTTGTCCTGGATGGAGCGGGATGCTCAGCATGCAGAGCACGATGTCTGGGGTCTGTGGGGGTGATTAAGGCTTAGGGCAGGGATGTTTGCTTCATCTTTGGGTGGCGTGGGCTGTAAAACCATCCTGGTCAGGGCTGTTGGGAGCACTTGGAGTGCCCTCTTGTGATGAGCCTCTGGCTGAAGCAGCAGTTCTCCACGTTTTCTGAAACCTCTTGTGTTATCCTTCTCCGTCCCACCTTCTGCCCGCAGTTTCTTCACAGCTGCACCTGCCAACGTGGAAACCCTCTTCTTTGTCTTTCAGCTCGGCTTGTAAAAATAAGCTACATTTCAGCACGAGGTCTGGCATATGGCAAAGCTTGTCACTCCATTTGGAGTCCAAACCGGGTTCTGTTGCCTCCTTGCAAACAGCAGCTACTGCCGTAGAAATCCTTCCCACTGAGGCACGTTTTGCCCTTTCTCCCTTTTCAAGGCCTGCTATGAGAGATGGAAAGGAGGTTACTCTGCTCCTGCTCTAATCAGAAGATCTAAAAAATACAATGTATTTATTTATAATTATAATTTAGTATTATTATACATTCCCCTGGATTGCTCCTGCTGCTGGGCGAGGAGGCAGAGAGCTTTGCACACTGGCTCCTCTCAGGGGGTCTTCAGGAGAAATTAGGATAAATGAGTGTGGGAGAAAGATGGATGGTGCTTTGGTGGGTGGGAGCGTAAGCCTGCAGAGCACGAGATGCTCTCACTTATCAAAGTCCCGTAACAGAGCTCTGGCAGAGCCAAAAGATGCTCTTCCAGCCCCACGCGGGCAACTGCAGCCACCGCACAGGAGACCATGGGGGGTTACGCTTTTTGGGAGGTGCAAACCCGATGTGCGTCTCACTGCCTCTGCAGCTCGTCCCGGAGCGTGCTGAGGTGTGAAATGAGCCCCAAAGCTGGGTGTTCTTCTCACGCCGCCTCTCGCCTGTTGTTAAATGGGGAGTTGTGTTTCTAGGACAGTTAATTTTCACCTTGCATGGGCATTAGGCGTCTGTTCCAAAGAAATCAGTGGGAATCTTTCCTTTGACTTTCGTGTTGATCCAGCGTCCCTTGCATCTAGTTTGTATGTCAGAAAAAACCAGTTCTCTCCCTCCCCGTTGCTTTTTAATTTTGTTAATACTATGAAGTCCCAACAATTTTTGAGTCCAGCATACATGCAGACCATTTTGTTCCCAGATCTTTTGCTTCCTATCAGGATCTTAAAGTTGCAGCAGGCGACTCTTTAAAACACTGTGACGTTAAGTGCTGCAACCTTGCTTTATTACAAAACATGTATTTGCCAGAGCAAAGAAGAATTTGGGTTAAAGGAAAGTAGATATTTCCATTTCCTTATTTCCAAGGGGTGTTGCAATACCTCCTGATGTAAAATTACCTGCAAAGGAGCCTGCGTCACTGCGTGTCGACATTGTGCCACAGAGGAGAAGGACAAGATTCTCTGCTGAATAAAATTTGCTGTTGTGGAGATCTAAAAGCCCTTTGTCTCATAAGATGCTGATTAACTTGGGTAGTTTCAGGCTGACTGGATTTCACAGTATTAAAATAGATAATGATTGCAGTGTTTATTATGGAATAATAAGCATAAGACAAAAGCTTTTGCTAATGCAAAGCACTTCGCCTCGGACAGGCTGTGTCCGACAGTGAGACATTGCCATCTCTTGGGCAGGTGCAGCCTGACCATAGAATTTGTTTAAAACCTACAATAATAAAAAGCCCCGTAGTGTAGCTGAGAACTAGGAAAGGGCTGAGTCTGTCACTGAGCCCAGCATCCCGGTATTTTAGTTGATGCTATTCATACGTATACATCTTAATACTGGTAACGCCACAATCTGACTCAGAAATCAGAAACTCAGCTTGTTATCTCTTTGTGTAAAGCTGGTTGCAGTTACCAGGTTGATATCCCTTAAATATTCCAAGCTGTGACTCATTTCCTCTCAACTTATGAGACTGGAGAAGTTTAAATACAATTACATTTGGGATTATTGTCATTTACCTCCTAGAGCCGGAGCCTTTTTAACACAAGGCTCAGAATTGACTTTTTTAAAATGAAATCTGCAATTTTCTGCAACCACAGGGTTTTAAGAGTTTAAGCTTTAAGAGTACTAAATATTACAAGTCTCAGGGCAAAACTACGAGTGTTGGCAATATTGATGCCTGACTTGCTTCTTGATACTACATCTCCTTTTTTAAAAAGAAGGTGTGTACGTATAAGCTCCTGATTTTAATTAAATTCTGTCCTTCAGAAAGGAAAGTGGCAGGTGTATGGAGACCTTCTGTGAAATAATTAGATGAAGACTGATAATATTTGGCTTAATCCACAGTGCTGCAATAAAGGTTCTTAGAAAACAGCACCTGCCCTTTGCTGATTAATAGGCGGCTGCTGTGTTAGTGATCCCGGCATACACCTTTGGTAAATGTTGCCTGTTCTAATAGTAAAAAAAAAAAAACTTCCTGAAACTTGGCAGCCAGCCAAATAAATTTTATTTGTGGAACTTTAAATTTATGAGGATAATTGCACCTGATCCAGGTACAGCAGCATCTGTATGGCCAAATCTTTCCCGATTTGTTAAAAAAAAAAAATCATTTAAAAATGTTGAATATTAGAATATGAATTTTTAAACAATGATGGTTCACCGTTTTGGATCAAGTTTTGAACTTTAGATATTTGGCCTCTATGGGCCTGTAGGGTCTGTGCAAAGAAAAAGTGAGAAACTGTTTGTTTCCTGAAAGAGCCCCAAATACTAACGCCTGCGCCGCATCGGTAGAGCTGCCAAGTCTGGTGTTGGAGCGAGGGTGGTACAGGGGTGTCTGCTGGAGGGAGAAGGTGTTGGCATGATGGGATGTACCCCTAAAAACTTTGGGGAAGGCGGATATGTGGGATGAGCGAGACAACAGGCAAATAAGACAATACAAACAAGGGTATAAAAAATTAGAGACAATATAAAACTTTATGGTGTGATTTTTGTTCTTGGAGTTCAACAACATGCAAGAGGAAAACTTCCTAGAAATACTCCCGTTTATACATATATGCATGTGTATATCATGGAATCACAGAATCATTAAGGTTGAAAAAGACCTGTAAGATCATCAAGTCCAACCACCACCCCAACCCCACCATGCCCACTAAACCATGTCCCGCAGTGCCACGTCCACACGTTTATATATATATACACATATATATATATATTCTGCCCCCCCCGCTACAGTGCTTAGATGTAGAAACTCCTCTGCTCAGAGTGGTCCAAGCAGCCTGTTGACTCCTCCAGAGCATCTTTCTCCAGGCACACTGCTGCCAACTCACCGATCCTCTCTCCTCCTTCCTTTGGCTCCATAAATGCACTTTGGTTTCTGAATTGTACCCACCAGAAGACAGAAAGGGTCCTCGCCTCTTTAAATTGTTCAGAAAATCCAGTTAAAGTTGGATGTTCATAGAAAATCACTCTGACAGTTCATCTCCTTGCCATGATATTATCCAAAATACAATTTTATAGTCCACAGTGCGAGTAGTTTTAAAAGATAAATTACAGCTCATGACTGTTTACAGGGGTCACTGTGATTCCTACCAAATAATTCACAGGCAAATATTTAGCCTGAGAGAAATAAATGTTTTGAATCAGTTAGGTATCTATTTAAACATAATCCGTTATAAATTTGGATACATAAAAACTGCTGGTTTGTAATATGCTATAGGCATGGTGTACTTCGGGATTATTTTGATCTCAGAGTAATTAAATACTGGGATATACATCATGAAGTGATGAAGAATTTGCTCATGAAGGAACACAAAGGCAGCACATTACCTCATAGGTAGTAGGTACTGCGTCCATCTCATGGCTTTCATATATTAAACATGAAAAAGGAGATTTCAACCAGAAAATATAATTTCCAGGAAGCTGCAATAAAGCAACTGTTGCTCTTTGTGTCCTGCAAATAGTGACAGTGGAGACCTTTCTGTGCTGCTTTAAGGACTATACAATATATACAGTTTTTGTTCTTTATTTTAGCATGTACTCCTGTGAATACAACAATCTCCCTATTTGTGGATGGGAAAGAAGTTTCTGCATTAGTAGATATTCGTCAGGTGAGGTAGTTGCACTGCGTTATGACTGCGTATCGCTTCCCTACTTCTTTTAGAAGCAATAATTTTGCTAGGAAGGCTTTTGCTCGTGGTGCATTCAGCCGGTTCCCATTGATACCAGGAGCAGTGGGGGACGGGGATCATGAACAGGGGACCTGCCACGGGCACCCGCTGTCCCCGCTGACCTAGGCTGGGGACACATGCCACCGAAGTGGTCCCAGAGGGTGGCACTCAGGGGGGTCCCGGGCTGCTTTGACATCTTCAGCCGTAGCATGTGGCCGATGGAGGGGCTGACAACCCTCGTCCAGAAGGGACAAGCCGCTGTCATCAACCAGCCTGGCCCCCCAGCAAATATCATCTTCCCTGAAGGATGGTACTGGAGACGAGGAG
The DNA here is from genome assembly GCF_030936135.1 of Gavia stellata. Classification (NCBI taxonomy): domain Eukaryota; kingdom Metazoa; phylum Chordata; class Aves; order Gaviiformes; family Gaviidae; genus Gavia; species Gavia stellata. The sequence continues at coordinate 27,638,055 of NC_082604.1, read as the reverse complement.
GGAAACAATCCCACCACTTGCTATTAGCAAAGGCAAGGCTATTGAGGACTATTTTGTTTCTTAAACACACTGAAGGAAAACAGCCGTACACCAGAGAAGCAGGGTTTCTGTGACATCCCCGAGCCCAACACACAAAGGGAGACCAGGGTGAAAAAGGGGAGCCAGGTAATTTTATCACTTTTTCCCTTTGGCCATCTAGAGTTTCCAGACGAGCACAATGGACGTGTTTCTTAGTCAAAGGCAGAGGCATCTGTAGGTCCTGACAAAGGAGATCCGTGCCCCGGAGCAGGGCTCGGAGCAGAGCCGCAAACTGCTCCCCACTGCAGTGAATCGATGCATGGGGGAGTGCATTTGTTTGCAGGGCCATTTTGCACTGCTAAAAGGGCTTCAAAAATCGGCACCAGTGTAGGAGTTCAGCCCGATGAGCTACGACTCGTGTGCAGTAATTCTGGTCTCTCACATAAATAAGTACATGTTACTGCTATTTTAAATATGCATTTAGGGACTCTTAGAGTGATTGACTCGATAGAACGTAATAGGTATCATGAAGTTCTTATAGTCCTTAAATAACTCCCTAAATGCTTATTTATGTGAAATGGTAGCTTTTGGATCCTTCTAGTCATTATATTTTAACGTGCAATAAATCTCTATTTAGGTGTAACTGCACTGCCACCCTGCAGACTTAGGAAATTTAAAACAACATATGGTGTAGGGTCTGTGGGATATACTGGCATAGACTGATGCAGGTTTTTTTCTGATTTTATTTTCCCCTTGATGTCTGAATCTTAATACCACTAAATGCAATTATACTGATTTTACAGGGAGATTATTTTATTCCTTTGCATCCAGTGAAAATCCCTATGGCAGTATTTTTTTGAAGTCAAGCATTTTAAAATCCTACATGAGTAGTAGCTCCTTTTTCTATATAAATGACTTGTTTAATTTTTACACCACACAATATTTAAAGCTCTCATCATAAATGAAAGCCCCCCAAAATTTTAAGCTGAAAACGGAACAACTTTAGAGATAAATTCCAAAGAATTTTTTTTTCTTTTGCATTTTTAGGTTTTATTTTTCTCAAGCATTTAGTTTATAATTCTTTCTTTTGCAAAAAAAAATGCAAATTAGTACCCCAAACGCTGTGCACATGGACACACCATACTGACCTCCCGGCTTCCAGGATGGCTGCAGTGTTCCCAGAGTGGGCTGTTCTCCATGGCATCTGAATTAGCAGCATCCCCAGATGGAAAAAGATTTTGATCTTTTCTATTTTGTGTGCTTTGTTGTGGTGTTTTTACACCACTTACAGTGCAGTTCCGTATTCATATGTCGCGTAGAAAAATTTGACATTATTTAGGTGAACATGGAATTTGATGTAAAGTAAAGGCTCTGCTACAGAGCTGTATTCTGTCTGTTCTGACATGTTGTTCTTAGTAAAGGGAATTTAACCATTTTTTTCCCTTTTGTGGGTAAACCAGGATACATTGGGAAGAGAGGAATACAAGGACTCCCAAGAGGATCTGGACAGTGAGGACCAAAGGGAGAAGAGTAATCAGGTGCTCAGTGGTGAAGCAGGACTTCCTTCTTGGAGGGACAGACTGCCCTAGAAGACCTCCAGGAACTGCAGGCTACAAGGGACAACTGGGTCCCAGAGGTGACACGGGACTGAGAGGTAACTGGGGAGAAAAGAGGTCCAAGGGGGACAAAGAAGAAATGGGTGGGAAGGGCTGGAAGGGACACATGGGGTCACCTGGTGTCTGAGGATTGTTGGGGCCCAAAGGAGGTCCTGAAGTCCCTGGGAAAAGGAGTCAGCCTGGAAAACATGGGCTGGCTGGATTTCCAGGTTGAAAAAAAGAGAAAGGACAGAAGGAAAGTGGGGGAGAAAATGAAATTGTAGCTTTTTCAGTGGGTCTTAAAAAAACCCAAAGCAAACAGCCGTCTGCTTTTTTTTCACCCAGCAAGGGTGAAGTCCTGCTGTCCATTTAGTGCTGCCTCTAAGCGACACTTAGGAGGCTACGGCATACTGACGAAGAGAGGAGGAAAAAGGTTGTATCTTGACTTGATTAATTTATCTATTGTACTGTCTTATATGGAAATTTTCCCTCCCCTAATTAACAGCATAGCAGAAAATTTTCATTTCGGCCTGTTTTCTGTTTAGCTCAATTGTTTTGTGATAATGAATAAAGGAAACCAGAACATATTTCAATTTTTCAGAAAATAAAATTACTGGGGGGGAGAGGAGGGCCTCTTCCAGGAGGTCTGCTAAATTGTTGTGGGAAATCTTGTGAGAAGTGTTAACTGTTTTTTTTACACAGAAATGTTAATTTCCTTTTAATACTTTTTACCCAGCTCAAATGTAATTTAGTCCCATTTTTACCCACTTCCTATTCTATGTGAATATTCTCTTTTCCAGTTTGCCTTCTTGATACATGAGCATTAAGATTTTAAATTACCTTTTATTACAAACCTGGCTTATTTTCTATGCTGCTTGAGTTTTCACTGTTTCCTCCTTTATTGCATTTCCAAAACAGATTTTGTCAGTTTATCAGTCTACCTTGTGTCTGCAGGTCTAAATTTTCTATTTTCATTTGCAAACAATTGGAAGTGGAACCCTCTGGGAGGTGCTTTTTGAGTCTCCTTTAAGAAATACTCCATTAATTTAATACAAAATATATTTACACAGTTTTTCGTGTCCCTCTGTGTTTCAGAATGGCAGCCAGGGAGAGGATCCCGCAAGGACAAGGTTGCTGCTGCCGCATCCAGGTTCAGGACCCCTCTGTGTCCCAGGAGGAGCCTCAGGCTGCAGAGGAGGGGAGAGGTGAGGGTCTCCAGTGAAGTCATTCCTTTCCTCCCCACTCTGATAATGATGGGGAGCCGGCATTAGGGTTGCCAGGATTAGTGGTTGCAAGACTGCTGCTTCCTTGGGGAATTGCTTTAATGCTGGCTAAAGCTTCCTCCAGGATGAAAGCCTCCTGGCTTTCATGGGTTTACTTTTGCCAAGCCCCAGGAGGGTCTTTTATTGACCCAGAGTTATGAGAAGATCACAGCCTTTCCTACCCATGGCTGGTGGACGTGCTGGTATGGACACAGCTTTTTTTTTTACTTAGCTTTGCAAATCTCAGTCAAAAACAGCTATCTGCAAATATGCAAGGCTAGGAGTGTGTTTGAAATGTACTTTGAAGGAATTTTAATGGCCCACAAGCATCATTTATATCACTAAAATGTAGATCCAGATCCCCTAAATAAACAGAGTCATTAATCTAGTGCTAAATCTTAATTTACACTCTCAACCAGTAAGTTTTCCAAACGACTTCAGTAACTCAATAAGCACTGTATAATTTAAAAACTGGCAGTTGTCACATAATCTAATAATACTATTCCAGACTGCTACTATTCAAGCTATTCAGGAAAATACAGTAACCCAGTATTAAAGCTGTGTTTCTTGCTTTATCTTTCGTGTGCAGCAAATACGGCATTAAACTGAAGTCTGTGAAAGAGTAGCTTTGGTGAATATGGAGGCAACGCTGTAAAATGCAGTAATCTTAGTTAAAAATGGTTACTCTTCCCCTATTGAATAACTTCTGTTGCTAATGAAAAGTCCTGAGTTAAGATCAAAAGAAGGATTTTATGATGGTTGGTTTGATTGCCTTTTATCTTCGCTTTATGTGTCCGTGATCTTGTCAGAAATATAACTACTCAAGACACAAGTATTTTTAACTTCCGTTTCAAACATTGAGTCCAGTTGCAGTATTGACAAGGGTTATTAATCTTTAAAAAAGAACTGTTTGAATTCAGGATCCAGCTCTGTTTTCAGCAATACAAATGAGCATCAGTGAGTGCTGGTGCAGGTTCCATTGCAGGAGCTGTGACAAGCCCATGTCCTACAAGGCTAGAGCATCTCGCCACAAAACTCCTAACTGATTTCTTTGGAATAGCCTAAAAAGCTGGTGACTCAATCTAGCCTGGTATGCTTAGTAATAGACTTCCCTTAATCAAGTTTTTATTGCTGAAAGCTGTAGACTATTGTGTGGGAAAAGGTGCTCACAAATAAATCATGGAGGATTACAATTCTCTCCACTTACATTAAAGGAGAATTGATTGTTTTCTCCAGCCCACCTGAAACAAGCAGCCTTTCTTGTCCGGCAGCTGAGCTTCGAGTGTACTGGTATGTAGTAAATTCAGAGTGATTGAATGAGACAGTTTCCTTGCTCGTATTTCACCAAGACAAGGCAATGAAAGGCAGCCTCACATTCCTGCGTTTCGTACTGCACCCTGAACTGGGTTGGGAAATCTAAGAATAAACGCTGGCCCATTTTAATGTCACCGGGGAAGTAAACGAGTGCTGCGATTGCTGGGAAAGAGTGAGGAAAATCAATTAACCCATGAAATCCGGAGGGGTTATCGGTTCCAATAAGAATAATGTTGTCGCAACCCTCCCGGGGGAGATTTGTCCCAGGGGGACAAACCCCTCCCCAGGTACCCTGCTCTGCGCCGGAGGTGGAGGGAGCAGAAGGCATTTGCTTGCTCCACCTCTGCATTTACCTGGGACAGCCCGGATTTGAGGCCGGATTCCCATTTCGGTGCATTTCCATGCAGGCACATGCACACATGCACTCATGATCTCATACAGCTATTTCTGTAATTTCTCTTTTACCTCTTCTAAACTCCCACCGCACAGAGGGGAGTGCAATGCCAAACTCTGCACACCAAATACTGAGAGAGAAACCTGGACCCTGCTGAAGCAAATGGACAAATTCACACTGAGTCTGACGGTACTGAACCATGATCTGTGAGTTGAAAGAGGGGTGTCCCTAAAGCCCTGAAAACTGGTGTTGGGGGAAGAGCCAAAAAAGTCCCATGTGAAGAGCAGTGTCCCAGTCGGGGAAAGCATTTGAACTTCCTCAAATTTCAATGTCACCTTGCTCCTTTCAGGGGACTTTGCCAATCCCCCCTTCTCCCTGCACCGTGCAGGCTCTCATTGGCCACAGGAGCAGCCGTTACACAAATAAAACCGATTCTTTCCGAAAATAAGTTTGTCTTTTTCAAAGCGCCATTGAGGGGGTGTCGTCCTGGGAGCAGGACTATTTATAAGGTAGGAGATAGCACGCACTGGTCGTTTAGTCTTCAGGCAGGATATTTGCAATGATGTCATAGAATTTAAGACATAGTGGCAATATAATTTGTCTCAAGAAAAGTTACTGTCTGCAATGAATGTATAGCTGCATGAGGACTAGTGTTTTTCCTCCCCTGTATAAGAACTTGAAATAATTAAGTAACAGAAAGTGCAATCATCTCCCTGATATTTAAAGCTGGGAGATTGGACTTAAATGCCTGTTGTGAACTGGAGTATCAAAATACTATAATTTTAGGGACCAAACCAAAGAACAACTCTATTATTACAATGTTATTACGGGAAACATGGTAACAATTAGTGGCTATTTAGATCCAATTAAATAAAGATGTACTCAATGAGATGTCACTGCAGCAGTTTAATTCTTCATATTTTGTGTACACTGTGAAACATACATAATCTTTCCTGGTGGGTGGGTTCAAATGAACGATTTTAGAATCAGTGGTGGTGAGCTAATGTAATGAAAAAGTCCAAAAATGCAGTTTTATTAAAATGCATTTATATACTTAGGAATAATTATTTTAGGAACAGTCTTGCCCATTATAATGAAAATCAGTTAATGAGTCCTTGCTCTGAGTGATTTATTTTCTAAACAGGCTGGTAAGGTATAATTTTTTTTATTAATTATGTTTTTCCAGTATGTGGTGGCAATCCATCAATCTGGCTATGTAACTGGGGAGTGTCTGCTTTTAAATCTTCTTGCAGAAGTGGTTTGTGACAGTAAAACATAGAAATGGGAAGTTACAGGTTTATGTAGTTACCTCCAGCAGTGGCAAGAGAATATACTCCCGTATGAGTATATTCTTCAAAAGGAGAATTTGGTGCTTTTTTTCCTTCCTAGACAGCAGATGACTCTCCTTCTCTGCGACCGCGGCTGCTTCCCTGCTGCTGGCTGTAAGGTCTGGCTCCTCTCTGCCTGCCTGCGCTGAGCGCTGCCCTCCCGTGCCAACCATCCCGGAGTGAAACTCTTCATGGTGAGGTTGGCAGGGGCTGGTTGGGAGCAAATACAGGCCTATGGCAAAAATCAGTGCCCGGTATCCTGTCCTAATGCAACGCACGCATGGAGAAGGGATAATTTATCCTTTACTGGAGCCGATGGGGTGAAGAATAGTTGAACGGCAGCAACGGGCAACAGTGATCGCTGGGGATTTTGTGTGGATAATCAATTTTCCATTAAATGATTTGGTTTTGTGTGAAAATGGAAAAAATCATGACCCTTTCCTCTAAAACTGGATTCTTAAAGATTGAAAGATTACAATCCAGACCCCAAATACCTGACTTTGGGTCGGACCTCCTTTTGCCCTCTGGATGGCAAGGAGAGTCAGAGTTTCTCCTGGTGACTTTTTCATGTAATGAAGTGCTGTAGCTGCTAAGGAAGGTTGGATTACAGGTTCAGCAAGAAAGGGAGACTGTTCTGTTTGTATTTACAGGTCGGTACACTGGTTTAAAAAAGAAACAAAGATGCTTTATATGACAAGTCATCTGAGAGGCGTCATCTGTTCTATAGGAAAAAATGTCTGCTTCTTACTTTGTTCTTTCTTCCTGGTTCAGCTAAATCAACACTTGAAAAATAAAAAGACTGGACCTGAAAGTTTACACTAAAAGAACATGCAAGTCCAGAAAATCAGTCAGTAACAAAGAAAAAATTGACATAAAAATTTTGGAATACTTGATGTTTCATTTTGTTTCCATTTATTCTTTTAGAGCAAACCTTTTTATAATGTGCAGTTGTGTTGGACTCTGAAATCATTATTTAATTATTCCTAATCATACACTCGGAAGAGAGACATCATGGGTCCCAGTGATCGTATAACTCTCAGTCAGTCCCTTGAACTTCTATTGATACCCGTGGGAGCACTTCCAACCACAGCAACCAGGAGCAGCCAAATGACAAGCGCTCTGTAGGGTGACAGTCAATAAGGGTGAGCAGGCAGGAGGTTTTGCTAATTTTGCTTTACTTTCCCCATAAAATTGAAGGTTTGTAACGTAGTCCTCCAGGCAGATGCCCATATGTGCCTGACACTACTCCTGCAGGTCTTCTGGCTTTCTGGGGAGCACGCAAATGCAAAGGGTGTTGTGCAGCAATTTATTATTGTGTTCGTCTTTTCCTACAGCTGGCGTCATGTGGAGCTCACCGGGGCCCATCTCGGTGTTTGTGATGCTGGTTGTTGCCGCTGTGCACGCGGGAGTGAAGGTGACCCCGGCTATGAAGTACACGAAGACAAAGCCCTTACAGCTGGCGGGTGACGGTGCCTCTCACACCCCCCTCAACCCCCTCGCGGGGAAAAACCCGTTCCCGGCAGCACCGGGCAGAGCCAAGTTACCCACGCCGAGCGCCACAGCCCGAGGGACCACCACACTCTTCCCCTTCGAGAACTACACGCTGGACACAGCTGATTTCTTCTTCAACTGCTGTGACTGCTGCCCACCCGCTGCAGGGCCCTGGGGGCAGCTGGGGGAGCAGGGACCCCCAGGTACAGCGACGCCTGCCTCGCCGCTCTCAGCTAAAGCGCGTAAATCATATCAAGGAGTCTCCTGCTTTTCCTTCAAGAAATGAGTCAGCAGGACTTGTGCAGCAAATGCCAATTGTGATTATACCTCGCGTAAAGCCAGAGCAAAAAAGCACACGCCAGCCACATCCCAGAAGTTATAAAACACCAATATGAGTGGGAAAGCCCCAAAAAGGAGCTTCCTCCCCATGGCACTCACTTTGAGGACCACGCTGGCGTGGGAGTGCATGCAGAGCTGGCCCCATACCACGTTGCTGCTGGCGGGTGCCCCGCATGGCCGTGCTCTTCAATTCTCCGTCCCTGTGTCTGATCCCCTGGGAGTCACAGATTTGCTTTCACCTTCACTTCAGCCATGGTTTTATGACCCTCAAAACTACCTGCAAGCAGTTTTGTATCTTTGCTGAAGGTTTATGATAAAAGCCTCTTTTTCTTGGATTTTTTCCCCTTGGAAAAGAGGAAGTTAAATAGAAAAATAGGTTTGGGTTCAAATTTTGAAATAATTATTTGCTCTCACAAGAGGCAGCTCTGTATAGAGCACCTAAATATTTTATAGGACATACTTTGTCTCTTCTTTCTACTGCTAAAATACATATCTATAGAGTGCCTAATTCTAATACCGCTATAATGAATAGTGCATTAGTCTGCAAATGTTCACTTTAATAGCACTAATATTGGAGATAGAAACTATTCATCTGAGGAAAGGTGGTAAAATCATGAAATAATTTTCTTTTAACACAATGTACTCGAGGGATTTTCACTTCCTGTAGCTCGGAAGGGATTGGCTAATGGAAATTATAGTGGCTGCAGAGGCAGTTTGCACTCATACATCTCTTGAGTGTTGATGGAAAAGTCCTTGTGCAAATGGGTTGTGTTGTGATGGTTGAAGCTGCCATAGTCTGCTCCCAGACGTGCACCACGAGTCTCTAGATTCCACCCACTCTAGTGGATGAAAAAGTAAAAAAAAGATTGAAGCCAGCTCGCTTGCCTTTCACCCCACCCTGTATGCAGTATGGAGCTGTCTGCCAGGTTCCACTTTTACATTTGCAGACTTAGTTCTTTTTAAGGAGAGGGACAATTACGAAGCTATGGGAGCTCCTTAGATGTGCTCAAAGACAGATTACTTCTGATGTTTTATGAATGTCTGAGTTCCTGTGGCTCAAGGGCAGCTGAAAGTTGGTTTTAAAAAATCTTTAACTACAGCCACAAGTGAAATGTAAAACTGTAAGATTTGGGGACTGCAGTAGCTGAAAGGCCAAGGCTGGGGAGCTGCGTGCCTGACCAGGGGACCTGTGAGCGTGCACCCCACTAATCTCAGCACGGGCAGTGCGGCGTTGCCCTTACCACCCCTCGCCTTTCGCCCTGCTGCAGGGTTTCAGCTGCAGTGTCTGCAACGTGTAGGGGAGCAGGGCTCAGGCCAAACCCAGCTGTCTCATCCCTTTTTTCCTTCAGTTGTATGATGCCAAACAGCCAACTCTTCCTGGGTGATGGAAACAGCTTGCCTTACATGCATCCCTTGATGCCATGTTGCCTAGCTATTATTGTGAGTTTTCTTTATAAACTTAAACCTTCGAGTTGCTAAGATAATTTTCTTGGTGTGATTACGTTACAGGTCCCAAGGGGGAGAAGGGAGATGCTGGTCTGCAAGGTCTGCCGGGAACTCCAGGTCCTCAAGGTCCAAAGGGTTCTAAAGGAGATAGAGGTAAAGCAGACTAAGTGCTCATTTTGAAAACAGTTGCTGTTGTCCTCATCGAATACCACAAAATTATAGGAAAAAATATTTTTCAAAGGTAACGGAGTATGCTGATATGGATTGACACCTTGAGAGATTTAGCTGGCGTTAGTGCAGGGACAATAACTCAGATGGTGGTAGCATATGCGCAGGCGGTATAGGAACAGCTGCTCATAAAGATCTCACTCAAAACTCCTTGTTCTGAATGGGAGTTTAAAAACTGGTTTCAATTTCCTTTGGATTAGGGGCATAAGTAGGAAAAAACCACCATGGAAGCTACGCACAGGTGTAGAAGCTGCATTTCAATTTAAGTATCTCATGCAAAATGATTTCAGCTAAGATTCAGAACAATTATTATCCATCAGTAGTAACCGAAAGGAAACTCTGCCCTTCATTTCACGCTCGGAGCAGCTCTGTCCTGCTGCCACACTCCACTGGTAGGACCCTGCGGCTGCCTTCAGTCGTGGAGAAACACACAGCAAAGCTGATAACGGGGGTGCCCGCAGCAGCGTGTCAGTCAGTGCAGTCTCCTAGGATTTGATTCACTTCTTGAACAAGACTTTTGGCAATCCTGGAGTGAGAAACGCAGAGGTGTCGTCTTCTCCATCTTGTCATTAAACAGCAGCAACCGCCTCCCAATGAGACACTGATTAGAGTCAGAAATCCAACACTCGGGTGGGATGCAGTTGTCTGCGTGATGGTGCTTGGTGCTGTGAGGTTTCTGAAGGCATTTCTTGAAAACACATTGCTCATCTCTGTTTTATTAATGAAGTGAGGGACACATGCAAAATGGTACCAGTCATCTTCTGTGTAATGATTGCTGTGCTGCAGACAACGTCACCAACAGTGTATTAATGGTGAAATGTCCTAGGAGGCAAAGGGGAGCAAGGCGAGCGAGGAGTAAGTGGAAACCCCGGTTATCCAGGCAAACCTGGGCTGCAAGGTACGTAACAGGGGCTGGGAAAGCCAGGAATATTGCACTGACCTTTCCCTTTGCTGTTGGTGATGTCCCTCCATCTCCAAAGCAATCCAATACTAATGCTTTTATCTTTTTTTCCCCCCTACATTGTCCTTTTCCTAGGTGAAGCTGGAGTAAAAGGCAATAAGGGCAACTACGGCTTCCCTGGACTGAAGGGACAAAAGGGGTCCAAAGGGGACACTTGTGAGAACGGGACTAAAGGAGACAAGGGAGATAGAGGGGATGTCGGAGACCCGGGAGCGGACGGAGAACAGGGTGGCAAAGGGGAAAAGGGAGACACAGGGGAGAAGGGGTACTGCGGGGAGCCAGGGGGGAGAGGTGCGAAGGGAGAAAGAGGGGAAGGGGGGACAAAGGGCGAGAAAGGCAGCAAAGGGGAGATGGGGGTTGAGGGTATTCAGGGGGTGGATGGAAAACAGGGAGAAAAGGGTGAGCAAGGAAGTAAGGGTGAAAAAGGGGACCTGGGACCCGCTGGTGTGACAGGACCTTCTGGGCCCAAGGGGGTTGCCGGCAGCAAAGGGGGCCGAGGGGCCCCGGGAAAGAAAGGCTCCCGTGGGGCGAAAGGAGCCCGAGGGGACACCGCAAAGCTCCTGCGATCGGCGTTCAGCGCCGGCTTGTCCAAGCCCTTCCCTCCGCCCAACGTCCCCATTAGATTTGACAAGATCTTGTACAATGACCAAGAAGATTACAACCCTTCCACCGGGAAATTCAACTGCAGCGTGCCCGGGGCGTACGTCTTCGCCTACCACCTGACGGTGAGAGGGCGTCCAGCCCGCGTCAGCCTTGTCGCCCGCAGCAGGAAGGTGGCCAAAGCCCGTGAGACGCTCTACGGCCAGGAGATCGACCAGGCATCCTTCCTGACCATCCTGAAACTGAGCGCGGGTGACCAGGTGTGGCTGGAGGTTGCGCGGGACTGGAACGGGGTCTATGTCAGTGCTGAGGACGACAGCATCTTTACGGGGTTTCTTCTGTATCCAGATGTTTTTGAGATCCTGCTATAGATTTAAAGGGCAAAAATGTTGCTGAGAAACACACCTTTCCCTCTGTCTGCAAGAGGAGAAATGAGCATCAGTTTAGCATATTGGTTTAGTTGCTAGGTTTCATGATCTTTTAACAAAAATAATTATATTTGCAAAATATTGATTAGTTTTAACTAGCAGCCCCAAGAAGCGGCATGTCCTTTGCATGGGTGGGTGATGGCTAAGAGAAACCTTTGTCCAAATGCCAGCAGGACCAGCACGCGGAGGGGATTTCACATCACAGATTTCAGGTTTGTAATTAGCCTATTCAAATTATGTAATAAAACCCATTGTCCGACTGCAGTTTTAATCAGGCCAGCTTCTGCAATCCTTGCATGGTCAAAACTCCTCTGGAAATCAGTACCGAAAATCATTGGTTTTGGACAAGAATGCAGAGTTTGATTTGTAGAGCTTAATCAGATGTGAGCACGAGCAGTAGGTGTCTTGAAATCACATGAAAAGATTTAAAGTTATTTTATCATTGAATCAGTATTATCTACTACTTTAGACTTGGTCATGAATTATATAAAGGTTTGTCTAAAAGAGTATGCGAAGTATTTGATCAGTTCAAACCCTAACTGTTGTTCTTAGGCAAAAATATACCTGAAACTTTCAAAAGTAATGGAGAGAGATGCATAATCCACCCTATTAGGCTACTCAGCCCCCCCCCGTTTCTGAGCTGCTGGTGATTCAGCCGGTGCTGCGGGGTTGGCCCTCGGCTGCGGGGAGGAGGAGGAGGCAGCCAGGAGCAGGCTTTGGCACTCGCACAAGTCCTAAGGCATTGTGACGGCCCAGTGGACATGTGGGCACGTTTTTAAAAAGCTGGTTTGCCAAAATGGACCTGAATCTTGTGAAATAAAAGTATGACATTAAATAATCTCTGGATGTCAGATTGGATATATTTCCTTATTAATGCACCTTCTTCTGTTGTAGTAACTTTACACCGCCTTTGGCATATTAACTATGGCACACAAAATTGTCCCGATCACTCTTTTTTTTTAAGCAATAAAATACAAGTCCTATAATTAGCCTTCAGCGGTGCTGGGATTTACTTGTCTTCTCAGGCAGTCACAAGCCTGGGACATTTTCCCAGTGATTTGATGAATGCTGGGTCTGACCCCAACGCGGACGGGGCGAATTAGGCTACTGTTCCCATTGCTCTCCGTTTCATTGCTTAGATTGCCATCGTGCTTTCCATACCATATTTAAATACCATCATAAATCATGTCCCTGTCCCTAATGTCTTCTTTTTACATGGCACCAAGATGAAGAATTCCTGAGACTTTTTTTATACAGTGAGAAAATCAACACCAAAGAACTGCTGTTAAATTTTAAGATAAAAACAAGGCAATTTTAAAAGGCTGATCCTATCTATCCGGTAAATGTAAAGGGACCTTCAACTCATCACCTTTGCAGCCCTCTTTCAATATCAGCAATTCAAATGTGAGATGTACTGGCTTTGTCAAGAAGTTGGTACTTAATTTGGTACTTAATCTGATTTAGTTCCTATGTGGTTCGAATCCAGAGTACTAAGTATATAAAAGATGTAGATTTCCGTTTATGAATTCTTTGGCAGCTGCTAAATATTGAGGAAAACCAGGAAGTTGTAATAATAATTTTGGATTCCTGCTGTTGCAACACCCTCAATTCTTTTGTTGTGCCTTCGTGCTGCTTCCCATACGGCCCCTGTAGCAGATGGTGGTATACGGACATCTGACTGGCAATTTTCTGTTCTCCTGCTGAAGTTTCTTACACTTTCTGTATAAATAACCTCTACAAATGCTCTTGAGAAAGCAAGGCAAAAATTCAGGGTCTCTCAAGAATCTGCTCAGATCTAATCCTCTCCATAAATTAATTGCTTTGTCCTCTGGGGAAGAGAGGAGCTGGCAACACCGTACAAACTAGAAAAGCGCCTGCTTCCTTCCAAAAATCTCTGCATAAAATATACCCCTGGAGGGGGCAGTCAGATTAGGAGACTTTGAACTGCTTAAATCCTGCAAAGGTGCTCTGAGAGCAGGTTAACGTGAGCAGCTGGAGACAATTCAGGCTCTGCAAAGGTCCGGACTCACCGATCCTGGGGAAGGACGTGGGATGCACATGACACGGTCCCACTGATTCCTAACCCCCCATGATGGATGTGGCGGTCCGTGCTGGCTCCTGTGCTAAGGACATCCTTAACTACATACCGCTGGAAGGGATTTCTGCCTGGAACCCTGGCTGGGAAGGCGAGAAGCATGCCTACAAGTTACTGCAATAACACACAGTTGTGCATGTTCATAAGTTATATATATCTGGGGTTACAGATATATAAGGGTCTATAGCCTTGCCAGTGGTACTTTTAGTTTAATTTAAAGTACCGATGTTTATTTTGAAAGCAGGTTTTTTTTTTTTCCAAATTTGATTAAAATGCACTAAAGTATCTTGCAAAGTCAAGTCTGTTAAGTGCAGTGTGGGGTGGTTTGGATAAATACGTATCTTTGCAGGGAGGGAATTATCTTTATCTATTATTGAATTAACAATAATGCCTGGAAAATATTGTTTCTCTACATTATTATTTTTTCTGCTTTGGTATCTTGGCCAAACCATGTGTTGTTTGTTAACCAAGTACCTTTAATCAGATCAGTCCACAGCTGGGCTCAAAACCTGCCCCTAATTAGTCAAGATTTTCAACACAAACAAATGTACACACCTCCTCCTTTTCCAAGCAGAGACTCACGGGGCTGGTGCCTCGGTAGGCTTTTTCTGTCTTTCAAAGGCCGTATGAAACCTCCCTGCTCAAAGGGTTTCGGAGCTTTAAACACAGCAGATCGGCGGGAGGGCTGAGATGAAGGCGACGGCAGAGCTGCTGCCCAGCTGGGTGCGACACGCTGCTGGTCGCAGGTCTTGCCAGCTCTTCTGCAGCGCCGGGCTTTACCCTTTCCTGCCGGCTCCCAGGTAGCCTCCCCGAGACCATTTGGCTGGAAACCTAATCCAAGCCATTTTCCATCGTAAAAGGTCAATTTTTTGGCAGCAGCCTTTGCAATCTCACTGCTGTGGGGGTTCTTTGGTGAAGCGTTTCGCTGCAACAACTTTTAACTGAAGCAAACTGTTCTGCGGGAAATTTTGAATTATTAAAAAAGCCCTCATTTTTATACGCCTTTCCTCATTTTTCATGCCGTGTCAGAACAACAATGAATCAATTGATTGAGGATGTACTTTGTCTCATTGTGTACCACTGCTAAAAAATGCCAAAATATTTGTTCCATTTCACTTCTGCTTCTACTTAGCACAGATTTATTTTGTAAAACTAAGTGTCTCCTGTCTGTGCTGCAATGAAGCAGTTTGACACTGGTATAAGAGAAAATAAATGCTCAGTGTACTAATCAGAAGAGCAGCTGTTTTCAATAACGAAGAAAAATTATTCCAAGCTGACATAAGGCCATAAAAAACAGCTGCTTCTTTAATTAGGATGTTGAGGGCTAAATCTACAGAAGGATTTGGGTGCCTCCCTGGCAAAAACGAGCCCTGAGTTCAAGGCCAAGTGCCGGGTCCTGCACTTGGGTCCCAACAACCCCACGCAACGCTACAGGCTTGGGGACGAGTGGCTGGAAAGCTGCCCTGCAGAAAAGGACCTGGGGGTGCTGGTTGACAGCCGGCTGACTATGAGCCAGCAGTGTGCCCAGGTGGCCAAGAAGGCCAACGCCATCCTGGCCTGTGTCAGAAATGGTGTGGGCAGCAGGAGTAGGGAGGGGATCGTGCCCCTGTACTCGGCGCTGGTGAGGCCGCACCTCGAATACTGTGTTCAGTTTTGGGCCCCTCACTCCAAGAAGGACATTGAGGTGCTGGAGTGTGTCCAGAGAAGGGCGACGGAGCTGGTGAGGGGTCTGGAGCACAAGTCTGCTGAGGAGCGGCTGAGGGAGCTGGGGGTGTTCAGTCTGGAGAGGAGGAGGCTGAGGGGAGACCTCATCGCTCTCTACAACTACCTGAAAGGGGGTTGTGGGGAGGTGGGTGTTGGTCTCTTCTCCCAAGTGATGAGTGACAGGACAAGAGGGAATGGCCTCAAGTTGTGCCAGGGGAGGTTCAGGCTGGATATTAGGAAAAATGTCTTTCCTGAGAGAGTGGTGAAGCACTGGAAGAGGCTGCCCAGGGAGGTGGTGGAGTCACCATCACTGGAGGTGTTCCAGGACCGTGTGGACGTGGCACTGCGGGACATGGTTTAGTGGGCATGGTGGGGTTGGGTTGGTGGTTGGACCTGATGATCTGACAGGTCTTTTCCAACCTTAGTGATTCTGTGAACTAAGTCCTCCGTATAAAGCCAGGGGAGAGCGAGGGATATCAGATGGATGGATCCTGAGCAGTCACGACTCCTTGCTGCGAGTGCTCTTCCTAACCTCAGAAAATAGAGTATGCTGGTGGGAGGGAAAATCATTCTTGATACTTTGCTAAAGCCCCTGTCTGATAAAGCCCCTATCTGATACAGCTTTGCTTTATGCCATCACTGTCATCTCAAAGTAAATAAAGTACCTGGAGTGGTGTCAGGGCAGCGCTGAACTCACTCTTGCCTGGCACAAATCATGCTGCAATCAGCTCTAACGTGATTACAAAGCTGTTCCTATTTCCAGAGAAAAACAGCTCCTTTCTGGTATTTTTCATGCCTTTTCATCCCTGTCTCAGATGTTGCACAGGTGCCACAATATTAGCACTTCTTTTCATAATTTTATTGTGGTTTTTGCCCGGAGGAACGTCAGAGGCACTGTCCTCCACCGAGTACCTTGGGTCTCCCTGTGCTTCTTACTCTCGTTTTGTGGCTTTCCAGATACCTTTTGCTCCTGAGAGCCACCACTCCCTTTCAGGCATCTCACCTGGCTCGGCAGCTGAGCTGCGTTTGCCCCAGAACAAAGGCCACCTGCAAAGCCTGAGGGCTGCTGTGTTGGTTATTTAAGGCTGTAATAGCCCAGTGGTCACCGTGCCTTCTTGGGAGCAGAGACTGTGCCTTGGTGGCCTTGGCTGGTGGCAGGCAGCAGTCCTTGGTGGCCTTGGCTGGTGGCAGGCAGCAGTCCTTGGTGAGGTCTTCCTCCTGGATCGATATGCTGTGTCCCAGGCAGCAGCCAGGTAAGCCAGCGCTTGCTCTTGTAGACTGGTTTGGATGAAAATGGATGTGTTTCAGTGAAGACATGCTGACTTCAGGATAGGAATTCATAACAGGTTTGAAAACACAGTATAATAATCCAAATTCAGGTGTTTTGGCTGAAGTATGCCTTGTTTTTTCAGAGCTCTGTAACTTTGCTTACAACAACTTGGCTGTAGAAGGACTCTCCCGTCAAAGGAGAAAAACCACCTTTTGATGTGAATTAAAATGGATTGTAGTGTGATCACTGCCAGTTATCTGGTACGCTTGTAAAATGCTGCAACTTCTTAATAGGGGATATTTATCAAGTGGTGTGTAGGCTGGTAGTGTTTTCTAGATAGAACCACCATTATTTATTCACAGCAAGAGCTCTGTCACAGTTTTATGTGCCCTGTCTGCAAAGCTGTACCTCAGAGGCTGGAGTTTCAGAAATATTGCTTGAAATTGTTTCAGAATGGCAGAGTGCTGCACCGCGCGATGATTTAATTTCCAAATGAAAAGGCTTTACTCTTGTGTGGTGTTACAAGGTCTGATTTAACGACAGCTATTGTCCTCTATAGAGGTGCTGGAGCTTAGATGCATATATTAAATGTTACAAAGTCAATTTTGGGATAATTTGAATCACTTTGTGCATTTTAATAACTTCTTTGAATTGTTCTTGTTTTTTGTAAATGAATTCTTTTTCAAGCAGGGATTTTTCTGTCTTGATAAAAAAGCTTTCTGAGTGAAGTTCCACTTGCTGCATCCAGGACTTTCATACTTTGTTCCTTTTATAGGTCATCACATTTGGGGTAAATCCCTAAATCTCTTATTTCAATAAGACAAAACTGAAGATAGACAGAAAATGCCCTGGCTTTGTTATAGCTAATCTTTCTCAGTTCAAGCTTTGTTTTACAACCTCCAAACCATTCTGTTTTAAGTTTGAGACTCTCCAGACTTTGACTGAAATAAAGAGCACCCCCCCCCCCCCAAAATGTCTGATTATTTTTTTCTTTTCTTTTTCCTCTCATGAAACGGGTATTTGGACTTGAGACACTGGAGGGTGAGTGAGGTACCTGGCTGAAGGTCTGGTATCAGGTTGTGACTGTGTTCAGTTTTGGGCCCCTCACTCCAAGAAGGACATTGAGGTGCTGGAGCGTGTCCAGAGAAGGGCGACGGAGCTGGTGAGGGGTCTGGAGCACAAGTCTGCTGAGGAGCGGCTGAGGGAGCTGGGGGTGTTCAGTCTGGAGAGGAGGAGGCTGAGGGGAGACCTCATCGCTCTCTACAACTACCTGAAAGGGGGTTGTGGGGAGGTGGGTGTTGGTCTCTTCTCCCAAGTGACAAGTGATAGGACAAGAGGAAACGGCCTCAAGTCACACCAGGGGAGGTTCAGGCTGGATGTTAGGAAAAAATGTCTTTCCTGAGAGAGTGGTGAAGCACTGGCAGAGGCTGCCCAGGGAGGTGGTGGAGTCACCATCACTGGAGGTGTTCGAGGACCGTGTGGACGTGGCACTACGGGACATGGTTTAGTGGGCATGGTGGGGTTGGGGTGGTGGTTGGACTTGATGATCTGGCAGGCCTTTTCCAACCTTAGGGATTCTGTGATTAGGGCCATTAAATCAAGCAAAAAAAACTGTGCATACCATTTGAGAGATTAAACTAATAAATTATGTTGATTGATATGTCTTCTGGTATTTGGTTAAAAAGCCCCATGCAGCTGGTTCCACAGCACTTAAATCTTGTTTTGCTATAAATCCTTTTTACGGTCAATGGGATTTGGATTTAATTATTGGACTATGTCAAGGAATGTGGTGGTTTTTTTAAAAAGAGGTTTTGGTTCATTTAGGCCTTAAATGCTTGCATCTGAGTGTGCACCTGTGTGCTTGCACATGCTGGTGCAGACAGATGTTTTGATGTCTCTGTGTGTTTACTATAGGATCATGCATGGGAGTAAGGTGTTGCTTTTACTACTTATTTTCAGGGTATCCAAATGGTGACCAAAACTCCTGTAGACTTACCCGACCTCTGGAAATCCCATGGCTGCATTGTCACAAGCGTTGGTGCTGTGGCTGGCAGAGATCGCTGTGCAAACCCTGCTTTGGGAGTGTTGTCACATGCTGTTGTGTCCCTGTTCCACTCCCGCATGTCCATGATGCTGTGGATACCGGCACCCAGATCTGTGTTGTGTGCTAGGAGGAGCATGCTGGTGGGTGCCTCTGGGTGCTGGGGCTGTTCTACCTACTGGGTCACACATACTGGCTATCGGCATCGCCACTTTGGTTGCTCATTGTGACCAATGCAGTTATTTATATTAAATACACATCTCATAAATAAGAAAAAAATATCAAATCTAACCTAAAGGTGCAAAGGTAGTGGGGGAGGAAGGGAACAGGAAAAGAGGTTGGAATGTCTTATTTTAAAAATATATGTAGTATTTTTAAATATGCTGGCTCTGTCCTAATGGCTTTGTGTTTTCTGGATGTAAACAAGGTGGTGGTCTGGGTTTCCCCCTGCTGTGTTTGATCGGATTCAGTGAGGTTACGGAGATGTATCCCTGTGGATTCTGGACCTACGTGTTTTGGAAGAGAGCAAATAACAGGAGCAGTGAGCTTTTGGGGAACCTGTGCTTCAGATCTGCTTGAAGTCAATGGGCCGATGCTAATGAATTTGGTTACAAGCCAAAGCACGTCGTGTTTAAGGGAGCGTGGCTAACTGAGTTGTTGTTGTGGGTTTTTTCTTTTTCTTCTAAACACTTTTAGATTGTAGCTGTGTCCTAGTAAAGCAACGCAGGGAAGTTTTTGTTAGGAAAAGAAGGTTGGAGAGATGAACAGCGTTAAGGAGTGCTCTGGTGAGCTCTGCTCAGCAGATGGAAATTTGGAGTGGAGCACCAAATCCCCTTTGCACCTTGAGAGCAGTTGTGGCAGGGCCTGACTTAGTTGTAGCAATCTCCCTGGTGTTACTAGAAATAACCTGTGGGAATAAAGCTGGTTCAGGAGTATTTACAGGGAAGAGTGTAGTATCATCTGAAAAGATTACAGATTAGGTGTTGGATAACTGCGGTGTACATGTTTGTTTATAGCAGGGACTACAAAATGTGTTTATTCCTGGCTCCTTGCTGGTCCTTGGGCACTTCCTATGGCCTCCCTAGACGGAGTCATACATGCAACAACTGAGTACATCTAACTCAATTTTACAGCGTGACCAAAATATTTTGGTAATTTGTTGTAATACTGTTTTCCCTACCTCTCCCCGTCTCTTTTTGCAGGTAGTTTTTTTGGAGAGGGGTTTTTGTCCAAAAGTGCCATGTTCTGGTAACAGACTTCCAGAGATGTGTTACTCAGTGAAATATTTGACATATCAAGGCACAGTTTGAGAGAAGAGATTTAATTCTTGCCCTGCATAACTTGGTACAGGGGTTTGGGCCTGTTTCTTCACAAGCTGTGTGCGTGAGCAGCCCAGCGAGCCCTCGGCTGCTGCTGCTTCTGGGGGGAACCGACTTTTTCTTCCCCCCTTAGTGCTGCTGAAAAGCCTGGGTTCATTTAGATTAAAGTCAGAGGTTTTTTTCCCCTTAAAGATCAGTGCTTCTTACTCGAGATTGCAGGAGAGCAGCCGGGCATGGAAGGGTTAAGGTATAGCCTGAAAACTTATTTTCAGTTTCCCTTCCTATGTTTCTGGTGGATGCTGTGTGAGACAGATGGTTAATTTATTTGGCAGCCCCTCCAAGATAATATAAATGTTTAAAACTCCCATTCCTGTTCCAAGGAGCTTTCAGTTTAAGTGTTTGATGGGAGATGGATCATCTGAAATGAGACTTTTCTTTCTTTTCTTGCAAAGATGCTGGTGTGTGTGGTCTGGTTTAGCCCAGCTCTGTCTCTCTTAGGAAGCCAGGTAGATGTCTGGGAGAGGAGATAACCAGACAGAGCTGCTTTTTCCTTTCTCTTACGCTCTTCTGGTAAGAGATCAATCTAAATGTGTCTCTTCGAGACAGCATAACACGAAATTGCTTCTCTCTTAGAAGGAGCCACGAGGCAGTGGGAAAATTGCCGGTGCACCTTTTCTCCCTGGCAGAGGAAACATCTATTCTTGCTTTATTGTTAAACTGTCTCTATAGTTGCCTCTTCACAGAATCCCGAAGGTTGGAAAAGACCTGCAAGATCATCAAGTCCAACCACCAAACCAACCCCACCGTGCCCACTAAACCATGTCCGTTGCCCACCTTTAGCTCTGCATTTTTTCTTGCTATACCTTAAAGTTAAGCCTATTGCTCTCTAAGGAGAAATCAATTATTGTTAAGTAAAAATTACATCTGTGAGTATAGTGCGGTGCTGAGTCACCAAGTAGTGAGAAAGAGCTGAAAAACTGAAGTTTGCTATGAGGGCAAAGTCATAAAACAAGCACTGGGTTTTATTTTAGCTGGATTGTGATTCAAATGAGTAATACTCTGTTTTTATGGTGCTGGTGTAATATTATTCTGACATTTCTGGTTATCTACGTAAACTTTCATTGCTCCATAACAATTTATTAAGCTGTGGGGTATTCATAAATATGTGGCTAGCTTAATATGATTGTTCATCAGTTTGGTATGGAAAGGGCACCAACCTAGTCAATGAAGATATCTGTCTCAGTGTTTCTTTCACTTTAAAGAATTGATAAAATGTCAGGATAATACAATCACTTTATGTGAGCTAAATTGTTATTTTTTCACTTTGACTCTTGCCCTTTTTTCTTTTGGTATTCAGCTGCATAACACAGGCCAGTAAATTGGCTTTAAAGGTGTAAGACTGGGGTTATGGAGGATAGCTTTACAAACACAAACTCTAATAATTTAGATTCAAAGCAGTTACGACCCTAGAGAACATCTCTTGCTGGATAAAACTGTTATCAGCCTGTTCAGAATATTTTCTTTTTAGTGAGTGAAGCAGCTTGGAGCCATGGAAAGTACAGCTGGAACTGCAGGAGATCTTGAGAACTGGAAGAAACCAAGAAATAAATGTTACGAGTTTCTGAGTCCTTAGTAAGCTTTTGGTATCGAAACCAAGTAAAAGTTCTTGTTAAACCTGTCAGTTATCTTAAAGCTTTCAGTATCTCCGCGGCACGTAGATCACAGCTCCTGAACATGACTAAAACTTAACTAACAGTGAGTACTCCAGGTGTTTCTTCTGGAATGAGTTACAACAGCCAAGGTGATGCTTGTTTTCCTCTCAAGATCCCACAATAAAATAATAAAATTAACTGGGGGTTCATCTGCTTTCAGTGCAACGTTGCTCAATACTTAAAGTATACGGACATTCAGGGTGCTTGCTTGCTTAAATAGGGACACGGACTGAATTTAAGTGAGTGGTGTAAGGAAACTATTGAGAAACCTCGTGTCCCAGTTACTGCCTTGCTCAGGAGGTAACTTGATCAATCGCCACAGACAAGAAAGTACGTAGAGAGCATCTGTTCAGGGTTTGTTCCTAGAGCTTTGGAAGGTCTCTGCAGGGCTGGGTTAGCTGGTGAGCTCTGGTAGAGCCACTCATGCTGCATGGAAGAGAGGGCAAACCCAACTCTCTTTCCACCGACTTTTCTCCTCCGCAGAAACATTATCTTTAAATTAAGAAATTCCGTTGTCTGTTCCATAGCTCGTCTTCTTCCTACCCATTTCACACATACCAATGTCATCTTCAGCCTCTCGCACAAGTCATGGAGTGAAGGGCTCTGATGTACGTGATGAAAGCTGATGTTTCTCAAATTGCCTGGCTGCTCTGCTTTTGAAAGCTGATGAGCAGGACGCAGCACGGGGCTCCCTTTAGCTCTGCCTCTTTCCCTGCTGTGATAAGAGGAGGAGAAACACCTCTCCAATAGCTGCAATCAGTGTCAGGGCTAGATCAGAAGGAACGAATGCCACAGATGAGAACTTTTTATGAACTCCGCCGTAGTTTGTTACAGTTGCTTGGTAAGACCTAATTACACAGGAAAGCTCAATTTAAATGCACTTTTTTCCCCACTAAAGCTGTACTGCTTTTATAGCTTCTGTAAGTGGTCTGAACAGTCCAGAAAGGTCAAGTCTGACGAAGACCACTGCAGAGCCCAGTGGTCCAGCTGTCATGAGAACTTGGGATCCTTCCAGCATGCAATTACCTGCTCTAAACAGTAGATTAAACTGTCCCACAAATGCAGTTGCAAGTAGCTCTTTGTGGCATGTTCCTCTGCTTTCCCACAGAAAGTGTAATTAACATAGCTGCAAACGAGCTCTTTCAGCAGTTTTTCCCCACTGTCCCGTAAAATGTGAAAAAATATGGGTCAGTGCATTTATTAGACCCTCAGAATGGGCACAGCTCTATCAGCTCCTGGCACTTAGCAATAAGTCCTCTGCTCTCCCATTAAAATGTAAATTGAAGGAGAAAATGTCTTCAGGCTGGTGGGTTTCTAACTTAGCTCTTCTGGTACTGCACGGGAAGTTAATGGGAGAATGTGATTTTTCACAATCTCCCTCATGCTGAAAGAATTGGCTGTTTGAGGCTGATATTTAATTAGTTCTGCTTCTCCTGGATAATAAATGGGGAGCAGGGAGTTGATGCATATGTTACTTAACTTCTGCCTGTAACGATGACTTGAGGGAAAGAGTGAGCAACTGTTAATTCCCTGACAGTTTTGCCATGGCTGACACAGCTGTAACTGGAGGTTCCTACCTCTCTGCAGCACTAAATAAACTGAAAGGTGGACAGGTATGTCTCGCGTCACTGATAAGCCAACTGTACCTTTAGATTGCTTTGTTCTTTAACTTGCTGCTTTTGGTGAGCTAAGGGATGTCACAGAGTCCTAGACCCTCTCACAAAGTCTATGAAATAGGTGAGGGTTTTTTAGACTCTTGGTGATGAGAAGATTTCAAACTACTCACACATTTAGAATGGATTTCTTTGAGATGAAGTTAAATGACTGTAATGATTCGTGTTCTTGAACCCAAAAATGTTTGGTATCCAGCCATGTCGCTTGGTCTGGAAGCAATTTCAGAACTGAAATATTTCTAATGTTTTGGTGCTCTTACTCTTTGGCTGTTTTGTGACACCTCTGCTCCTGCGATCCCCACTCCACAGACTCACAGACTGACAGGGATTGGAAGGGACCTCTGGAGATCATCTGGTCCAACCCCCCACCAGAGCAGGGTCACCTACAGCAGTTGCACAGGAATGTGTCCCAGTGAGTTTGGAAAATCTCCAGAGAAGGAGACTCCACAACCCCTCTGGGCAGCTGGTTCCAGTGCTCTGCCACCCTCAAAGGAAAGAAGTTCCTCCTCATGTTGAGATGGAACTTCCTATGACCAAGTTTGTGCCCGTTACCTCTTGTCCTGTCAGTGGGCACCACTGAAAAAAGACTGGCCCCATCCTCCTGGCACCCACCCCTTAAGTATTGATAAGATCCCCCCTCAGTCTTCTCTTCTCCAGACTAAAAAGCCCCAAGTCCCTCAGCCTTTCCTCATAAGGAAGACGTTCCAGTCCCCTAATCATCTCCATAGCCCTTTGCTGTCCCCTCTCCAGCAGCTCCCTGTCCTTCTTGAACCGGGCAGCCCAAAACTCCAGATGCGCCTCAGCAGGGCAGAGTGGAGGGGGAGGATAACCTCCCTCGCCCTGCTCGCCACACTCTTCTCGATGCACCCCAGGGTGCCGTGGGCCTTCTTGGCCCCGAGGGCACATTGCTGGCTCATGGCCATCCTGTTGTCCCCCGGGACTCCCAGGTCCCTTTCCACAGAGCTGCTCTCCGGCAGGTCAGCCCCTCACCTGTACTGATCCACGGGGTTATTCCGCCCCGGGTGCGGTACCCTGCACTCGCCTTTGTTGAATTTCCTAAGGTTCCTCTCTGCCCAACTCTCCAGCCTGTCCATGCCACGCTGAATGGCAGCGCAGCCTTCCAGTGTGTCCACCGCTCCTCCCAGTTTTGTGCCATCAGCACAGCTCCACGGCACCGGGGGAAATACAGTGCTAATGGAGGCAGGCCAAAAGGTTGGGGTCTTTCTGCCTGTGGTCAGGACAAAAGCGTGGGGTTCCCTTACCTGTGTGACCTACCTCTCGTCAGGGTTCTGGTGTTAAAGTGCCTAAAATCCTTAGGTAGCTAACTACAGGATTTCAGAGAAAATCCCCAGAATTCTTATTGATGGAGAAAGGCTGAAGTCCAGTCTGGTCAAAACAGACTGTGGGTTGTGTTTCTTAAAAAAGCATACATTTTTGACTGATGTTTTCTTTGAGCACCGAATATTGATGACTGTTATCAAAACATTAAATTGGTTCTAATAATAATCTCGACTTCCATCTGGAAATATCTGAAGATAAAGCCTTTGGACAACTCCTGCTCTAATCAAACGATTCCAATGCGGATTTTGCTCTGCGCCTCTCCTTGGTTTGTTTCCCAGGCAAAGCCTGCTTGCTGTTCGGATGCTATAGCTGTACAGCGAAGTGGGAAATAGCAGCCAGAGTAATAAGTAGCTCATCCCTGTTAATTTACCAAGTAAATGGAAACAGGGCAGGGACTAGTGTAACTGTCTTTCACTGCCAAGTGTAATCCAGATGTCTGATGTGCTCCTGGAGAGAATACTTAATACTCCTGTGGCTTGTCTTTTTTTTTTTCTTTTTATTTTTTCTTCCTGCCTTCTGTGAAGGGTAAATACCAACAATATCACAGCTCTTTATCCCCGTGTCCTCTTGCTGAACAAGATGATAGCCTCTGACTTACCGGAATTTGCATCTGTGGATCTGGCAAAGAATTTCTGGACAGGTGCGAAGCAACAGGGTCTGGGGGAATAACCTGCTGTGCATATGCTATTTCTAGACTCTGTGTATTACACATTATCTGTAATGCAAACTGAAGGTAACAACACAGCCCTGATATGAGAGATGATTAGATCATCCAGACCATCTTCTGCCTTGGCAAGATTGCTTCCTCTAGAGTATTTCTAAGAGAAATGACTTCAGAAAAGCTATTTATTGCTTAAGAGATCCTGCTCTGTGACCTTCCCCCCTCCCCCAACAGTTTTTATCTTAAATCCTGAACCTTGCTATATCCTGAATATCCCATCCCATCTAGCTGCTGATGCACAGAAGGTGAATATGCACTGCGCGGTGCCTGTGCAGGGAGTCTGATGCTGCTGGCAAACGCTGGGTGCATGAGGTGTGCGGTTC
Organism: Gavia stellata; assembly: GCF_030936135.1. NCBI lineage: Eukaryota > Metazoa > Chordata > Aves > Gaviiformes > Gaviidae > Gavia > Gavia stellata. The sequence goes on along the minus strand of NC_082604.1, from coordinate 27,612,452 downwards.
TGGGTGACCCCATGCCCGGGCTACCCCAGGCTTGTAGGATGTGCCAAAATCACTCTGCGACGTCAGACTATGTGCGGTGCCGGCCGGACACGGTGGGTATGTGGCTGTCGCAGTGCTGGGGGGCTCTGGCTGCTCGCAGCACAGGTGTGCTGGAAGGGATTTGTGTGTGCACAGCTGGGCACATCTGGGAGCTCGACAGCCTCAGTCTTCCTCTGCAAAACGTGGGGCCAGGAAATATAAAAGTGTCTGAGAAAACACAAATATATGGACCTGTGTGTTACAAAGGCTAGTATATTTAGTGCTTTAAGATCTGAATCTTTTTTCTTTCATTGTGTTATAAATGTAGTCACGCAAGAAATGAGCATTTAGCAGCGAGTTGTATATGCCTGCTTTGTGTTGCCTTGGCTCTTTTCTCTTTATATTCACTTTATAGCTATTTCTGTCTTCTGCATACTCATAGCTTTTACTTTTCTTAAGGTTTTATTTTAGTTCTATTGCTATCCAGATTTTCCTTCTCCCCAGGGCATATCTATTTGTTTGGATGACTAACTTGCTTTTCCTGTATTAATCTGAATTTCTAAGTTGCTGGTCCAAGTCTCTCCAATGATAACTCATTGTCCATCTGTCTGCTTCCTCCTGAGCTTGCACTGCGAGCTGCAAAAAGGATTAATGTGTCATGCATAGTAGGTATGCAAGCTGGGCTAGTCAGAATTAGTAAGAAACAGCCTCATGCCTTGTTCTTTCTACTTTCCTGTTGGTGTTTGATTTTTTTTCTCTGTTGGCTTCTGCGCCTCTCCGTAGCCTGGTCCTCTGGTCCTGTGCTCTCCTCTGGAAGTTAATGAGTGATGCTCACTCCTCCGTGCGCTCTGCTCTCTGTTCAGGTGGCAGAGATGGTTAATGCTATTTCCTGGCTACTGCTTGAGATTTCTCTTGAAGTACTGGATGAGTGTGACTGATCCCCTCAACATCCCTCACTAGTTAAGGGGCTTTTATTTCCATCCTACAGACAAAAGAAGACAAGGCACGGTGAAATGAAATGAGTTGTGAAGAGGGGTATATTCCAGGTTTTTGATGCAGGTGGGGTCAAAGTGAGCTGTGGTTCATCTCTGGGAGCATCCTTTTCCTCCCTAGCTGCAAAATGGGGCTCCTGCCTTCAGGAGTTTGCTTGCGAAGGAGGTGCCAGGAGGAGGAGCAGCCTCCAGGAGGTCCTGCTCGTTCCGCCTTTCTTGCCCAGCCGGTGGAAGGGGGAATGTAACGCACAAGTTCGAGGAAAACGTGTCGAAGATGCTGTGTTTTCTCAAATGTTTTGTAAAGCAAGGAGGACAAAACAAGAAAAGAAACAGTATATCTTGCCCAAAATATTTCAGTGACTGTTTGCTTATGGCCTGTACGCAAACCTGTTATCATTAGGCAAATAGAGTAATTGTACTCGTCTTAATACAGAGGACTTGGAACAGGCTGCCCAGGGAGGTGGTGGAGTCACCATCACTGGAGGTGTTCAAGGACCGTGTGGACGTGGCACTGCGGGACATGGTTTAGTGGGCATGGGGGGGTTGGGGTGGTGGTTGGACCTGATGATCTTACAGGTCTTTTCCAACCTTAGTGATTCTGTGACTGACCAGCTGAGCGGGCTAGGCTGGATACCAGCTGCCAAGGAAGGAGTCCTCTTTGCTAGACTTATTTTCTCAGTTTGCATGCCCAGGTAACTTTCTGAAAAAGAATATTCTTCCAATTTCCCACCACAATTAAGACCCAAGTTCCATCCCCTGAGTCTGGGTAGCTTCATCCCAAAGCCACTGCTGAAGCCTGAATTTAATAGAGCCCTTTCTGCAAGTTCTTTAGAAAAAAAAAAAGGCAGAACCTTGGGCAAGCCATGAAGGTTGTTTGCAAAAGGAGGTAGCTTGCCTGGTTGCACGTGGGATTTAAGCAGATGGTAAAATCTGCTGCAAATAGCTTGATGTATCATTTCAGGAACCGGTTAAAAAAATACTATTGTATGTTTGGATGATAAAAACAAGACATTGTTAGCTGAAAAAGCATGATTTATTCTTGAATGACTGAATTGCTGGAGTATAAAACAAGCTGTTTTCAAAGTGATACACCTGTGCGTGCTATCATCCTAATGTGCCAAGATTTAATACTTGCGTTTCTATTGTACACTGCTTCTTGTTTGTGACGACTGCGTCCTTGCAAGCTGATGCCTTGTATTTCTTAAATAGTTAATTAAAATCTTAAAATCCATTTAAATCGGTGATGGATCGCGGACCTATTTGCATTTTGAACAGCTTTGTTTAGGCTGCGCTAGCTGTGCCGCTGTATTTCACCCGGTTATTGGCGAGGCTGCCAGGGAAGGCGAGGGACAGCAGATGGCAATGTGGTGCTGCGGTCGGACCAGCAAATTCGAGGAAATTCTGGTCTGGCCTACAAAGTCCCCTGAAAAATCAAGACGACAACTCCTGTGTAGGACCTACCTTCTGTTCTGACCTTGGTGGGGTGGGTGCAAAGAGGGGCTTTGTGCTGGGGCTGAGGCTGCACGGTCCGTTCTGGTCTCCCATGTAATTTGGCGTGGTGTGTAGGCTGCTCTGCTCATCAAGCTGTCTACAGGCTTCCCCTAACAGCAAGGCTCAGCGTAGCCTGCTGCGTTGTCCATCATCCTCGGACTCGCTGTGTCCTCTTTGCCACCAGCTGATATTTCGGCTGGGAGGGAGAGCGCTGGGCTCGGGGCTGTCGTGACGGTGCGGGCATGACCAGGGCATCCTTTCCACTTACAGTGAAAGTCAATTTATGACTTCGTACCCCAGAAACTGCAGGAAAGGCTAAGCTTGGGTCCACAAGTGGGGTGGTTCATGCTTAATCAGTGGCTCCCTGTGTATATTTTAGGGCTGTTATGGACATGACGAAGGGGATTTACTGGTGCCTTTGCTGCTACCTGCCTTTATGTCTGCCTGTTTCTTCCTCCCAGCCTCTTCCTCGCTCTCAGCCTTACCGGTTGGGAGCCATACAATAAACTGTGGCACGTGTCGTCATGGCACGTCACACTGAAGACCTAGATATGGTCTGCAAAAGCATGCAGGCCTCTTCAAGAGGGATTGTGCTGAGAACTCATGAATGTTGATCAAATCGCTGAAGCTGGCTTTGTTTTCAATTTTGAATTAAACATTGTTTTAACACAGAGGATGCGTGTCCATGGTGAGAGGTTGGAATGCAGAGAGCTGGAGTGCAAACTTCAGCATGTAATATGTCTATTATTCCCCAACCATGACAGTCTAGAGTCTTAACAAGTCCCACGTGTGACCACGTGGGAGCCTCTAGTTTTGGGTTTTTGCATGTAAGGCCTGGGCTAAAAATGGACCAAAACCTAAAACTCCACATTTTTGGTGTCTCCAAATGCACAAAATTAGAAGGCAGAAAAGCTCTAAGTGCAACATACAGCTCTTGGACATCTACTTGATTTGTGAGACTTGTCAATTAATTAGACATCCAAATGCTGTTATCTGCACCTGCAATTGATTTTTGGATGGCAAATTACTGGTACATAATTAGAGGCGGTCTTTAAAAAAAAAAGTTCACTAGCCTTTCTGGAGCCCCAAGCATAAATAAATTCAGTGGGTTTTCAATGTGAGAGGTGTTTCTGTCTTCCCTTTTACTGCCTGGAGAAGGAGAAAAATATGTTCTCAGTTTCTTTGCAGATACTGATACTTCCCAGGTGCCTCACTTGCACTGGAGCTGATTTTGGATGGAAAAGCAGGGAGAAGAGGGGCAATGTGGGAGTTATTTTGAAGAACAGGGTTTGTGGTTACCAAGTAAATGAATCCATGTCAGGGATCATGTTCTGCATGCCATCAAATACACTTGTACGGCACTGAGGAGCTGTACTGGGTGTCTCTATTTTGTAACTAATGCGTGCTCAAAGCAGTGGAGATCGTGGAAAGTTATATATTAAAAAAGTGTATTTTCCCCTTGCTTAATTCTTAGTCTAACAAATGAACCAAGGGCATACCAGAATTTAACTCCTCTGTGCTTTGTGGGCTGAAGGAACCCACTAGTATTTCCTAGTGTCGGTGGAAGAAGGTTTGAAGTCTTGGCTTTCTCACCCAGCTGAAGAAATAGGTGCTGTGAGTAGCGAGGGCACAGGGACACGGCGGCCAAGCACGTGGGCTGGAAATGGGTCCTCTCTGAGCAACCTGCCTGGGCCCAGAGATGTTAGCAAATGTTATCGAACGAGGAGTGGAAAACAATAACTGAATGGCAGTCATGACTGATCTGGTGACTGACAGCTGAGAAGATATGGGTAAACGAGTAAAGATCTCGTTTGCAACACAGCATGAAGGCTTTTCAGGAAGATGCGCTAGGAAATAATTGTGCTTTCCATTCTTCAGGAAGAGCTTGCAAACACTGTAAGCGGTTAACTTGGTGGATATATTAGGTCTCCTTAATTTCATGCTCTTATCTTATTTTGGAAGGCTGTTCTAATTTTTGAATGAGCCAGGATTTGAATCTGCTGTAGTCTTGTGTCCTTAACTACCACTTCCACTGTGAAGGATGACATAAGCCTCCCTTAAAAGCTCTGCCTTGGAGCTTTCCCATTTACTACAAATCTCATTTTCACAAGGTATTTCCCCTGGTGTAGCCGGGCAGAGGCGGACTGGTTTTGGATGGTGTGAGGTTAATCGCTAAGCTGTTTTTATGCTGTGAGGCTCTGGGGTGGGGGAGAACAGTACTTGTTCCTGCCCTCCCTTCCCAACCCCTGCTTGGGAAACTTTTTTCTTTTTTTAGTTTTTCTGTCTGCTTGTAGCTCATGCAGCAGCTGCTCCTGAGCACCTGAAGACACTTTCTGTTTGAAGACACCGGTCCCCGGTGATGAAGTCTGACACGCAGCACTGATGGGTGCTTCCCAAGCCCCAGAGCTGGGTGCCAGCCCTGCCTGCGCTGTGACTGCAGGCTGCCCACTGCCCTGCTCCTCTGCCATGGGCACCACGCATCTGTCCACTTGAATAATCATGCACCCTTTTTATTAAAAAAAAAAGTCATAGGGCAAGAGGATCAAAATTGGGTAGCAGCATTATTTTCTCTTTTCAGCTGTAAGCTGGACTTTGGAAATTCTCTTGGGCAAATTGGTTATTAATATACAAATTCATCGCATTTCCTAAATCTGTTCTTTCCATATCTTGTACAGTTTCACAACTGGCAAGCGCATGCTGACCGCAGGAATAACAGCCCATTACAAACACTGTAGAAATGCAGAATTTGGATCAGGGCTGGCCTCGGAAGAGCTCTATACTGGGGTTTTAATTCCTACTACACTGCCAAGCTTCACACAAGCATAAAATGATATTTCTTTTTAAAGTACCTCTTATACTACAGACTTCTTTTCTCATTAAGCTGCAACACAATGACTTCTTAAACACTGTCAGTAACACTCACACCAGTCTAAACTATTTTAGAATAGCAATAATTATTTTTTTCACTAGAAATTTCTAATACGGTAATGTTCTCTGAAATGTACTGAAGCAGATGGGAATAAGAGGAGATGAACATCTTGTTTTTGATTCAGTGTAGCTTAATGGAAGTAGCCTTTAAAGTCAAATGGTTTAAAGCTGATTTTCACACAGTTTATATGTATGAAAGAACAAATCCTGTCTTGTCAGGACACCCAAATGAGTAACACCAGCAAAATATCTCATTATGAGAAGGAACATAAATAGTGTGGACATATAAGAGAAGACAAAAGTGTTGTTAACATCACTGAGGAAAGAAATTAAGTTGTGTAGAATAGACTGAAGCCAGACATAAGGATTGTTTGCACTGAGCAAGGCTTTGAGGTATGTGTAGCATAACACAGTGTGACCTTTAGCGAAAGGCCACCTCTACAAGGTAGCTGAGTTTTCTTCATCCCCGAGATGGTTGTTTTACAGTATTTAATCACTGGCTCTCAAACATCAGACAATTTTAGGGGGGAAAGGTATTGTGTGTCACTTAAATTCTTGAATTCAGATGCTTTGACAAGGATTTGTGGCTAATGGCAGTTCATAGTGGGCTGGTGGGGCTGACGCATGGCACAGCTGTTGAATGACTTGTGTTGGAAGACACTTCTGGAGGTCTTTGGTCCACCACCCAACTAAGGCAGGGTCTACCTTGAGGCCATAGTAGCTTTATCAGGGTCCTGTAGTATCATCTACAGAAAGTTGATTAACATAATAGAAGGTGGGGAGGGAACCCCCTTTTTCTTCCTCTTTTGCTTTCTTGTATGCTATGTGAGTGAAATTTAACTGTGGTATGAGGACATATATCTTCATTGACTCTCATAGACAAATGCCTCTTTCAATGTAGGCTTTGATGCTTGTTAAATATCCCAATGGAGTACCTTATCAACGTTTTTCTTGTTTCCATAATATAACTAATAGCTGGCTGTTTGTACAGCGTAACTATTCAATTCATACCTGCATTTCACATCAGTGCACTAGGTTTTGGGGATAATAAATCTATCAAACAGCTGTAGTAACCACTTGCCTTTAAGCTTAATAAGATTTATTCATGTGGATTTAGCATGTGAGAAGTAGTCACAGGCTCTATCGGTTGTAGCTTTATTTGCACTGCTATGGTATAAAGATACCAAGGTGCAACAAATGGTATTTGAAAGCTCAGAGCTCTGGAATACCAGAGTTTCATGAAGATAAAATGGTATTTGCCATCTTTAGTGCATTGTATTTTCAGCATTGAAGGCTTTTCTGTAAGATTTACCTACTGGTGACTCCAGATGAGAGGAATCTGGATGAAAGTGCTGAGGATAGAGGCTTGCTTGGTAGACTTTGCAACTTTAGATTTATGAAGGATTTATTTAAAAACACTCCTCCAGTGGCTATAGTTCGGAAATACTATTTGACTGTGTGAGGTGAATTGGAATAAATGTATTTGCAGGATCACCTTGCTGTTTACAGCCATTGCTGTAACTTTTGGACCTAACATTTGGACCTAATATTTTAGCTATGGTATTTGTGAATGGGTTGGACACTTCAGATCCAGCTGTGGCCCGTGAGAGCGGTGCATGTTCTATGGTATAACAACTGTGCAGAATGACACAATATTCAGGTATCTTAAACTTTTTTAAAAAATTCTCCTTGTGATCAGGAGATCACTGAGGAGTGTATTAACAAGGAATCCCCCCCCCGCCCATTTTTCTTCTAAGCTGGTGATAAATATCAAACTTGGAATTTATGCTTCCAAAATGCATTGATAAAGCTCTGGAAAACTGGACAACCAGGCTTACAATGAATGGTAAAGTGTGATGTACTTTCTTCTGGGAGAATCTGCTGTGCATCTTGATAATATAGCACGCTGATCTTTGTGTACGAGTGCTGTTTTCTCCCCAGGCCTTTTTAGTGCTATTTCTGATATTGAGATTAAGGGTAACTGCTCCTTGGCAGGAGGATTAAATAGCTTTTTGGAAGGGAGCAAGTTCTTCGATTTGTGGGTTTGACTAAAGATGATCATGGCATTGACGTTAGATGTCGATCCTGTGTTGGCTTCTGCATACGTGCAGCTTCTTCTGTTACTCGCGGGCTTTATCTCACTGACTCCAGAGGGTCCTTCCTTGGCTTGAATGCTCATTTTTGCAGACTCAAGGGACCCCCATAGAGATATTGTGTGAGACAACTTGGGGGCATCAACGCTGGCTGCCACCGAGCTAGTCTCAAGCTGGGAGTGGCATAGCTGCATTGATGCCTGATGGGGGTCAGCCCAACTCCTTCTGTATTTACCTCGCAGCAGGTACATCCTAGCTCGTGTTTTCACTGTTAATTTGGATTATTAACAATCAAAGATAATTTGGACCAGTAACTTGCCACGTAGCAGTGCTTTGCAGTCCTATTGAGCGTGTGACCCTAGTGCCAAAATGGGAAGTTTAGCTGACCTTCCTGCACTTGAGACAACGTAAAGAATAATTGAAATGGATTGATTTTGTTCAGCCTTCGCACAAAAAGGAGACTCCAGCTAGCAGGCACTCTGCTCTTGATGCCATTAGCTTCTGTGTGTGGCTTTTGAATGTAGCTTTTGTGCTCTGCTTTAACTCCTCTCTCAACTCCACGCATGCAGGGCTGCTGAGTGCTATTGACGTTCAGACAGATGTCTCCCTCGAGATTTGCTCCAATGCCCTTTAAAAGGAGCAGAAATGTTGCTGCGGGTCCAGCCCACTGGCTGCAGGCAGGAGGACCCCTCCATGGTGCACCGAGGCTTGGGCTCGCCTGTGCCGAATCACAACTCTTATTCCTGAATTAGACTTTATCGGTTGAAACTGAGCACAACTTGACTTTCAGTTGAGTCGCAATAATGGAAAAGAACTCCAAGCTATTAAAGCAGTAATCACAGTTATAAACAGCCAGGCCACAGTCTCTCTGGCTATTTCCAAATATATCTTCCCAGTTCTTATTCACTGTTGTTATCCGTGTTTAACTCTGATATAAATGTTTCCACTCAATTGGTTGTAATTGACTCAGTCGCTTTAAAGAAAATAACTTAAAATGCGTCTAAATATATTCTTTCAGGGGTTCATAAAACCTTCCCTAAAACTAAAAAAAATAAATCCCATATACGAGCTGCTGTTCCCAACGGAGACTAAATTCATCTGCTACATGATTAGAGTTATAGCATCTCTTGGCAGCCAAAAAGAGTAATCAAGAAGTAAAACTAAAAAGATCTCAGGCACTGGAAAGTTAATTTAAAACTAAACTAAAGCACTTGAGCAAAAAAGTAACATACAATAAAAACAATTCTAGTAACAAACTGTCAGCTTTGTCAAACCAGGTATCAAGTTAGAATTATATCCACGCCTCTGTTTTATTTTGAACAAACAAGTTATAATTGAAATTACAGGAATCTCAACAACTCCAGTATCTGAAGTGAACCCCCAGACACCAGTATCTGAAATCATATGAATTCAGTGCAGACAACAGCACTCGGATTTCAACTCTATATGCCCCCCTTTTGTTTACAAATGAAGGTATTCAAGAGGTAACACTTTCTTCCCTGAATAATAACATGCTTATTAATTTCCTGGGTATCTTAGAGTTTCTCGAGCTCTCTGGAGTGAGAGGTATGCAGCCTGATGCATATGTGCCAGCTGCAAACCTGTGGCGCTCCAGATGTGCGCTCCCCCGTGGACAGGCTCCTGGTGGAGCCTTTATTTGTCAAAGAAGTTGCTTAATACCACTGGAAGGGCTTTGATGAAAATAGAAAATATTTTCTGTCGTCATTTATGCATTAACAAAATGTGCAACAGATACAGAAATACTTTTTAGTGATATTGGATAAAAAAATGTCCTGGCCTGTTCTGTGCATAGTTTTAATGGAAAAAAATACTGATTTTTGCTTTTTATAGAAAAGCCAAATATGCATGAAGCAAATTATGTCAAGTTAGTGTAAAAGGTATAGATAGTCCTTCATCACTGAATATACAGAATAATCTGCTATACAAGCCCTATGTATGCTGGGGCAGGGGGCTGTTGGTCAGGGTGGGAAGGGTAATGTTGGCAACTGACATCATCTACCTGGACTTGTGCAAAGCATTTGACACTGTCCTGCACAACAGCCTTGTCTCTGAATTGGAGGGACATGGATTTGATGGATGGACCTCTTGGTGGATAAGGAATTGGCTGGATGCTCGTACTCAAAGAGTTGTGGTCAATGGTTCGATGTCCGAGTGGTGACCAGTGATAAGTGGCATTCCTCGGGGTCGGTATTGGGACCAGCGTTGTTTAATGTCTTTGGTGACATGGACAGTGGGATTGAGTGCACTCTCAGCAAGTTTGCTGATGACACCAAGCTGTGTGCTGTGGTCGACATGCTGGAGGGAAGGGATGCCGTCCAGAGGGACCTTGACAGGCTCGAGGGGTGGGCCTGCGTGAACCTCATGAAATTCAACAAGGCCAAGTGCAAGGTCCTGCACCTGGGTTGGGGCAATCCCAAGCACAAATACAGGCTGGGCAGAGAATGGATTGAGAGCAGCCCTGAGGAGAAGCACTTGGGGGTGTTGGTTGATGAGAAGCTCAACGTGAGCCGGCAGTGTGTGCTTGCAGCCCAGAAAGCCAACTGTATCCTGGGCTGCATCAGAAGAAGCACAACCAGCAGGTCGAGGGAGGGGATTCTCTCCCTCTGCTCCGCTCTGGTGAGACCCCCCTGCAGCACTGCCTCCAGCTCGGGGCCCCCAACATGAGAAGGACATGGACCTGTTGGAGCGAGTCCAGAGGAGAAACACAGAGATGGTCAGAGGGCTGGAGCACCTCTCCTGTGAAGACAGGCTGAGAGAGTTGGGGTTGCTCAGCCTGGAGAAGAGGAGGCTCCGGGGAGACCCTACAGCCGCCTTCCAGCACCTGGAGGGGCCTACAAGAAAGCTGGAGAGGGGCTTTCTACAAGGGCAGGTAGTGACAGGACGAGGGGTAATGGCTTTAAGCTGAAACAGGGTACATTTAGATTAGATATTAGGAAGAAAATCTTCCCTGTGAGGGTGGTGAGGCACTGGAACAGGTTGCCCAGAGAAGCTGTGGATGCCCCAACCCTGGAGGTGTTCAAGGTCAGGTTGGATGGGGCTTTGAGCAACCTGGTCTAGTGGAAGGTGTCCCTGTCCATGGCAGGGGGGTTGGAACTAGGTGATCTTTAAAGTCCCTTCCAACACAAACCATCCTATGATTCTGTGCTCTCTCTGCTGGTGTCACATACCCATCCGGGCTTTCCTGGCATGGACGTGCTTCCAAAGAAAGCAATCATAGAATTGCCTTCAGGTGCTGGGGCACAGGGATGGGGGATTGTGGTGCAGTCTCTATGCTGTATTTCTATGCTCCAGTGGAAGTTGTTGCTGCTGCCAGTTAGGACTTCTGCCTTAAAAGTCCAGGGCGTGATATGGCAAATACTATTTGTGTGTAAAATCTGCTAATTAGTTTTCTGTCCTTTTGTTGCTTCCTTGCTGGATCTTACAGATCCCAGTCCAAGGGAAAAAAAATCCTAGTGAGCTTTACACAGTGAGTTTCTGGTGGCAGGATTTCTGCATTAGTGTTTGCTTAATTTAAACAGAAATATCTGCGACTGAAAGAGTAACTTGTCCATCCAGGAGTACTTCATCATTCGTGGGTGCCTAAGCAAGCCCAGGCATGCTCTCAGAGGGGTTATCATTCCATATTACACTGAAAATCCCTGAACACGTTCATCCTAATGAAAAAATCTTTCACAGTAGACAGTTTGAAAGATGTAAAAGTTATTCTCCGTCATTGGGATTTTACAGCAAAAGATGTTTCTGAGTGCTGCCTCCCAAAGCAGTCCTAATAAATCAGCGCTGCTGAAAACATTAAAAAGTTTAGTGGGGCAGAAAAAAAATCATACTTTTAGAAAATTATGGTTTTTCTTTCTATAATGCTTTAGGAGCGTTTCACCATTTTGCTGGAGCCAGCCCCTCCTATGAAGTCTATGGCAGACGTGAGCAGAATTGGCGTGCTGGACCCGTTACGATAGCTGTGCGTTCACAAGGTATTCTTATCAGCCAAAATGTGTTTAACGCACCCTGGCTGCACTGGGATTTATGGCGAATCGCTTTCTGTGAGATTTAAAGCGACTTCAAATCTGCCTGAGATTTAAAAGACTTAGAGCAGGGAAGCTTTGGGGATTTATAGTGTTTTCAAATTTGCAAATGCTAGAAATGCCATTATCTGAGCAAGTCTTTATTAATCAAAATAAATAAAACCATTTTTCTCTGCAGCAGAAAGCTGTAGAGCAACTCTGTAACTTCTGGGGAGCGTGTGGCAAAACATGCAGTTGAACAGAAATCTTGATTCCACACCTTGGATAATAAGGAGCTATTTAGAGCCAAATTGAGCTGTGTCATTCAGGTATAGCTCAAATTGTTCTTTAGAGCCTCTCCACATGTGTAACGTGTTATAAGAGGTCTCCAAAGCCTGTGGGAGTTTTTACTGTCAACACAGATGAACTTGGGATGCAAAAGGAGAATAAGATTTATCTTTGGATGGCAAACCTGCCCTCTGAGGAGAACTTTTCTAGAGGGTCTCGGTGCAGGTTTGCTTCACGAAGCGGGGAGGTAAGACCTCATTTACTGTGAGTGGCTCCAGATGCTCCAGGTTGTCACTGGGTAGGGGTTTTGGAGATGTGACATGAACTGATGGGACCCTGAAATAGCCCCTTCAGATCTTGACACGGTAGTTTCCATGGCTATCCGAGCTGTCGCTGCTGGGCTGTGCGGAAGAAGAGTCGGTTACATGCAGCTCCAGATGAAGCGCTGAGGAGCATATGGCTTGTCCGCAGGGAGCGTTGCGAATGATTTGCTATGTGTGCTGTGTAAAAATGTTATGTTTTGACATGCCGGCTCTCTGGATCGGGCTGGGAGTGGGTTGCTAACTGCAATATTTATAAATGAGCTTAGTAAAATCTGTAATTCCAGCCTATTCCAAGCTCTGAGGACATGTCTGTAAATGTCATGAGCAGGCAGCTGAGCAATCTCATACCTGGCTTTTGTGTCTTAGTCCACCCTGAGTTGAAGCTTTGTACAAACCTTGAACCTGGTCAAACATTGGGACAGGCTGCCCAGGGAGGTGGTGGAGTCACCATCCCTGGAGGTGTTCGAGGACCGTGTGGACGTGGCACTGCGGGACATGGTTTAGTGGTCATGGTGGGGTTGGGGTGGTGGTTGGACTTGATGATCTGACAGGTCTTTTCCAACCTTAGTGAGTCTGTGATTCTGTAATTTGGTGCAACACAAATTATTGTTCCTTCTGAAGTACTTGTTGATGCTGACAAATGCTGGTGATTCCAGAAGGGTGTGCGAAGTGAGAAATATTATTGATTGGTATCTTTTCTTGGACCCAACCAGGGTATGGGATCAAGCCCTAAATTACATATTCAGAGCTGCTTTCAGGCCTGTGGTATCTGCCCTGTCACATAGGCACTGCAACCTTATTAAAGCTATATATAAAAAAATTCATTTCTTGCTCTTGGGGGAAACAGTACAAAAGTGAGAGCAGCTTAATTCCTCTTTTTTGGGGGGGGGCGTGTGTTATGTTTTTCTCTGAAGAGGCAGCTTGCAGACATGAAATGGAGGTTGGAACAAGGTAAAGAGGATTCAGATCTGGTATGTGAAGTCAGTTAATTTAAAGCACAATTTTGCTAGGTTGTGTATTATCATTCCAGCAGTTGTTTTGAAACTTTGTCTAGTCTACTTCATGCTTTGAGCATTTCCTAAAGCCTCTGCTATGTATAAATTGGTTTTGTGTCTTCCTTTCCACTGCTGCCTCTCCCCAAACATTCTACCTTTTATTTGTGCATTATCTTTGTCAATGTGTTTCGCAACCTGACGCTTTTCTTTCTGAGGTCCCGGTCTTCTATTACAGGGGGTTTTTATTGCTCTGCAGCAGGAACTTGCCACATGGTGGTTTTTCTGCTCCTCCTGATTGTTTCGCTTCCCACCACTGACAACCCTTCAAGCTCCCCTGAATGGAGGTGTCTTCATGCTGTTTGCTTCCTCTCAAGCAGTCAGCTTTTTAATACCAGAAAAGTCTGAGGGAAAACAAAATGCAAAGGATGACATTTTTGAAGAAGAGAAGATTTACGTTTTGTCAGTTCTCCCATTCAGTGTAATGTCAGTGTCGGGATGCAGCAATGATTGATTCTCTCTGCCATTAAAGTCTTCCCTATACTCCTGAGTAGGACTACCAGAAATCCAGCTAGACCCATCTGCAAATACAATTTTTGATTGCTTAGCCCATTCAAAAAAGTGATTAAAAAGTAATAAAAAAGTAGTTAAGTAACAACTCTCGCTGTGTATTGTGTTCCTGTGCCCCTTCAGGCTCTGGACCAGACTTCAGGGAGCTCTATTAAATTGTACCCATGCTCTAATAGTGAGCTCTCCTTTTTTCTGAGCCAGTGACAGAATATTCTAGCATCCAACATGATTGATATCAATATTGCAAAGCACTTACAAGTGATGCTTAAATCTTGCATATATTAAATATTTTATAGACAAGGATCATACAATCCCCAAATCGTACAATGCGTGGCAAGGCAGGAAAGAACAGAAGGTCTATTTAACCAGATAACGCACCAGCAACTAAATGGGAGTGGGATATTCTCTGTCAAAGGGCTTCGCCATTAGACGATAGACTAATTGATCAGACCAACTTGATGAGTCCAGGGTGAATTCAGTTGTTTGTAAACTTAGCCTAAAGCCAGAATATCTTCTGCTGTTTGGTTTTGTTTCAAGTGGTATAAATGCTTTAGAGTTCAGTATTCAAATGTCTTTTTTTTTTCCTTATTCTTTCTGAAATTCCTATTTCCTTGCTCCTCTATTGCTAACTCTTCTCTCAACGTGCTGTTTCATCTTGGCCAAGTTTCCACCTTCTTTAAGATCTCCCATTTTTGAAGTGTTAGCATAACAACTGTAGAGACTCCTACCAGATACTTCGCCTCCTTACAGTATTCATGCGATCTGTCCTCCCAAGTATTGTGTATTGTTTCCTGTTTTCCTTCTTGCTAGAATGCTAATTAGTGCCTATAACTCAAAACTGCTTGTTTAGGGAAATGTACCCACCAGGAATTGCTGTACAGTGGTGTTGCTGATGTGAAAATTTTTTTAGCGTTTTCATTAAGTGTGTCTGGAGTTGTTATAATTGCATGCTAACCAAAGAACACTGAGCAAACAAGGTTGCAGGGCTATAAACAACTTGTCACTTGCAGATGACTTCCCTGCTATTCTGGTCTTATCACAGCCTCTAAGTTTCCTTTTTTTTTTCTTGGTATCTTGCACTGTCTCATGAAAAATAATGTGCTGGATATTCAGTCTTAATGGACCCCAGGTGGAATCTTTTTCCTGAGATGCTGCAGATGTACTCAAAGTATAAGCACAGGTCTGCTTTATCTTATAACCTTAGTGTGTCTGTATCTAAAATGCTGCTTGAGATGAATGTATAATCACTGTAAAAAGTTATCCAGGAAATATAACTCTTTCTCTTTTCAAATTGTCTGAGAACACCGTAAGATTTTTCTTGAGCTCATTTGAAAGTCAGTGTTAGCTTTTAATACGTTCTGCAAATACGTCCTAGCCCATGGATTTCTTGTGGACAATTTGTTGCAAGTATTTGAAATCCAGGTAATGCCTCTTTCTTTAATCACCAGTATGGATTTATCCTTGAGATCTGCTTGGGGCAGGACCCAAAGCCAGCTGTAACTGGTGAGAATTCTTTCAATACAGTTAGTCACTAGAAAAACAAAGTATGTTAAAGGTCTGACTTTGATTTTTACTTATCCCATTGGCTTGAATGAGGTTACAAAGACTTCAGAAAGGAAGAATGTTGCATCTTCTCCAGCAACTTTTAAAGAAGATGCTCCTAATTTTGGACACATCATATGTAGCTTATTAAAACCAAACTATAGGCTTTTAGTATATTATCAATACAGCTAATCAAGTTTTATGGCAAGGGTGGATTTATTTTATGCTTTCATAAATTGTCCTCATTTTGTCTATCAATATTTACAAGATATTTGAAAAGTAGTTTGAAAAAGAAACCCAATTCTGTCTCTTGCATCTAGTTTATCAACAGGACTCTTAAATCTCTGTCCATGCTACATTAAAAGCAGAATTGAAAAAGTGTTTGATAACCGCTTATTAAATCTGTTCTCCTAAATCAAGTCAAGATAGACATCCCAGATGGAAACTCATCTCATTCTCATAAACACACTTTATGCACACAGGCACGAGGGATGGATACTGATGAGTCACTGAAATAAAATCCTGGTAGATATAAAAAAAACCCACAAAACATGGTAGTGCTAACTCAATTCTTCATGGCTTTAACACAATACTCTTCTTGTCTGTACCTGTTCTGTCCTTAAAACAAATAAAACTGGGTATGGTGCCTTCCAGCTGCAAATATAAAGGAAGGGCATTGGGTGCTCAGTCTTGGACTTCATCCTTAAATCTCATTAAAACAAATGGACATAACTTCACTTTTAATTGGTTGCTGTTCAGCAATGTGGAAGATGTCTAGAGGATTCAAAAGCCCTTTGCAGACTCTCAGAAGCGAACCCTGGGAAACGAGAATGTGGCGTGGTTTTACCCATTCCTGTTCTGAATAGTATTTTTTCCCCCCCTCCCCATTTTACTGAAAAATGGTTGCAAACCTGAAACATAGGATGCAATAGCAAATACTATATCTGAAGCACTGTAGCTAAGCCACAGGGCCTTTGAAGTCTCTAGCAGTTGCCTGTAAAAATAAAATTCAACTCCTGCCCAAGAAGACTTCAAAGTGGGTCTGTGCTGCTTCAGAGGTAGCACCGGTGGAACCAGCTTCCCTCCACACCAAAACGCATTTTTTGCTCTCTGTCCTTTGGAAGGTGCCAGGGAAGCGGGAGTTATTTCAGCAAGGGAGCCTAAGCTGCTAATTGTGGAGATGTCTGACTTTTGGATTAGTTGTTTACACCAGTTTTCTGCATCGGGGGGTCCCTCTTTTCGTTCTGTGGACCCTGGAGAAGGGTCACAGCTAGGAGGTTTGTGTGGTGCAAGGAAGAGGCAAGGCGATACCCCTCCTTTCCAGCCATGCTGGGTCTCCATCCAAGTGAGTTCAGACTCATGGACATCAACTTTTTGAGCTAAGTGGCTTATAGACAAATTTTTTAAAGTGAGACTCAAGGCAGCTGAGTTTGTTAATAAGTTTTTTTTTTTACATGCTGAATTTCTTTTTTTAATCTAATGAAATCTGTGCCAGTGTTTTCTCTGAGAAAAAAAAGTATTTAAAACCATTTTATAAAAATACTGCAGATATAATTTAATCTGGGGCATGTGTGCTGTTTTCATCTGTTGTTCCTTTTGGTTTCTTACCAAATACTGGGTTGGGTTTGGGCTTGGAATTATCAATTACTTTGAAGAAGTACTTGGGATAGGCAGACTAAGGATCTGAGAGCTCGGGAATTAAACTCGCAGTGACTCCCGTACACATGCAGTAAATTTAATCTACTACCTAACAGCAAGTGCAGGGGTCTAAATGTTGGAGAGTGCTGATCAGCTGCACATAGCTGTCTGCCTCTGACAAGGTCCCCACGCTACAGGCTCAGTCTGAGCCTGGGAAGTGGACACTCTGACCCCAAAGGATGAGCTATACCTACCTAGATGAAGTTTTATCCCCCTTAAGGCACCACTAGTTAAGACATAAGGGATCAGATCAGGATAAAATGCCAAAAAAAAAAAAGTTGCTGCCACTTAGTGAGGATGATTTCTGTGCTGGAGATGCCTAGCAGAGCAGCCTGACCTTTCTGGATGCAGAGAACTATCAGCATCTTCTCCCAGACCTCCCCTGTGGCAATGCTTTAAGTGGGCAGGCACTTCACGGCACTTTCTTGATGCTCTTTAGTGCATGTTCTTTCTCATTTAGGCTTCTTCCTCCTACATTTCTCTTTTTAGGAAGGATTTTCTTCTGTGGTCCATGTGGCTTTTGTTTTTTGTCTCCTGTTACGAGCACCTTTTTCCGTGCTCTCTAACTGGGAACCTGTTTTCTAGTAACCTCCCTCTGAAGTCTGTCCTGCTCTTCAGCCTTCACCGCTGCTTGTGGATCTCCATCTTCTGCTGTCACTTGCCTATTAGGTTGTTACTCTTAGGACTGGCTCTGAATACCAAATTGCTATAACATTTTTAAAAAACTTTTTCAGTGTAGAGTATTCTCAAAATGAGAAGTGTACATATAGCACTTCATGCAGAGGCACTTTTTGATGTCATGCATGAAAGTGTTTATGGCCAAACTCATAAACACTCGAAGTGTTTATGGCCTGTGTCAGAAATGGTGTGGGCAGCAGGAGTAGGGAGGGGATCGTGCCCCGGTACTCGGCGCTGGTGAGGCCGCACCTCAAATGCTGTGTTCAGTTTTGGGCCCCTCACTCCAAGAAGGACACTGAGGTGCTGGAGCGTGTCCAGAGAAGGGCGACGGAGCTGGTGAGGGGTCTGGAGCACAAGTCTGCTGAGGAGCGGCTGAGGGAGCTGGGGGTGTTCAGTCTGGAGAGGAGGAGGCTGAGGGGAGACCTCATCGCTCTCTACAACTGCCTGAAAGGGGGTTGTGGTGAGGTGGGTGCTGGTCTCTTCTCCCAAGTGATAGGACAAGAGGAAATGGCCTCAAGTTGCACCAGGGGAGGTTCAGGCTGGATATTAGGAAAAATGTCTTTCCTGAGAGAGCGGTGAAGCACTGGCAGAGGCTGCCCAGGGAGGTGGTGGAGTCACCATCCCTGGAGGTGTTCAAGGACCGTGTGGATGTGGCACTGCAGGACATGGTTTAGTGGGCATGGTGGGGTTGGGGTGGTGGGTGGACTTGATGATCTGGCAGGTCTTTTCCAACCTTAATGATTCTGTGATTCATCTGAATTTATTTTACCTTTTTTTTTGTTTAATCTCACTATAGACAAAAAGACATGTGAGAAACCTGACCTGGAGTAGAAGCAAGCTACCTGCTTTTGTATGGCTTAGGACAA
Organism: Gavia stellata; assembly: GCF_030936135.1. NCBI lineage: Eukaryota > Metazoa > Chordata > Aves > Gaviiformes > Gaviidae > Gavia > Gavia stellata. Next base: position 27,593,954 of record NC_082604.1, on the reverse strand, counting down.
TCGCCCATCCTAGCCAGGCACAGCCTTGCTGTGCGTGCAGCTGCTGGGGTGCTCCCGCAATGCTGCCCCTGGCATTTCCAGCTGGCAGCACTCAGCAGCTTGAGGTCTTGGATGGGTAGGACTGGTGCTGTGATGGAGCTGTGAATCCTCCCTGATGTGAGCTGGTATCATGCAAGCGGAGCGAACCTATGCCCTGCGTGTCGGGTATCTGAGCTTCCCTTGCCCAGCGTGATGGGTGTGGGTGTACGCTTAGCAAAGCAAACAGGTATTGGAATCTTACTGCAAACAGCTATTTCTGTCCCCTGCCATCTTATAATGAGCATCACTTGTATTTTTGCATTGAAAGTAGCTTTTCCCCTCGATTAAGGGGTGTGTGCGTTATATTTTTTTGCCAGAGTGGTTGTGCTATTTTTTTTCCTAAGAGAGGCCCAAGGGAGTTTGTGTTGGTACAAACCCCAGCACCGAATCGTTGTGCGTATCTGATGCTGCTTCACATAGGGGATATTGAATTCATGGGGAAATGATTCATGGAACTCTTCCCGGAAGGAGAGCAAATATCAGCCTTTGGATTGTCAGGTCACTGCCTATGTATGAGCAGAGATGTCTTGACCCTGAACTTCTTGCAGCAACACAAATAATTTGTTTGCTTTTTGTAGAGGTCTGCTTTCATTTTGGTGAAGAATATGTGTTTATATGGACACATGCATAATGTTGCACAGCTATTTAGGGTGCTGATTTAGTTCAAGGACAGGATCAGAAAGCATTGCCAAGGGATTTAAGATGTCCTTCTGTTGTGCAATATTGTGTCCTATTTTCACAGCAGACTAATAGTTTGCAGACATCTTGTATTCAACAGTTACTGTATGTTTTAATTTATGTTTATGTTGTAATTTATTCATGGCCAAGAAGACATGGCTGGATTACTAATACTCTCTTAATTGGTCTCTTTTCTGGTGGCAACTTGCCTTTTGTGGCTGAGCAGGAGCTGACAGTGGAAGTCAGGCGGTAACCTGGAATGATGTGACCGGTTTGATCCTGACCTTAAAACCAGGGCAGGTTGCCTTTTTTTCACATTAATACTTCCTCCTGCTAAAGTCACTGTAATTCCAGAAGAAACTGTACTTACAAATAAGAGGCAAAATGTTGCGTTTCCATGATTTATTTTTGTGGTACGCAGATTTAGAAAGGTCTCGGCTACGCAGCTGTACCTAATGCATTACAGCTAGCAGGTCCTGTGGTGGGTGACCTTCAAGTTCATGAGGGTACTGATATTTTTTTTTTTAAACTTTTGATGGCATAGCCCATGGAACACCCTTACAGAATATCCCCCATTTTACAGTCTAAAAATAAAACAAGTCAAAACTTAACAGTGAAAGACAAAACAACAAACAACATTGAAATCTGGTAAATGCAGCAAACTCTCGACTAGGGACCTTCTGTTCCTTCTGTAGCGGACCATTAGGGATCACTATTCTTGGGCTGGCTGTTGTGCATCAAACAGAAACCACTTAAAAGTGAGGTTTTTTTTTTTCTTGGTGTTTTTCCTCCCCAAGGATTCACCAAAGTACGTTCTCATATGCGGGGAGGGTAGAAGAGTCAAAATGTGTGGAGGTCTCAAACCCGATAACGTTCCAGAAGAGCTGTGAAGGCAGAGGAGGTGGGTTCAGCCTGCACTTGCTCTCTTGCTGTCTTAGGCTCGCTGCTCACGGCTGCCAAGGACAGTACGTGCACTGTGCATCAAACAGGGAAGATGCTCTTATCTTCTGGCTATAATTAACCCTGAAGTTGAGCTCCTTCTTGAGTAGGAGGCTAGAAGCATAGTGTGGGAAGGAGGTATTTATCTGATTACTGCTCTTTGGTTCTTCTTGACACACTGCATATTTATTTCCAGACTATTTCTGGTCAGCAGGAGTTACTGATATTAATGATGGGTAGACTTTCAAAAGATCCGGAATTTTAAAGCAACTTTGAAGCCAGTTTCCTTTAAACTCCCTTGAAAACTTCTGCCAGTACAATTTATTTAAACATAAATAATTAAAATCTTGCATCCGTATGATCTTATGGTTATCACTCTCCATTCTCAATTTTTTGGTTTTTTTTTGTAATCTAGATTAATAAATTAATCTTTGGGACAGAGGTAGACTATTCCTATATTACTTTAAATATCCTTATGTTAGGTTTCCAATACAGTTTCATACAATTAAATCATGACCTTGAGAGGAGGCTTGAGCCTGTATCATGAAACTTGTGAGGACATTCAAAACTCACACTACGTCTAAAGTAACAGACCTTCTGAACACATTTTGCACCAAATGAATCAAATGCTCATGTACGTTTGGTATTTAAAATCCTGAATGCGATTCAGATTGCAATTTTTGTAACACAAACCTATGTCTGTCGCTGCCTTTTGCTATTGCAAAAGGGTAGATCTTTCTCATTGAAATGTTAAAGAAACCATTAACTCAGTCAGTGTTTCAGTGGTCTTTTGCCATGACTGTACCTTCACCTTGACATTTGATAGCAAAACATCATTGCTATCTCCTGTTCAAAGAGGAATTAATCTGAGCTCTGCTGTTGTTATTTCCTCCTCCTTGGCCACTTGTCTGATCAAAGCCTAGTGATGGGGAGTTTCTGACTTTTTCCTTTACTCAGTATAACAAAACCCTCTTGCTGAAATTAGATCCAGCTTATTTCACAAAATTGCTCTGCTGCAATTAAGAAGGTGCTTGATGGCCCCTTTGATCCCTCAGCTAATTAGGAGGTTAGGGAACAGAGCTGCTTCTGTTGAACTGGCCGACAATGAACCAGGGAATGGAAATTACCGTATTTCTTGTCTCCTCCTCCCACCCGAGCTGCTGGCTATGTGCTGATGGATGCAGAGCTTGGCAATGGACCAGATCCGTGGTGTGCAATCAAAGCCTGCTGCTTTCTGTCAGATCTCCTGTGTCACCTGGGTTTTGGGGTCTGGGTTTCTTATTACAGACTTGCTTCCACACGCAAGCGAATAGTATAGCAGCAAGTTGCTTTTTGCGTGCTTGTTTCTTTTTAACGTTTCTGTCAGAGGTGTAAACCAAAACTGTCAGTTTTTGGTTACCAACAGTTTATTACTGTGCCGGATATCTAGTAGCTCCTGCCTTACGGATGCTCTGATTTATGGCTGATGGGCACAGGCGTGCAAAAAGCCCACCAGTCTGCACAGAGCTTGGGGTCTGCTGAGCACCTTGGACCATTTTGTGTTTGATCCATGTGCTGTCCTGGATGGAGACACCCCATGGGACTCGGGGGTTTCTGGCAGCCTCGTCTCCTGCTGTGTTCCTCCATTTCCCTCCTGGTATGGAGGCCAGGCTGGAGAAGCTGCTTTGCTGTAGCAGTTCACACCTCTTTGTCAAGCAATGGTCTGTCTAAAAGCAGGGAAGCTTGATATCTCCTCATACCCTTTCTCAGCTTTCTGTCCAAGAATTTCTACTGGTCCCTTTAAGTAGGTGGTAAAAAAAATACAGGAAAATGCAATGAAACCCTGCAGCCAGGACAGACTGCGAACTCTGTGCTCTGTTGTGGGTCTCCCTTTGCAAAAGAGGAGCCAGGAAACCTGATGGGAATGGAAGGTCTCCAGGAGCCCTGAGACACAATCCCTTTGGTTTGAGTACTCAGCTTTCAGCGTGACTTTCTGAAAGCTTTGTTTTAATTAGGTTGCTGCAACCAGTGGCTTGCCTCTGGCATGGACATGGCGGGGCCGATCCCTTTGCTTCTGTGATGATCTGCACCAAGTTCTTGCCCCTCTGGTCTCCCACAAGCACCACCAAGGCCAACCCAAGGTAAGGGCTGGCCAACCCAAGGTGCTGCTTCCTTCAGCTCCCTTGTCATGAGCTCAGCTTGTCCTTTTCTCCGGGGCAGAGCAAGTTGCCATTGTTCGTGCCTGTATATCTATGCTTCACAGTATATAAACTAGCTCTACAATTTACATTGGAGGTCTCACAAAAATGTCATAAAATTTGGCAGCAATGCATATTAATCTTCTATCTTGTTTTATAACATGTGAAATGTTGTGGCTCAGGTGACTGTGTCTGAATAGGTATAATAATCACGGTCCTGCTTTGCTTTTCAAAGAAATAATTGATATTTGCTTGGGGATGTCTGGGACTCTATTCTCTGCTTTATTTATGTGGGCTCAAATCCAATCAGTTTAGTTTGAAAAAGCGATGATGATGTCCTTAGAAAGTCAATATTCCAGAACAGCTTCAGGGAGGGAAAAGTTGGAGGATACCGATATCCAGAGTGATGGCTTTTTAATCCTTTATCTTTAATTTAGGTCAACTATTGTGAAATAATCTTGTTATCCGTAACTACCTGGTTGGGTAGGATGACATATTTCTTCATTGTTCGTGTCTCTGCAGCTCACCGCCATCCTCGTCTGTAATAGCAACATGTTCCCGGATGCCTAATGATAGCATGCAAAGTGTCTAATATTTTCAGATATCCTTTAGTAAAAGCTATGAATTCATATTTAATGAAGCCCAAGTGTCAGGGAGAGTCATTTCAATTATACTTCTGACAAAAATAATATTTCAGAACATGCAGAGAGCTGTGAGAAATAATTGTACCTTCCTTATTTATATGGCAACTAATAATGGAAAATATTTTTTTTTCTTTCATAACATGATTTGATCTCATGAAACAGTAATTTTCTTCATTTTTCTGTGGAGTGTGGTTTCAGCTGCTGCTTTCTTCTGAGATGGGAATTTGTTAATACGACATTTTTCTTCTGGAGGTCAATTGCTTTACTAGCCATCCGAGTGAAGTGACGTGATTTTAATTTTAGCCAAATTTCGTAATATTCTGTTCTGCATGTGAAGCAGAAAAATGTTTGACAGATAATGGATCATTTACAAGAAGAATTACTAAAAATGTAAAATAAATACTGCTTTTAAGGCATGTTCTTAGGTGTTTGGGGGCTGTCTGGTGTGTTTGGCTGTAGCAGGGAGTGAACAGGATGAGGTGAAGAGCCTGGCCCTGGTCCCAATTGCTGCTGTCTGCTCCCCAGCAGACTAAAGGGAAAGAGTGTTTCCCTTAAAATCTATTTTTTGTAGAAGGAGAAGAATAAAAATACATTCTGATCAGCAGAAAACTTTTCTGGCCTCACAGAGAATATTTCTGCAGTTGTGGGAAGGGCGTGTTTTATTGAGGGTAAGCTGGTATTTGGTAACATCTAGCCTGTGAAAATACTGTTGTGCTGTTTGACATCTAAACACAGTTGTTTCAGATCTTCTTTATAGGGGAAAATATTGGATTTATCTTTCTTAATGTTGGTACTGAGAAATTTTAACGTTTTGTGTGAAGCTCTGAACTTGAGATTTGTTCATGTTACTGCAGGTATAAAAAATTTAGCACTTACATAAACTTCCCTTACATCTCTGGTGTTAGTTGATGGTTGGACTTGATGATCTTGCAGGTCTTTTCCAACCTTAGTGATTCTGTGATTCTGATTCTGTGAACCACAGTTTCTCAGTGGATCCCACTGGAGAACTTGTCTGGTGTGGAATAGCTGTAAACAAAATTATGAATTCCTGTTTTAGATTGATTTAATTAAAACCAGAACACCGGACTAGGATTCCTGTAGTTCTAATAAACACTTTATATAAGTTGCCAAGGTTACACCCGTGCGGGATCTTCACACCCAAGTGCAATGCTTACCCTGGTGCCTGCCCGTAGGCAATTGCAGCTCTGAGCCTCCTAAGCCAGTGTAAGGCTACCAGAAACCTTCAGTGGGAAGGAGGACAGTTCTGGAAACCTTTGCAGGTTCCTCTCTAAAGAATTAAAAAAAATATTTGCTCTTTTATCACTTCTTTTTTCCTGCTTCCTCTGAATTAATTCACCAACTGTCTGTTTTAATGCAGAGCCAGGAAGAAAAATACCTTTATGCTCCTGTCGGTATTTAAGAGATTGAGTTTTATTTTCTTCATGCAGGTTTGTTTAAATAAACGATGCATATTTAACCGAAACACAGGAAATAGAGCTTTATAACATAAAAAATGTTAGTGTAGTGTGGACCTTGTTAAACTTGTGAACTACATGTAGTTATTGAGATAAACTCGGTGTTTGGCTTAGCACATCCAACTCCACAGACTTCAGAAATTCATACCAGCGGTGAGTTGCCTTCTGGCGCGTTGAGCGTGGTGATGTTTGTACTTGAGAGGTAATTCTGGATCTAGTCTAAGAAGTGTTTACTTTTCTGGAATTAAATCGTGGAGGATGTATGTTTTTTGTGGATATTAATTTAATCGAGTATGTTACAGAGAACATATTAAATTTTGGAGGGTATATTCAGGAAAATGAGATATATTTTTATATCTGTTCAGGATGTGTGGATCAGAACTCTTTAAACAAAGACCAGGAGCTTCATAAATACATTTTTCCCTTGAATTTGTTGCCTGTAAACCCATTTAGAGATCTGCATATGATTAAGTGTTTTTCTTATTTGGGATTCGTGTGCAGAAATTCAGAATTGTTTTCCCTTAAGGAATAAGTAATACTAAATTTTTTTTTTCCCTCTTGGCTATCAAGCCTGATGTGCTATTTAATTTTGTAAATAGTTAGCACTAACAGTCTTAACTGCTAACATCAGTGTTAATTGGTATGGACTATGCAGTAATTAGTCATCTAACTAAAACAAAGGCAAGCAGAGGAATCCCTTGAATGGTCACAAAGTAACTGCGACATCAATCAAAGGCTCAAAGATTTTGAGATCATTCTAAATTTAAACAGAGTTCAGACCCCGCTGGGGAACTGTAGCCTGCCTAGGAGGCTTAATTAGACTAACTGTGTGCAAGACAGCATAAAACAGATGGGGTGCGTTCCTGTTGGAAGTTGTTTAATGCACCTTTTGATAGCTCCAACAGCATATGCATGAACTTTAAGTATCTTCAACTAAGCCTTTTGTTCAGCCTCTTATTTCCTTGAGGAGAATTTTAATAATGGGAATAGCTGCATTGAAGAGCTTCATATTTCTGAGAGCTCTGAGCTGGTATCATCTGCCTAGTGTGGGAATTCATCCGCAAACCAAACCTGATGGTTGGCTGAGTAATTTGAACAGCAGCACCCAACATCTCGGCTAAATATAAATTATAGTTTGGGAAATGTGGGGGATGCTTTTTAATGAATTGAAGCATAGAATGTATTAAACGTTTGTTAAAGAAAAAAAGCCCGACAGTTTACACAACATCTTCATTATTAAGTAGTCAATTTTTCCCAATCAGTATTTTTTGTGAAGTGAAACGGCCCCTTCCTTGAATACAGTTATGCTGGTGCTTTTACAGGAATTGTTACAATTAAACCGTAAACCAAAGACAAATACATTTTTCTGCTGCCAAGATCGTGCCTGGGGCTGATCTCTCCTCACCTGCCCTGGCCCCAGGTTGCTTGTGTCCTCTTCTTCTGTCACTTATCCCATTTAGACAAATGTTCCCTTCCTCGACAGCTCCCACAAATCAGGGCTGACACAAATCCCTGTCCTTAGCTCTGATACAGCCGAGGTAAGAGCCAGTCATGATGTTTTATGTTGCAGAGGCAGACTGAAGGAATGCTTTTCTTCATTGAGTAAAAGGTACAAAAGTTTTTGGTGACTTGTAGTTAATTTAGTAAATTGCACATCAGTGTCTTTTCTGGTCTAGGAGCTGCTACCAAGCTGTCCCGTGCTGTGTTGGCACACCCAAATATGTTGCAGAAAACACAGAGAAATGCGAAAACTTGGGCTCCCCTCCAACAGGAAACACAAGGGATTCTACCCCGTTAAGAAAAAGCGATAACTTGGTACCCTTTGGTGTACGACAGTCTGGGGACAAGCAGTATATTTGTATTCAAGAATTTTGGAAGATTTCTTTGCTTCTCTCAAGTCAGCCCCGCATCCGCAGGAGCTCTCGGGGTCACTTAGCAATCTTCAGTTTGCTCCCTTGCCCATGAGAACAGATGGAGGCTGACTTCGTGCTTGGGCTAAGTTCAAGCAACATCAGGAAATCTGTACAAAGGTAGATGAAGAGAAAAACACTAACATGTTTATTCCTGGTTTATAGAACTCTTTTATATCCCAGTGAGGGTTTTTCTTTTGTGTTGCTCCTTGCCAGCGAAGCGGTCTTACTGGCTTTGTGTGGGATTTGGGTCATCAGAAAAAAAAGGATCAGATCTTCTGTCCTTGAAAAGCTTTGAATTGACTTCTGTGGATTTTTGGTTAGAATCCTGAACAAATTTTGATTGTTGGTTTGGCTGATCTATTGATTTCATTTCTGAAAAATAAATATGACCCTTTTGGAATGGTTGGTTACATGCTTCTGCTGGAAGCCTGTATTTCTTTCCCTAAAGTTAGTTTTCACAATATTATGGCTTTTGCTGCAACATTATTTTCCCAGCTTTTGAAGCTGAAGAGTAGTAGAGCTTCCTAGCTTTACATCTTGCTGAATGCTTCATAAGTGATTGGTATTAACATGTGCTTAGATGAATCCGTTTTCATGAAAACACTAGGGTTTTCATGGATGAATAAGACCTAATCCTGCCTGGCGAAAACAGCACTATAAATAAGAGCTGATACCATTGCATTGAGAAGAAGCAATTGTAAATAATGGAGAGAAAAGTCTATTTATGGAAATATTTCTTGTCCAGGGGGTCATACCCATTTTTATTTATCTATTTGTTTTTAACTTGCAAAATGTCTGTATTTGGGGTGAATACAGACAGGGGTCGTATTTTATTAAAAGTAGGAGCTGAATGCTCTCTCTGGAGTTGGCCAGTTTAGAGTAACTTAATTGCTGAAAGTGCACATCTTCCACAGGAAAACTCTGAGTATGATAAACTCTGCCTGGCACAACCAGCCTGCCGCTTTTTCCAAGCATGGGAATTTATTTATTTTTCTCTCAGTGGCTGTTTTGATGCTTCAGATTTTTTCTTAGGTGTTGAAATTTTCTAAGATTAAAAGGAGTTACACAAAGTTATTCTTGAGGCTTCCCTTCACCAATTTTCTCTGACATTTAATTCTTTTTTAATGCTGTATTATGCTTGATTTCTCCTTAGTTCTCCTAGGTCTCCTTCCTCTTTTCTTTCTTCCTTCTGACACTATAACATGTTCCTTTCAATGTTTTTATAGATCAAAGCATTCTCCTCTACCTTTCTTCCTGTCACTGTCTTTAAAACAGGTATTTCAATTAATGTAGTCTGCAGCTGGAAAGGAAAGATGATTCAAGAGCACTGTAGTGCCATGGTAATTTAATTTGGGCATCTCTGAGTATCTCACTGAATTTCCAGTTGTTAATGTGTTTAAATTTCTTTGTCACATTTGATTTTCATGGAAATCTTAGGGGACACCTCCAGACAGCCAAAGTGCCCCAGAGAAAGCAGAAGAAAGAGAGTTTAGAGAGGTCTTGTTTATTCGGATATAGTTTTTGAAGATGAAATGAATCTTTAATTGGCAACCAACTCTCCGGGAACACTGTTCCGTGGTTGAGACTGTCCCTTGGGACATGGTCACCTCCTAAGCAATCTCTTGCATGTTTTAGTTGTCATCTGTGCTGCTGGCAGCCAGCCTGCAGCGAGCTCCCCAGGGGGAAGCCTGGCGCAACGCTTGGGGAGAGCAAAAAATTATCCATAGTTCAGAACCAGCTGCTTAACCAAGATCATTTTACTTACCTCATCAGAGCAGCTAACTAGAGATTTGTATGTTCTCTCGCCTTATTGATGTATCTTATCAAGCAAATCCCTAGGAAGGGGATGGAGGTGGAATCTCTCCTTCTTTTACAGCCTTCTCCACTATGGAGCAATTTCACTTGGCGGTAGAGGCTGCTAAGACCTTGGAAGGCAAAAGAAGGATGGATGCAGGTGGTCTTTCTATAGCATTGAAGAGTTATAAGGATGCTCATTCCTTTTAGGAAGCCACCAGTTATGAGGAAGCATCACATCTCCATAAGCAGGACTCTTTTGCTATCTAATAAAAATCTTAGTAGCTGAACTGCGTGGACATGGGTGTTTTTTCCCTGGCACGCTCTGCCCCTGCAGTTCGCCTCTGGACTCTCCTGTCCCTGTGTCCTGGCTGGGCAGGAGGGTGCGGGGCAGTGGGTACGAGCATGTTTTTGGTGTCTGTGCCTAGAAAACATCTGTCCCAGGCTATGGCCTATGGTTGCATCTCCTACTTCCCATGGTGTCCCATGCCATACGTGGTTTTCCTTCCCTCATTGGAGGACCTCATCTGGTCCCTTTCCCTGGCTGCAACACAAAATTAAGGTGGAAGGAAGGAAGTACAGTGGCTTGGAGCCTCCTAAACCAGATTCAACTCATGAGCCTGTTTTTTGGCCACCTGTGGTTTGTTCTGAAGACTGGAGATATGGGTGTAAATGAATGTGCATCCAGTTCCTTACAGAGAATCTTAATTTGTTGCAAGAATGGTTAAGCTACTGAGCTGAGAAAACAGGGACTCTGCTTATAGCCCGTGAGGATGTGGGAGATGTAGAGCTGTGCCATGTTGGCTCTCCTCATCTGAAAACTCTTTAAAAAAGCAGTAGGAATATGGGATATTTTTGGGTTATTTAACCAGTCAGTTGGAATAAAGCAGCTGATATCTACTGAGATGCTGATGACTGGCATGTTCTACATGTGCCTCTTTTTAGGCGAGAAGGTGTCATCTTGTAGGTATGTTGTGAATCTACTGAGAGCACCACTTCAAAAAACCTGCAGAAGAGAGAAGAAACTTTGAGGTGGGCTTTTACAAAACACCATCTGTGTTCACACTTCATTCGTGCTGTGATCAGTTAGTGGTTGGGTCACACCCTCACAGGAGAGGGGTTATCTCTACTCAGTTTTACAAGCCTTCATCTAATCTCCTCTTCTAATCCTGATAAAACCATGGCGGTGTCACTGGTTTATTTCTGCAGATCTGGTGTCAAAATTTCACAGAACAGCTATGGACTGGTGGGCCGTGTAAATATGTATTGCAATTCTTTAGATTTGTTTTGCAATTCAATTAGCTGTGACTTTGATCTGTTGGGGTGTAAATAGGAAAGTGAGAGAGTCCATTGTTCCCCTAAAGGCCCATATAATGTTTAAACCGATAAAGACACAATGTGTTTCTGCAGCTGCTTGTGGTTTAGTTTGTCGCCAAATGTAATTATTTGTTAGAAAACTGCCAGCAGGATCGTATAGTCTTTTTTTACTTTGAATGTCGTCTTTTCATTTTTCAAATACCGTAGGAGAATTGCACTTGTGTTACGTTAATCTCTTCTTACATTCAACTGAAATTGCATTGGTTATAAGTAATCATAAACTGACAGACTTGAAAAGCTAACATTTGCTAGCTTCAAAGGAATGAAAACTGGTGATAAGTGAGGTTGTAAAAAGTCAAATTAAATGTTAATTGATGCAAGGGCACAAAGCAGTGAGGCACTTAGTTTAGATGCAGGCACTACATTTATCAGACTTGACAAATTGACCACTGTGGTTTCATGGATACTCTCATTTCTTTTTTCTTCATCTTCATTTATATGAAGAATAAGCTGTTGGGAAAAAATGGTGGTTAGACTACAGCTAAAGCCAACTGTTTATTTAGACCGATGCAAAACCGCAGGTAAGACTTGAATGCCATTGTGCATAGTTGAAGTGTTTTATTTCGGGAAAAGTGGTCATCTAAAAAGAAGACTACCTAGTAGTCCTGATAATTTGCATAAAGAGAAAGGACATTTGCATACTTGGGGAAATAAATTGAAAATCATATTAATCATTAGATTGATTATGTGAATTTGCATAAATCCTGATAAATACAAAAAACTGAACGATTCTTTTCAGAATTGTCACAGAATCATAACAACTACTTGTTATTACATATAAACCAAGGAATTAAAGTGATCAAAATTAAATCAGATCTTAGGGACTATTCTTTTCTCTTGTTTCCTGCTCTCTCTCCTTAATAACCTGAGATGAATCACAGCCTGTTTAGAATTGCTTAATGCTTAAAATAGGTTGCAGAAGTAGGACAGATACATGAGCATACATTTAGGATATTTGCATTGGCCTTCAAAGCAAGCTGATTTTGCAAAAAAAAAAAGGGGGGGTGGAGGGGCACGACACACAAGTCATCTTTCTCCTGAAAATTAAATTATCTTGAATTCAAATCAATGCGTCTCTATCCTTGAATACTGTCTGCTCAGCTGAGGAAAGCTCTGCAGCAGAAAATAGCAAGACTTGGACCCTGGTCTTCAGATTTCTCTTAGCTCAAAGCCTAGCCCTGCGAAATCAGCCTAAATTTTGTGTCCTCAAAAGAAAAAAACAGCAGGCACTTTCTCACCCACTCACTTGACTTGTGTTAGGAGCCCTTTGGGACTACTTGGGTGAGTAACATGAGTGGGGTTCTGTATTGAAGCTCCTAATATAAAGCATTCTAAAATTAATGCATATCTGGAGTCTGAAAGCCGCTTCTTTATAGTGATAATTTTTGTGCAAATAAAGCTGTACAACAGCATAATAAAGATTTAAATAATGAAACAGTGATGTCAGAGGCAGTCAGTGATGCCTCTGAGAACTGTTATTAATATTAGACCACGGTTCAGGTTTCTGTTGTTGGAACTGTATAGATGTGAGGGGAGCAAGAAACCTCACCCTCCTTGGTAGCTCTTCAGCAATGTCAAACCTCATAGCCCTACCATGTCTTCAGAGACTCCTGCTAGTTTTGGAGAGAGAGAAGTACTTTACAACATGTTGGAGAACAGTGTAGGATGGTTTCTGGAGGAACATCTCACTTGCTCCTTACTTATGTGTATGAATGCGTCAATTTTTTTTTTGTTTCAAAAAAAAAAAACAAACCCCAAGGTACAAAGCCTGACAAAAAAGCCCAACCAATTTGACATGGTTGGGTTGTCACATATGCAGACTTCTACCCAGGTTTGCTGGCTGGCTTCCCTGCAGCTTTCTGACCTTCTGGAGAACACGATCTTGCATGAAACTCAACTGAATCTCTCATCTTCAGAGCTCACTGGCGCTTCAGTTTTATAGTGCTGACACTGTGAGAAATAGACTTGTGTCCCTTAGTTGTTGAGTTGACCAGTTGGTATTGGCTTTACTATGTAGTCAAAGGAGTCTGCATTGCCTTTGACTCAAAACCCAAATGTTAAGGTTTGAGTATAAATTTTGAGGAGGTGTTTTTGCAGGTTGCTGCAGGTTCGTCATAAAGGGGCCTCCTGTTCATTCAGTGCCTCCTCGGCATGTGAATGTTGATTGAGGGGATAAATGTAGAAACCACCCAGACTTCCTTCCATGAACTCTTTATATACTAAGCCAAAACAAAAGCAAAAAAACCCCAGAACAACCTAAGCGATTAGGTAAATGTAACTAATATATTGAGTAAACCAGGTGAAATAAGCCAGTACCTGGATAGCTGTGTAAGAAATTAAAGGACAGTCTTTGTGAGCTGTTAGTCCTCAAGGCAAACAGGACAATGCCAACTGTGCTGGTAACCGACTTCTCTTTTATAAAGGCATCTAGGTGTATCCAGAAACACATCTAATAATCCTGGGTTTGGAAATGTTTTTTAAAAAAAGTGTTAAAAGTGTTAAAAATAGAGACCAAACAAAAGGCTGCAGATACATTCGTGGTGAGTTGGAAGTCATGTGTCGCTTCAGCTGGATGCAGTATTTTTGCAGTATTTTTTTTCCTAAAAATATAAAAAGTTGTAGTGCAACTTGCTCAGGATGCAGTTGCTTTTGGCTTGTGATGACCATCTTATATACATGAGCCCCTTATCTTTTTTATTTTTTTTTTCCTCGACTCAAAGTTTGAGTGTCTGGTTTTGAACCCACTCATGCTGAAAGCCCAGGGAACATGTCTTCCCCCAGAGCATGCCAATATCGGACAGTTTCTCCCAGCTTTCATAATCCTGTTGTCCATTGCTGCAAAATCCTCCTCTACCCTCACTGCAGCACTCATCTCTGCGCTGCAGATCTCTACTTTGTATTCTGCCCCGCTTCCTTGCAGGGAGTTCCCACTGATGCTGAGGAGCTTTCTACATGCAGGGTTAGCAATGGTGAGCTTCAGTGGTGATCAGAGCAGGCTTTTGCCCTCAACATTTGACATAATTCTATATAAGTGTTTATATAAAGAGAAAAAGGGGCGGGGGGGTAAAATCAACACCCCTCAGTCCACTTGCATTATTAACCTCTTGGGAATTTACTGCCATCTAAATTTTCACTGCAACATATAGTCTTGTTTTTTTTTTTTTTTGTTTGCTTGCAACAATTACTCATGAAGGTTTAAAAGATACTTGTGTTGACGTTCTCCAAGTTAAACCCGTCATTCTTAACACACGCCTAAAGACTACTGAATTTTGCAGTGTACAATAACATTGTGGAAAGTCTTTTTGTTGTAGAGATGGTTGGGGATTGTTATCTGAGTACTTGGTTTCTAGCCTTTCCAATATGACAGTTTGCTGACTGGCTACTCTTTCTTTGTTTTGCTGTCTATCTTGATTTTTGGTAGTGCTTAGTGGTTTGGTGTATGTTTTCTTTTTTTTTTAAGCAGTGCAGAGTGTTGCCAAGCTATGGACAAGGTCACTGGGGAGTGTTACAGGTGTTCAGCATATCTATGTGCCACAATAATTTCTACATGTCCTAGTAGCGCCTGTTTGAGAGGGTTCTAGTCAACTGGTTAATGAAAATACAGTATTTCTTGGACCGACTACTGCCATGTGTCAAGTTATGGCTGACACTATCCAACCACGTAGAACCTGGATGTACCATCCAGCCTGTAAACTTTAGAAAAATGTGTCATATTGAATGTTCTGTTGTGTGGAGTTAACGCTGCTACATCTGCAGAAGTGGATGCTACAGATGTAAATAAAATATCTTCTGTGCATACTGTCTACAAGTATATTTAAAGCTATCTAACTGCGTTGTGAAGGAATGTAAAGAAATAGCAGACAGCTATGTCTGTCTGTCTTAACGTTCTGCTACAGTGCTAATTCATAATTCTTTAAGTTTCTGAAGAACGTTTCTTTATTCAAAGTCTCTTGGCTTCCTGGTGGGATGAAGTAGCCTCGAAACTAGCCAGAGAGATGTCTAGAAGACCCGTGGAAATAAATGAGAAACAGAACTATAGTCCATGCTGTGCTAGTGACAAAGGTTGCAAATGGAGTATACTCAAAGTACACAAGCGATCCTATTAGCTCACCAACTATTTGCATAGTGACACTTAAAAGTATTTAGATTAACTATGTAATTAACTGCTACAGAAAGGTCACTGTATGTGAAATAGCTGGGAACACGTCTGTCTGTTTAAAAAGTACCTTTTAAGGTGATGAGCTGTGGGGGGGAGGAAAGGGATGATAAAGTACGGACAAGAAGCAAAGCTTCACTGGAATAAACTGCCCAGGGAAGTGGTGGAGTCACCATCCCTGGAGGTGTTCAAGGAACGTGTGGATGAGGTATTGTGGGACATGGTTTAATGGGCATGGTGGGGTTTGCTTGTTGATGGTTGGACTCGATGATCTTACAGGTCTTTTCCAACCTTAGGGATTCTGTGATTCAAAGGTTTTCTTCCAAGGTCTGTGCTATCCGTGACCTATTTCTGCAAAGCACCCATCTGTTTTTAAAACAGGACCAATACTGAATTTTCTATTTGCATGATTTTATTTATATTTCGGTTATTAACGACTGTAATTCTGGTAACCCCTGTCTATTGCATGCTTGGCCTCGCAGTCTGCTCCGTGTAGCCCGAGCTGACGTTGTCAGAGGTGGACCAGTATTCCAGCCGCTCCAGGGCAGAGCAGGGAAATCCTCTGTCCCCTTCCCACCAGATGCTGTGATGGACATTTACATCCAGGTTTTCCTGCCCTGCTTTCTCTTGCAGACAAATTCTTGATGTGGAAAAGAATAAACTTTTACAGTTAACTTTCATTTAAACTCAGGTAGTAATTATGTGCTCTGTACCCAGACAATTTTGCAAGGCCAGTTAATTTTCTTGTAAACAGTACTTTGGTTGTGTGTGGTGGGTTTTTTTTTTTTTGGTAAAGTATAGTAACAGCTTCTGAAAGGTCTAAAATGCTTCAAAAAAGATATTTCATGAGCCTCTGGTGTGAGTTAACATCTCCTGTACATCTTTGACTTTGTCATTGTGGGTTAATTCACTCAAAATATCTCATTCCATTTCTCTAGGTTTTAACTTTTATGGGTTGTTTGTCTCTACTTCATCTACTTCATATGGGTTAATTATGTAAATCTTCATTTCATGTCACGTAAACCTCTTCATTTCACACCTCCCTGGAGCTGGTTAATACCCCATAAAGGTGTCTATCTTATTTTTTATTTTTGTGTGTGTGTTTACTTCCTGATACAAATTAATGCTCCATAAGACTTGGGGTTTAAATTATTTAAAGCAGTTGGATCTTTCTACTTTGTGTCAGTGCAAGTTGTAGTCCAGAGATATTTTTAAATATATTTTTAATGAGACAGGAAAATAGCCTAATAATTCTGTATGTCAAAATTGAAGTGTGTGAAAAATATGACATACCATGACTATATAGTCTCAATACTTTCAGCTGTCATATGCCAATTTTTTTTTTTTTTTGTTGGGTTATTTTTTCGGTGTGTATTGGAGCTTATGAGGAGCAGGAATGAAATACCTTTAACAATCAACAGACTGTAACAAATATCATTATTAACTTCTATGTTGCTTGATTTGCAGGTGGACAGTGCAGGAGTTGGCTGCAGTGGAGGGGGGTCACAGTCCTGATAGGTTGAATATGCTTCTGGGACAGCACCGGAGTTATGCTAAACTCCAAGAAACTTTTGAGGCAGTAACATAGGGGTTGTGTGCACTAAAACAAGCAGCATTCTAATGAAATTGGTTTTAATTAATACATTTTTATATATAGACTTAGTGATGCCACTGAGCTGGTTGACAAATCTACCTGCTCCAGTTATGACCAAGAACTCCTCATGCAAAGTCAAAAGAAATAAAGCCTTGTCTTGGGGAATTGTTTTGTTTGGAGCCACTTGGTAGAATTTACAGGGCGCATTATCATGCCATCATTTCAAGGCTCTAGCTATAAAATCAAGAAGCAAAACAACAGAGCTTGAGAAACTGGAACAGTTTGGTAAACAAGGTAATTAATGCATTTCCTCTGTAAGCATACACATGAGTTCAGTCAGAGAAAGCAAATTGAACTGGGCCCTACTCCTAATAAAGATAACTTCCTTCTGCTCCCCTTCTCTATGTGAAAACTTTTCATCTTTTGGAAAATTCAAAATATCTCGCTCTCCCTAGGCTTCATCATCAGCAATCTCTCTATGCTTCTTTGGGCTTTCAGGAGAAGAGTAGACTTGGTGCCAGGGGATGACCATTTGTTGAGGACAATGCTATTTGTTTGAGTGCAACACCTAGGTGAGATGCTTAGTTTTGTGTGCTTTCTAAGAAATCTAAAGAAATAACTGTGGAGACAAAGTCAACATTTACAAAGCGTGACAACTGATGGCTGAGGAGCAGCCGTCACCTCCCTCTAAAATATAAAGTACTTAAATATGTTCGTGTATGTCTATGCATGTATAAAGTTGCAATCCAGGGTGCTTATTTTTATTTTTTCTACTATATGCTCATTTTCTTTCTGTTCTTCTCCTTAGCTTATTTTTTCATTAAAAACTCTGTTTTGTTGCTCTCAGACGTTCGTTTGTGTGTGTACAAGAGTAGGGTATCCCTGACTGGGATACGTGTGGCTCATGCATAGACCTTCTCATTCTCCTTGTCTCTTTTCTTTTTCATCAAAATAAAGTAAAATTCAGAATAAGTGGACATAACTTGCTTGACTTAATGTGAGCTTAACCTTGATTAATTCTGAAATTAGTATTTCCTATCATTTAACCTCCCTCCCCTCACAAGGTTAAACCCCCCCCTGCAAATTCCACTGCAGCAACAAAAAGTTATTCCCCCAATACCATAACAAATCTTCTTCTATTTTATTTTCAAAATATGTTTGGTTTGTCTTTGGATTAATATCTGGAATAGAAGGTCTGTTTCTCAGTCCATGTGCAACAGATTGTGTGGATGAACAAAGGAGAAGACAGGGAGTGAAACAGTTTGCTCTGTTGCGGTCAGCAGAGAAAGGTATGATATATAAAAATATTTAAGGGGGTTATCAATACTTGCTATTGCGGCTGAGCTAATATGGTGAATGAAAGCTGTTGATACAGAATGGGATTCTTACCTGACTTGGGGCTGAAGCAACATTTGCAATGAAAAATCTGCCTCTTTAACATATACGTATGGTTATAGATGGTTGTAATCATGCTCTTTTTCATTGCAGTAACATAATCTTAATTTTAAAAGATACACCCTAAAAGTTTAAGTCAATGGGATAAAACCAAAGATAAAATCCTGACCAAATATCTGGTCCATGCATAACAAATACTTCTTGCAGCTCATCCTGCTATTTGTGCTCCCCTGTGATCAACAGTAATGTTCTCTTGCCTGTGTCTGCACACCCAATAACCTAGCTATCCTATCTGGAAGTATGCCAGGCATTGGGTTCCTTGATTGCTGACAGAAGTCAATGACAGAAGAAAATGTCACTCTAAGCTGCCTTTAGTCCTGTAACAGCAGGATTAGTCTTTGCAATAATAATATAGATCTTTCTCTACTTAATATTTAAGTGACCCTTTACTTTCATTCTAAGGGATGCTATTACTCAATCTATTAGTACGTGCGTTGCTTAATTTTCCCTAATGCAGAATTAAGCAAAGCAAAACTCTAGGCTTAAGTGTATCCTAGTTTTATAGTTACTCTTCTGTTTTGCTGTATGTGGTATTTTGTCGGCAGGCCGTTGTGTTGTGCACCTCTATCTCGAGGTGTGAAAGAGATGTACGCTGAGATGATGGTAAGACTCCTTTTAACTTTATATCTACACGGGCAATTTCATGGCCAGAGCATTTGAATTATTTTCAAAACTATCTAAGAAGAATTGAAACAAGATATCATAGCATTTATTGTGGACTGTATTGGACATGGAAAATCTAACAGCTTATTTTTTTCAGTGTAAAATTGTAATACAAACACAAAATGCCACAAAATGAATCTAATCTCCTTGCACTCTTGAGATTTCAATGTCACATCCTTTCTTGCATGTTTTACTTTGTTTTTGAGCAGGTCTCTTCACTTTGAAAACTTTAGGTGATTCTGTACGTACTGAAGGATTTTGTGCTGTAATTTTCTTAAGGCTATTACCAATCATATCCCATGTCCTGACTAATGTTTCATTCTCCTGTGAAAGTTAGAAAGGGCTTTTCTACAACAGAATCAGGACAATTACTTCTGCAAAATTACAGTACATTATCTGTGAAGTGTCAGAAGATGGCAGCCAATTTCTGCTGTTTGATCAGGATATTCAAGATCTTCCTCATTCGGTAAGAACAAAAACTCTCAGAAGAGGAAATGAGATGTAATGGTAATTTTCAGATTGCCTGTCAGCCCTAAACACATTTCTATCCATCAAGAAAGTGACACAACGTTGACTTCTCTAGCATTTTATGGTTGATTTGCATAACCCACAACACCTGTACTCCCTTGAGACTTCATAGCAACTTTTCCACATGTAAATCATAGAAAAAAATTCTGCGTAGCGTAAACAAAGGCTAAAGAATTGTACTGTCTTTGCATGACTCGTTATCGGAACATATCATGGTACTGCTGCACAATTTGTATATAGCTTTCAATAAAAATGACTGCTATAAAATCAAAGCTCTCCTCGAATAAACCACACTGGTGTTATTTTATACCTCTTCTATCTGTGACTAGGGTAATAAATACTCTGCAATAGGGTTTTTGGAGGTTTTGATGGCTCGGTGTTAGATGACTGGTTAAATGAATGTCTTTCTGATTGCTAGATAAGGGCTACTGAATTTATCACCTCTTTGGATTAGCAAGGACGCATGTCCTGCTGGCTGTCCAGACTGCAGACAGAAAACAGAGTGTTCAAATGTTCACACTTGTGAACTGGGTTTATTTGGTGGTAAAAGACTGAACTTGTAGATTCAATTCACGAGAAATTCCCAATAAGATCTTGTAGAATGAAGTCCCAAAGAAGAAAATCATGTATTTACTTCTTTACTACTTCTTCAGATTACATCAGTACAGTGACAAAGGGAGCAAAGTCTTTAAATAAGTTACTTTGCTGTTGGGTGTTGCTGGGGAAAAAAGGATTAACAGTTTTAACTTTTATTTGGAGTTGCCTGGGATGTAGCCTATACCTGACAAAAGTGCAGGAACCAGTGCAGCTCTACCAAGATCTCTGATCTATGTGATAGCAGAAGATGGTTACCCTGAAAGGAAAAGGCTTAAGGAAAAGTGAAGCAAAAATTATAATGGAAATTTTTTATATAGAAAGAAAAGACTAGGATATGGAACATAAAGGCAGAGGACAGTGTTCTTGTCCTCAGTAACGCCTCTTCATTCAGTATTATCTCACTTGCTGCACTATTTTAGTGAGAAGATTTAAAAGGCAAGGAAGAAGATGGGTTTATCCTCCTCAAAGGGATGCTAGAAGGTCAAAGAACTTCTCTGGGAATGATTTGTGCCAATAGGGTCAACAAAATCTGCTTTTGGGTAGTTTCTTTTCATGGTATCTGAATGTATAAGGCGGCAATTAACAATAAGAGTTTAATGTGACTTTAAATGCAGCCTGAGATAGATTGGGATGGTTGAACCCAGGGGGACAGTCAGGAGGCAAGGTGCCTTACATAAAGCAGTGTTATTTTGTATTCACGCTTCTGTAACACTAACTCCAGAAATGGTTCATTCTTGTTTAGTGAAGTCTGAGAAATTCACCTCCTGCAGTCAGGTTATGTACAGCATCCCTGCTCAGGGTATGTGCCTGGATTGATCAGCCCGCAATTCATTCGTTTGCCACATTGAAAGAACTGTGCTGACACAGTCTCTGCTGCATTAAGGGTTTTTTAACTGTATGCAGTGTTTCAAAATAGGTGAAGCAACAATTTGATCTAAATGATAATCCTGCTTTAGTTAAAGACATATGGCTACTTTACACATGTGTGTTAGAAGAGCTTGTCCATGTCGTTTACATATTCATAAGATGTAACATAATTATTATAATTCTAGTGGATTTATAAATGCATTTTTATAGTTACCTATAATCCTACATATATATAGATAGCTGTAAATTGGAAGATAATAGACGCTATGCTAGGAGAAATGTATTCCTGTGACTTCCCACCACCCACCCCAAATTGTACGGTTTGATTTATCATACTGATTCTAGCGCAGATGTTGTCTCAAGGGCTTCTATAGCAATTATGGAAAACTTGCTTAGACTGGTCTGGGCTGATGAAGGAACATCTGGTTTCAGCGGTGTGGGTGTGCTCCTCATAGATCGGTCAAACAAGAGTTAGGATGTGCTCAATGCTCTTGGGCTCCAATAAAGCCTCTACTTAGCAAAGCTCTGAGGCACGCTTTATGTTGGGTGATCTACTTAATCTGTGTCCCACCAAAGTGGAAGAAAGCATAGCTGCAGTTCCACTGGAGCCGATGGGCATGGCAGGGGTTATGGCTGAATTAAATTTTCTGCTTAAATGCTTCCTTTTCTTTAATTTTTCCATAAATGTTTCACGTCAACCACCGGTTTCATGGTGACTTCTCACAAACCGTGTGATATCCAAAGTCTAAACCCAGGAAAAATACCCCTAAGTGTGTTCTGCAAAACTCTGCAGGTTGGTCACTGTATAGGGAATATTTTTGGGCAAGAAGTTTTCTTTTGTCTGTGTCTTCAGCTTCTCTGGAAGCTTCATCCCTTACAAATAATCGGAAATGTCTCCTGACTTATTGCAGCAATATCACTTGTAGACTGGAAACATCAGACTGAAGGTGAACAGACTTCATCTGATAGCATGACTTACTGAAGCTATCGGATACAGAGCAGCAGCCTGGCCTTTTTGCTGAATCGGGTTTTTTTTTTGGGAAGGGGTTTATTTTCAGTGCATTTCTCTTGTAGCATTTTCTGTGGTGTTTTATCAACAACTTAGTCATATAGAGGGACCTGCTCCCTGCCTGAAAAACTGACGGTCTGGCAAGAGGTGAGCTATCAGGTGGGCAATATGGGCTGTGTACGGTACTGCAGAAGACGGAAGAGTGCAGTTTGTTTGGGAACCAGTTTGTCTACTCGCGTATTTGATGTTCGTTGTGGTAGCCCCTGAGCGTACACAGACGTGTTTGAGGTTAAAACCAGGGAAGGGTGGTGGAAATGGGGAGCGGGAGGGGACTGGGTAGCCGAGCAGCCTGTCTAGGCAAGAGTAAATGCTCAACAGCAATGGAGAGATATTAGAGAAAGAGGAGGATAAGGTTGAAAAATAGGCTTTGAGGTCAAGTTTGGGAGAGGTACTGCCAGGCTTTGTGGCCAGTTTATGCAGCGTGGAGCAGGTGGAAGCCAGGCTGAAGGTAAGAGCGTGGATGTGGACAGACTGCTTGGCGTGTTCGGAGGTGCAGGGGAGGAGCGAGAAAGAATGGCAGTTGCAGAAAACTATCTCCTGAAATAGGTTGCCTCTGAGAGTGTGTTTTGTTCCTGGGATTACAGGAAAGGTATAATTTTTGATGACTAGTCTATCTATAATTAGGCTCCTAAGCTGCTGCCAAGGGGAGCATGATTTTTTCAAAGGAACATATGCCAAAATGTGTTGAATTAGTTAGAAACAAATGGGCTTTGTTTACATTGTTGAGGGAACTTCCTAATTATGTTAGGTTCAAGTGCTGGGAATGTCAGCAAGCAATGAAAATAAACAGGTGATTTAAGAAAACTGTTAGATATCTTTCCCAGAGTGAAAGGTTTGATACCATATCCCCAAGAATATTACGACTGAAAGGGGTCAAGTATGGTTAGCACCTGAAGGCTAATCATAGAATAACACATGTATTTCATTTATTATGTAGAGTAAATGCAGTCATGCCACCTTGTCTGTAACCTTCAACTCAGCTACTTAAAAGAAAAGCTTTTCTTTTTACCCTTTTAAAGATGTAATATAAAATGTCATATGAATGTGAACAGAATGAGTACTTATATTTTTTTCGGTAGGAATTCAGTTTTGATCAAGTCTGAGGTTCTGTTCTCACTGCTTCTCTCATCGAGAGTCTCAATGACTCTCGATGTCAAAAGTTTCTACAGAAAAGAACATTCACACTAGAAATGGGAAGTCCTTCGGGTAGGTTTTGCACATCCATGAGTATCTCCTACGGCACCTCTGTTTTGCTGCTTCCAACATAAAACAAATGATGTGCCTCATAACTTGATAGCCTGTAAGGTGGGATGGAATTGTAGGGTCCCAGACCAGAGATCCACTTGCACATCCAGATCTACTGATGTTATCCCCCACCGATGTCCATGTAGACTCTGCTGATGGTTTCCACGTGTTTCCCAGCCAGAATTTTCCAACATGTCATTATTGCCAGAAATGTTAAGTTAAATGCAAAGTCAAATACTTTTGTCCTGTCCCCCATGGACAGAGACGTAGAACAAATTCTTTTCCTTTGAAGTGACTTTTGTGTGTTTGAAGTGTTACCGCATCCTTCCCCTTTTGTCTTACCTCCAGAATTTTCTGCTTTTCTCCGCAGTTTTGTCAGCCTCTCGTCATTGGCTGTCTTTTCTAGCCCAACAATAATTGTTACCGCTTTTCTTATTTTTCCTGAAATTGTCTCCAACAGTTAACTTAGTTTTCACTTCATATCCAAAATGACTAAAAATTGTGAAACAATAAGGGGTTCCCATGCAATAACTGCCATGTTCCTGTGTTAGCCTATTGTCTGTTATCTCTTGTTTTTAAAACACACACAGAGTCCACAAATATCACAATGAGACATTGTATTTCATATTGTATTCGTTGCTTTGGTGTATCTTGAAATTCTGATTAGAAATGTTACAGGTCAATAGGCTCTGAAGAAGAGAGTTTATTCTTTTGCTTAGTCCTCCATGCAGTCTTCAGCTTAGCTGCAATATTAGCTTCCAAGAAGTAATGTATTGTCCTTAATTTCAACTGTGAACAATCACATCTGCTTTCATGAATTGAACTGGGTTATGAAGCAGCATGGAACACTTGGTGTCGATGTTTCAACAATATGTTGATTTAGTTTTTGCCCGAGTTCACTCTTACTTTCTTTTGTATCTGTCTGGTTTAATTTCTCAGGATCAGTACGGAATAATTTTGAAACTCGCTCAATAACCAGAAATTTTCAATGGGACTGATGTTCCTCTCAAAGCACATCAAAGTAACTGCAGACCCTGTGTATGTGGGTGCTGTGAGAGGAGGAGAGTTCTGGGAAATACCAAGGCTAGTTTCCTACCTGAATTTTGTGCGTGGCAATACAGATGAATGAAGGGGGGGTGGGGGGGTGGGAAGTATAGTTCTCATCCATCATGAAAGGAATAAAATTTACCCTGCTTGGATGAGTTGCTGAGTTTTCCTCTCCATCACCCATCTCACAAGTGGTAGACCGCTGTTGTTGCCGTAAGGAAGGCAGGGCTGGTAGATGATCAGCGAGAGCTGTGACCCTATGAGTTTCAGAAATTTGTTAAAGGTCAAGTGAGAAGAGTTTTGGATCTCAGACAATGCAATACACTCTGTGAAGGGAACATGTAGTTTTTGTAAACACCTCTTTCTCTGGCTCTGCTCGTTAATCTTGACCTAGTGGCATTTCTCTCATCGTAGATCTTTTCTCCTGTTAAAGACAAAGACTTTTTTGGTGATTATGAGGGCACGGTTGCAAACAACAGCTTGTTACATGCTGAACAAGAGAAGTGTTGTAACTGAAGTGTTATCTTTTAGAGCCGAGTATCTTCAGAAAAGGGGCGACACACGTGACCCCTGAAGCACATCTAAAAGAATTAGTAGCTTTTAGAAGAAAAAGGTATTTTGTTTTTAAAGTAATCTTCTAAAGGAAAAAAGCCTAAAAATAACTTGCTGTGGAAAATGTGCTGTATATGTTTATTTTTCAGAAAAGAATGAGGCTTTACTGTTTGTACATTGGGTCCCAAGACCCTACAAAAGTAGCTCCATATTTTAAAACTTTGTTTGCCAAACCAGTCAGTATTGAATTTTGATGTTTGGTCTTTGCTATACTTGCAATGGTCTCTTCTTGAATTATTCTGATTAATTGCTGCTTTTTTTTTTTTAATTTTAATGTTACCTTACTGACATATTCTTTAAAAACACTTGTGGTCCCTGAGGTCTTTCCTCCATTAGAAGCAGTATGTCACTTTTATGGATTCCAGAGGAACAGCTTATACCCTGTCATTGCAAAAGGTGGATGTCTGGGATACTAAAGATTAGCTATCTGACAGCAGATTTCCTTCTCTTATAGGTGAATGCCACTGGGTAGTATTTATTTCCTAGAGGAGAAACAGTCTAAACAAAACCCCCATATTAATCCTTCCTGGTAAAAGAGCTGGATTTTTTTAAAATCTAAACATAAATACTAAATAACTCCAAATCTCAGTCTCTCCCCTTTTTAAAGCAGAGGTGCTAAAACCTGTTGGAGTACTTGGAGTTTTCCTTCAAGTGTTGCATCAGTGCAAAGATCTTATCCGTCATAGTAAGGAATAGGTCAGAATAATCCAGAGACAAGAAGAGATATTGCTGAAATAATCTGCTTACTTTAGGGAATTAGTAGGAACAAAAACTGTATCTCCTGAAATTTTCTGCTTTATCATGACTCGCTTCATTTTTTGATTAATAAAAATTAATGTGGCATTTTAAATGTCACCTTACTGTAACTTGTAAGCCTTCTCTACCAGTCAGTCTAGCAAGGAAAGGTAAAGCTTCCCCTAAATTTGAGTTTTACACATTCTATCATGTGTATGGTGGTTTCTCCTCATTTGTGCGAGGCTGGGGCTTGAACTCTGCAATTATTTGATGAATAATGCACAGACCATAAGCCAAATCTCGGTTAAAAGTCACAAACTTAAGACCAATGGAAATATATACTCTAGCTCCCTGGTGGTTTTTTTCCCCTCAACTAACTTACACAAATGTGCGTTGTCTACTAAATGGAAAAGACAGTGGTGCTGTTCCTACTACTCAGCGCTTTCATAAATTGAGATGAGTCCTTGCACTTTATTGCTTTGATGAGAAAAGAATGAAAAGACCTCTTTTAACTGGGCTCATAAACACTGCATCCAATGTTTGGCAAAAGCTGCTGTACTGCTTTTTTTATTACATTTCTTTCTTTTTGGTAATTAATTTTCCACGGGGTCCTGTTGCATTTTGCGTTTCACAGTGTAATATTTCATAACTTGACTGTGGTATTCTGTAATATTTTAAGTGACTTTCCCATTGGTTTAGCAATTGTTACTGAAATGCGGTGCTAAAAAAACTAGTATCTTGTCTTGTTTCAGCCACTCTTTAGCTCTTGTAAGAGTTTGTTTTTGATCTTGGAGACAAGCATATTAATATCTATTTCACTTTCTACCAATATCTGTCTTAATTTTCAGGGCATTTTTCCTTCCTGCATGAAATTAGTAGCCTTTCTGAAGAGTCGAATTAAATTTAGATGCAAAATGTTTTTCCCTCTGTGTTTTTCTTTTTGAGAGCCAGGTGGGAAATCAAAATCTCATCTCCTGAGATCTCACTCCTGCAAAAAAAAGAGCCCATATCTCTTTAGAAGTCCATAATTTCACCATTGTTTGCATTGAACGAAATAGGTCTGGTACTGGAAAAATTGATTCTTGTTTCACATTTTCTGACCCTTTGAAACCAAATGTCAGTGTGAGATACCAGTTAGAAGCACTTAAGATAAAAAGACGGGGGTCTGAGTCTCCTATCTGTGATAAATGCAACAACATAGAACTTACCAGTATTTTGGAATAGGATTTTTAGTGTAATCATAAGAGAATTGTGACTGTCGGATTTGAGACTTCACTTTTAGAAGGATTTTTTGTTTTTAAAGTTCTTAAGAATTACACATATTTGAAGGAAAGTCTAAACGTTGTCAAGTCTTGCAAACTTTTCTAAGCAGATGCATGGATTTGCTTATGCAGCGAAAGGAGAAATAAAAGTCCTGGAACTAAAGGTCTTAGAAATAATCCAGAAAGATGCATTTTTTGCTTTTTAGGTACTAATTTTTTTCAACCATCAGTTTCACGTCTACTATATGATGAAATGAAGACCATCGTGATAGATTAAATGGATTCGTTCAAATAAATCAGTTTGTCTAGACAAACTATGTAATTTTGAGATGTCTCACTTTTGAAGGATGGCAATCAGTGATTTAGGTACAAATCATAAATAAGAATGGCAAACTGAATTTTATTTCCTTAGACTGCGATTGAATGCCCAAGGAACAGTATCCAGGCTTGGAGACTTCAGCTCCGTTTGGATGGAGGGCTTGCTCTTGTTCCAGTTGCATGCTGTGAAAACTTTCCTTGTTCTTGAATTAGTCTGAGATATCATACACCCTCTGCTTGCCCAGGAAATGTTTAGGGAAAGAGAAATAAAGAAGGACATTTTTCCATGTTGCAGTGTCACTATTTGCTGTGTGAGAAAGGACTTCCTTGGGTTTGAAAGCTGAGTGCCTCCACAAAAGCTTTGCAAGAGAAAGGCTTAAATTAGTACCATATAATCCTCTACCTGCACCTAGGGATATGTAGTATTTAAGCAGGCTGCAACGTAAAACCAGCTTTTCTTCATACAGATTCGGTTACAAATAAGTAAGTAAAATGCTTTTATTTACCCTCTACTGAGGGACCAGCAGTGCAATATCCTGCATTAATTTTACATGAGATATGAATTTAAGGTGCATGTGCAATTTCCTTCTAACTCCTTGTGTAAATAAATAGCATTTTTAAATGCTAATATGAGAGATGCATCTGGGTAATCCATTGCTTTCTGTTATTTTGTCTCAAATTTTATGGGTATGAGATAAAATTGAATGAATCTTTGTTAAAAGATGACCTTTTGAACATGTTCCCTGCTGAGTGTTTTAATTATTTGAGCAGGTATTCACAGTTTGAGACCCATGAAAGATTGATTTGCTTTGAGTGTATCAAAGAGAGTGGGTCAAATTAATCCCTGGTGTAACCTCACTGAAGTCTGTGCCATTTCTGAAAAAGAAGCAGTGAAAATATCCTTATAGGAATACCTGTTTTGCCCAGGGAACTCTTCTACAAAATGTCTCATACTCGTATTTTAGTAGTGCAAACTTTGTTAGCTATATGAAGATGGGTGTGGGGGTTTTTTTGTGTTTTTTTTTTTTTTTTTGTAAGACACCATCTAAGAAATATGTTCCTTTATCAAAGAGCAGGGAGATGGTAGACCACCCTTGGTGCTAAGCCACCCAGGAAATTTAGGTGTAGGTTGCCCCCACAGCCATTTTATCCCTCCGGATGGTGTAAAGCAGGATGCTGGGCTCAGGTCCTTGCTCACACAAAAGATGTCAGGGCAGCTTTGGCTGCTGCCCCGTGCATGTGCCGATGCCCCGCTGATCATTTCCCACAAATCTGGGCAATGCTATAGTTCCTAATGCATAAACAGACAAACTTGATTTAGTCTTTGGAGACTAAATTATGGAGCAGGGTTTCCAGGAAGCCAGTTTTTAGCTAAACAGGGGATAACTGGATTTAATAGGAGAACTGTAAAAGGCCTAAGTGGACCAAAGACATGGGAACAATAGGTTGTGTTGAAAGACAGCGAGTCTCGGGCTGGAGGGTAACTGTCAGTGGAGTTCCTCCGTGGCTGGTTTTGGACCAATGTTATTTAATATTTGCATTAATGACTTTGGCACAAAAGTCAAAATGTGCTAATGAAATTTGCTGATGATATAAAACTGGGCAACAGTGTCGACACTGAAGAGGATTGGATTAATTAGGCAGAATTAGATGACCTCGAAGACTAGAATAATAGAATTAGGATAAAATTAAGCAGTGCAAGTTCAGGGTCGTGTCCTGAAGACTAATGAGATGAGTATCACTCAGCAACAACAGGAAGAGAAAGACCTTTGGGGCATTTAGTTGATCACAGGCTGCTTTTGACCTGTTAATGTGATGCAGCGTGTTGTGAAAGGTGCTGTCGAGTTCTCAGCTGAAATCTGTCTGGGGTTGTGGTTACCTGTGCTCGGGGAAAACCCAGCTGGGGCTGGAACAGATGTCTGGAAAGGCTGATTGGGGACGGGAGAGCCAGTCCCGTCGGAGGCTGGGGCAGGTCTGCTTGTTAAGCTGAGCAAAATGAAGACTGAGAGGGAATATGATTGCTCTGTATAAGTACATTGGGGATAAAGAAAAGAAGGGGTGAAACTGTTTAGAGGACACTTTTGTCAGCTGGACGAGGGGATATAAACTAGATTTGAATAAATTTAGGCTGGAAATTAATGAAAGGTTTCTAGCTGCAGGAGGACTGGGAATATTGGGCAAGAAACATAACTAGTTTTATGAGGGACAGGGCTGGTACATGGTAAAGGTTACAACTGTCAGGAGGGAGAGGGCTGGTGTTGATGTCTCAGGAGCCCTTCCAGCTCTCTCCTCCTAATAGCATAGAGTTCAGAGCTTCCTGGCACCCAGCTGCGTTTCATGTACCCCTCAAAAGTAATTTACAGACATGTCTAGACAACCATCGCAGCGTTTGAATAACTTGCTGGTATCCATAGAGGTCTTAACACCGGTACACGGAGGGAGCATGGCTAAATTTTTAAGCTTGTCACTTACACATTCAGAGCCGTGTCTGCCTCTTGCAGAGATCAAGTACTTTCACATGGAACAACCTTTGGAGGGGCTGAATCTTGAATTAATGCTTAGTTGGCATCGGCGGTGCAGATATATTTCTCCATAATTTTTTCAGCAGATGATTTCCTGCAAACTTTTCATTTTATAGGGCACACAGAAAAGGGAGTTGGAAGAGGTAAGGTTCATCTTGAGTGCAATGTCTATTTTAGTGAGGAAGCCTATATATCTTGTGGCTATACCTCAAAAAAAAAAAGACAACCACCAGATGTTTTCCAAAACACCATTGGGCTAGTCAGTCACACTGCGGGATTATGACACATTACAGAGAAGTCCATTGCTTGGACGCATCTGAAGAGAAGTGCTTCCCTGTTTTCCCTTGACAAGTGTGGCTGTTCACGTATGGAAGTAAATGTGAAAGGCAACTTGCTGTGCCTATACATGTGTTTAGTGACTGTGCTCCTGATACTCCAGGGGCTCTCAGACTTAATCTAACATGCTTGGATAGCCAAGCACCCCAAATTAAAATAGCAAGAGACAAATCCAATTAGGAATTTGTTACCGGCTTGCCAGTTCCATATATTCTGGAGCTGAAATCTGCTTTCTCTGAGTCTTGTCGGTACTCATCTGCCTCAGCAACAGCAAGCTACAGAAGCAGAGGACTTGAAAGCTTTTTGGAAACTTTCTGGCCTTTGAATTGTCCTTTAGGAAACAATATAAATAGAGTGGGACAGGCAGCAGAGGTATCCATCCTGCTGCAACAACACATGCACAGTAGATCTTTGGAAGGCTTGGTATATTTATCAGGTCTTTACAACAATCCCTACACTGATTTAGGGAAAGAGAATTAAGGATTTGCAGATGTTGAGACGGGGTAGTTCAGTCTGGAGAGGAGGAGGCTGAGGGGAGACCTCATCGCTCTCTACAACTGCCTGAAAGGGGGTTGTGGGGAGGTGGGTGTTGGTCTCTTCTCCCAAGTGACAAGTGACAGGACAAGAGGGAATGGCCTCAAGTTGTGCCAGGGGAGGTTCAGGCTGGATATTAGGAAAAATGTCTTTCCTGAGAGAGTGGTGAAGCACTGGCAGAGGCTGCCCAGGGAGGTGGTGGAGTCACCATCACTGGAGGTATTCAAGGAGCGTGTGGATGTGGCATTGTGGGATGTGGCTTGATGGGCATGGTGCTGTGTAGTGTGGGTGGGTTGTTTTGGTGTGGGTTGTGGTGTATTTTGTGGTTTGTGGGTGGTTTTGGTTTCGTTTTTTTTTTTTTTATGGTTGGACTTGATGATCTTACAGGTCTTTTCCAACCTTAGTGATTCTGTGATTCTGTCCTTGATGAGAGAAATGCTGAGAATGGAGAAATGGGATTTTTATTTTTTTTGTGTGTGTATGGTTACATAGAGTCTGTCTCCGCTTCGGGGGCTGCTGGAGCCCAATCGCTAGGAACTACCCAGGTATTGACTGAGGGGGTGCAACAGGATTTTTTTGTTTTCTGAAATAGGCTTGGGGTTGAAGCCCCTTAGTAATTTATGTATCATGAAGGGGAGAAAGCCACAGTCCAGGCCTATTTTTCCTTGTACAGATTTTGATGGAGAACATTTTTGGTTTTGGTCATGTTCTTTACAGGTCACTAAAATACCCTGGTGAATTAGAGAACATGCGAAATATACTATATGTAACACTTATCTTCAGGTCCTGCTTTAAACTTGATTTTTGTTTTTAGAACATGGAGTTTTTGAATATCTTTTTCAGTAATGCATTCTTTCCATCTGTAGAAGGCCAACCAGAAGTGCCTATTACTTTGAAATTTGGCAGCTGATTATAGCTATCTCTTTTTATTTCCCACCGTTCTGTAAGTGTTTTTTAGGAAGGCAGTCCCATGTGGGTTTCTGAGGGTACAGAGCTGCAGGGCTCAGTGAGGTGATTAGCTTCTAGTTCCGTGCACAGGTGCTGTACAGCATCCTTCAGTGGGTACTTTGCGCAGCAGCGCCGGATGTTAATGCTTTTATTTCTGTTGCCTGACTTCCACGGTCTCCTCAGATCTGCCTGTGTGGGACAAATGGGATTCTTTGAAAGAAAGAATGAGAAATCCTTTTTTTTGTGTCTCCTGATTTCTTTGCTGTTTTGGAGTTCACGCTGCTACCAGGACATCTTGAGAGCTTCTCTTGCTGGTTTTTTTTTGTATCCCAGCCGTGGCTGCTGTGTCTTTCGCTTCCAGCTCTCTCATCCCTCTTGTGCCTATCTGAAAGTGGTGGATCACCAGTTTGACATGTGATGCGGTTTCAAAGACAAAGGGTGATAGGGTAAAGGGATCCTATGGGTTCATGCTGTCACCTGGTGGCAGGGGCACTGGAGCTGAGGTGCTGGATGGTGTGAGTACCAGTGTGTTACTGTCCAAGGCAGGGCTCATACTTGTTATGCATTTGGAATAAAATAGGGCTGGGGGTCAACTGGGGTGGCCCCATATCCCTCGCCATAGCAGCTTCCCTGGCGCATGGTGCGGGGTCGATGGGAGACCCGGGACCCGTGTCCGGATCCACCTCTCGCTGCCGCAGAGCTGCCTGCCTGACCGGCTGGGGGCTGTTTGTTCGTTCAGGTTTTGTTGTTTAATGAATGCACTTTCAGGAACGAATTTGATTGCTTTCAGAGAAAAAGCATAGCCTTTGCAATTTTTCATTTGAGCTAAACCGACGAGGAAAAGTTTATAAAGAACCCCCGCAAGGGTTCGCCACTGCTGTGTTCCTCTACGGCGCTGGGCATTAAACAGGTTCACTTTTAGCATTTGGGCTCCAAGTCATGATTTGTTTGCATCCGAAAATGATTTTTGACTGCTGTGTCTGTGTCAGGAGCACATATAAACCTTTTGTAACGAGGCAAACACAGAGTTCATTGTCTCTTGGAAGCCATTTCCCGAGTATAACCTGGGAGTGTTTGACTTTCCCAAATGCAACCGGTTATAGCCCTGTTTTGCTAAAGTGTGTTAAAATTATTAGTTTATTATTTTAGTGTAACTATATTCTAAGACCAACTCTTTCCAGAATTACTTTTGGTTCTGTTCTTACAAGTAGGTATTATTTGCTTTATGTAATTGTAGATCTTCAGTTGCCTTGGCAACGTAACGCAGTTTTAAATTTAGAAACTAATTTGTTTTCTGTCACTTTGCTCTTTACTGTTAAGGAGACAAGCTGTTTGCTATTAAATAAAACTTAAAAAGAAGGAGAGATAGAATGTGTATAAAAATATAATGTATAAAATATCATGTAGCATTCACTTGTAGACGAAGGAGAAAGCACTGGCAAGGGCAGGAGGCAAAGTCCTCTGTTCCTTAAGAATTAAGTGGAAGCTTCTTTATGGTGCCGAGGGGGATCTGAATGCACGTGTCCCTGCCCTGCTCCAGGGAGAGGCACTGGTACACCCTTCAGCTGCCACTTTCCCGGGTTGAGATAGAGGGGAGTACATAGGTTAACCTCGGGGAAACATTTCATGGGATAAATGTGCATAGTTTGAAGTGAAACCTTTGCTCTGCTATGTTTAAAAGAGGATGGGATGCAAACCAGTCGTGGTCCAGGAGCCGTGCAGACGTGTCAGCGTGGCTCTGTGCCTGAGTATTGTCTGCTCTTCGTAGGCTAGATGACTAGGAATGTTTTTGTATACATATACATATACGTGTGTGTGTGTATGTATAGAAATATATACAATGGGTCTGCTGCAATGAACTAGGAGGAGTGGAGTTCCAGATTCCTGAGTTTATAATCCCATTTCTGCCATTGACTTTGTTCTCTACAGCAGGGAAGGTCACTTGGCCTTTCTAATTTTTGGCTAAAATACCGACAGTCTACAAGGTACTGAATTAAGCACGTGGAAAATCCAGAAGTGAGCTTTTGCACCCAGAGGAAGTCCCCTTTTGCCCTCTTTCCTACAACTGAGAGACTAATCTGTTTGCCTGCTTGGCAGATGTTTGTCAAACCTGTTCTTAAACACCTCTCCTGATGGAGATCCCTAAATAATCTGTTCCACTGATTAGCTCTCCTCAGTAGTGGAAAAAAAAATCACAATATCCTAGTTAAATCTCCTCTGCTTCTGTTTAAGCCCATTACTCTTGTACTGTTCCCAATGGATATGAAGCAAAGTGTCCTTCCTCCTTTATTGCAGGAACCTTTTACGTGTTTAAAGGCTGCTATCGGGCCTCTACCTGAGGATGTGTGGGATGCAGGACATGCCAGAATTGGCTGTATGTGAAAAGCAGAGGAACAAACCACTTTGACACTAGCAATGCCACCAGCCGTATATCCAAAAGAGCAGTAACGCTGGGTTCAGCTGAGGCTATGCGTGATATCATCCAGAGTGTTTAATGTGCAGCATTCGGGCTGCTGAATGGGATGAAGTTAGGCAGTCTGTGAGAGGTGGGATCACTTAGTCATTTTGCTGATGGAAAAGTTCTTGAGTAGTGAAAATTAAATGGGTACCCCAGACTGAAGGTGAATGCATTTAATGGTTCTCAGCCCAAAATGTCAATGCTGATAAGAGATGCGGGTCTCTGAGGTTTTTTTTTTTTCCATGTGATGTGATTTAGGAAGCCATGATTAACCTCTGTAACATCTTACTTTTTACTGTTTTCCACTTAAAGCCAGGAAGTTTGGCCCTATTTCAGAAATAACTTAAATGTGTGCTTGACCTTGGAGGGACTTAAATGCCTTCTTGAACATAAATACATATGCAAGTGTGTCGCTGCCCTAATTTTGTGTTGTGTAGGTTAGAAAAAATGGAGATAGGGCGATTATTTTGTTGGATGACTGTTAGTTTAGACTACTGGCTTAAAATTAAAAAAAAAAAAGGAAAAGAAAAATTGCAAAAGCAAGCACTCAAAAAATGCTGGTCAGTGTTACAATGCAACATCTCGGAGAGACTGTTAAGAGGGTAATTAATTCCATATGGGTTTTTTTAGTATTTCTGTGTTAGGCTGCTATACTTTGTGGCAGTACGTTTTATAATATATGTTGAAGCAGGCAAGACTGCAAAATTAGGTGGGACTGAGGCATATGTCACCTCGCAGCAAAAAACTTAAGCCAGTGCTCAACGCTCCAGTGATGTTAGCAGAGGATTCCTCAGGAAAAACCCACGGCAGTCATCTCCTCTCAGTGCGCAGTTAGGCATACATTTTCACTGCTTCCTTAAGTGCAGGAATCTTGGCCATACAACAAGAGGTCTCCAATGTGTACAACTGGCTTTTGTCTAACTGGTTGTGTGTGTGCCATTCCTTAACTGGCCTGTGACGTCAAGAAAACGCAGAGTAGATACGCAAAGAAACATTTTGGATGCACATCTGCTTTCATGACAACGTTATAAGGCTTTTGCTGCCTAGAAAAAAAAAAAATAAAAAAAATAAATTAGGAACCTGACATTATTACCAGTAAGTGGGTCAGTCTACAAAAGGATAGTAAAGGAAAGAAAAGGTAGAATAAAAACTCCTGCTGGCAGAGATGAATTGCTGGGCTGAGAGTTGCTGATGATCGGCATTGCTATGCAGCCACGTTTTTAATGGCCCTTTATTCAGCCACTTAAAATAGATCATTTGTGACAATTTAGGACACTACTAAACATGCATTGTCACTCTGATGTGCCAAATATGTCAGAGAAATAAAATAATAATTTTCTAAAGTCCTTCTGGGAATGCTCTGTGGCAAAGCAAGCTCATTTTTAAGGAATGTGAGAGTTTCCTTTATCTTAACGCTTTGTCCGCTGTGGGTTTTGTTGGAGATTTAATTCTCGGACTATTTCTGTAGCTTTGGATTAAAATGTGATGTTCCCTTGGAGAAAAAGGTGGTATTTTATATTACATAATATGATGGGTTCAGTACTTTTTTAAACAACATATAAATCAGCCTGGTATCTTTACAGCAAAAGGGAGAATATAAAATATTGATGTTACTGCTGTAAAAGTAGGTCTTTCAGATTAATTTTTTTTAATAAAGGAGAAAGCCAGGGATGTTTAAATGACTAGAAGAGTAGGCTGGTGAATTTAGCCAAGTAGTTGCAGTTTTGTGTTGTAGGAGATGTTTTTGCCCTGCTTACACTGATGGCCTCAGCTAGGGCTGGTGAAAACCGACAGTCGGTAGTCAAACCTTTCTCCTTAGACATGAGACCAAGCCCCAGTGCTGTCTCCGGTTCTGCGGGATGTGTCAGTACCTGGACGTGTTTCACCCTGTAGGCTTTAGAGCCTTTGTAACAGTGTCTGGAACCGTGACTTGATATCCTACAGTGCTTGAGCACTGTTTGTGATAGGCGTCTCAGCTAAACTTCATGCAATCTTTAGATCTGTTAAGTATTTAAAAATAATATATGCCTTGTAAAGGCCTTCTTTTCCACACAGTAAGTTTGATTTGTGCATTTTTTGGGGTGTTTCTACTTTTAGGAACTGCTAAACTGATGATGTAAGAACCATTTTTAAGTTTTTGTATTCTTGGAGATAAACTCACGTGGATAAAACTGATTCTGTAGACCTAGATGCATCAGTTTCCAGTACGTATAAAGCATTGTATGATGTTAGATGCTCAGCTTGCTTTAGCATTTTAACAAAAGCAGTAGAGCAAGGATTGGCTACGTAATGCCATATGTTGTTGTTTGATTACGATCTATGGTCCTAATCAATACATTAAGCAATGTCAAATTTATCCTTCAGGCTTTTATTTCTATAGAAACAAGTAGCAATCAGTGTAGAGGAAAGAATCTGGGAGGTTTCAGTTCTGTAAGTCTGAATTAAACTCGGATTAATGTTTCTCTCTGCAAAGCTACTTTTATGTAATAAAAATCAGATCTGAAGCAGACTGAGCACTACATGTTTGTGCGTCTAGGTGTGCAGCAGACATAAATCCTCCAGTTTTCTGCCTCCCTCCATTTTAATGAATGGGCTGGTCTATTACTGCCCTTGGCTTAAGGGCAAAGAGATGAAGTTATGGAGTCTCATCGCAAAAAGCGTAAGTCTTAAGTACTGCTTTTGGCTTTGGAAGTGTCCTGCCAAGGTTTTTTGTCACTGACTTTACAGAGGATACATACCAGGCAAGCTCAGCCTCTGGGTGCCTGCTTTTCTCATGGTCTCTCCTTCTGCATAGCTACTGTCGACAGTCATATTCAGCCTTTGTGAAATGGACTTATGTGGGGTTATTTAGGAGTATGGTGAGCTAAAAATTTGACCAGATGTCATAACATGTAAGCTAAAAATAATATAAAGTGAATTTAATTTATAAAAATACTCTAATTTTCACTAACATTCTGGGAAGAATAAACAGGATTACCCTCCAAAAAAATTTATGTGCCCAGAACAGATAAAGTTATGTTTAAATAGTTTTTAAACTCTGATTAAAGATTCAGTACAACTGAAATGCACACTTACATAACTTTTACATTGTACTCAAATAAAAAAAAAATAAAAAATTGAGCTTGCACATAATCTTAAACAGGAAAGAGGTGGGTGTCAGTTTTGTAATCTCAGTGTCTGGCTTTGAAAGACAAATCTGAAAAGCATGCAGCACTTCTGCTTGTATTTAGAATAAAACTTGTTGAATTTTGTTCAGCCAGAGAAAATAAGCCAATTATAAGTAAGTCCTTTATTTTTAGTTCAAGTAGAATAATAAGATGTACCAACGAGCATAGCATTTGGGCGTCTTCAAATAATCTTTATCTTTTTTTTTTTTCACCCAAGCAAACACTGCAGAGCATTTATGAATAACTGACTACTACTTATCTTAGCTCAAGTTAAAGCTTAAAGTCGATGGAGCTACATTGATGTAGGTGCTTGAGGAGCTTGCCTCCCTGTAGATTGTAAGAGAGCTATACCCAAATCCTTTTGTAGTGTGTGGGGGAGGAAAAAAGTAAAAAAAACCCATAGCTTTCTTCTCTGTTCACTTTCACTTCACTGTCAGTATTCCTGGGTTAAACTACAACCAAAAAGTAAGAAGTATTGAGTTGCTGTTCCTAGACCTGTATGGGGATGGAGACAGCTGGCTTGTGTAGCAGTAGAAATATTAAAACCAAACACAAACCTGGTAAAACATGCAACGTACACGTATTGTAATGCAAAATCTCTCCTAGAGATGGAAATTATGGCTGGTCTGGACAAAAACAACTCAAGTTCTTAAGCAGTTATTCAAAGTATACTGGGAGTCTGGGAGCGGTGGTTACCAAAAAACCCATCTAAAAAGCTGCATGTGGGATGATCTGCTCAGGGAGTGATGGATGCAACAGCCTCTCCTGTGAGTTGGGAGCATCTGCAGAGCTGCAGCTCCTCGCGCACGGATCGCTCCTCTTCACCTGGTCATCCCTCTCTGTTACCTGGCCCATGCTTTGCCCAGGGGATGCTCGGCTCTCCCCATCCTTGCTTTTAGCGTGCACTGTGCTGCTTGCACCCCTTTCTGCTGGAGCCTTCACAACTGAGTGCTTGAACTGGGCTTTCGGGCAGAGCTCTACTTTAAAATCTTTTGGTTTTCCCCTTTGGGTAATGAGAAGAGCACACAAAAACTTAGAATTTCATTGGCTTCACTGTTCTAGTTTGCTGTGACACCGATTTAATAATATGTGTTACGCAAGCGTAGCAATACCAGTAAAGAGCATGCAAAAGCAGTATAAAGGAGATCCAGTTACAGTCAGGATATATTTTGTGTAAGCAATTCCCATGTTGAAAGGTAGCATAATGATGCCTGCCTAAAAACCTGAAGTATCTGGGAACACAAATCATAAATTTAATATATTTGCTTAATAAAATGTTCCCTATTTCTTTTGTACTCTTTCACATCTAATTATGCCATCTGTGTAGCTGTTGTGAATGCAAAAGGCTGCGTCAACTGAATGATACTTCGGCAGAGCTGCTTCTATTTGTCCAACTTATGAAATACAGGCAGACTTAACATTCTGCTTTTTAATTTGCTTGATAAGTGTGCCGGTACTTCTCATTGCATGGTGTAGAAACGAAGTCTTGTTGAATGACTGTATACCTATGCGATGAGACTGAAAAGTATGCATTTCCCAATATTTGACCTGCTGTGCGTAGAGGCGCTGGGACAACATCTACTTGTCGTAGCCTCATGCCATTGGCGTATATCTTTCTGGGTTAACCGTCGGACGTGCAGCTCCACAGTATTTTGTCAGCATTTTGTTACGAGAGCTTCGAGGAGGCAGATGTTTTCTGGAAGGAATCAGCAAAAGGCACTGACAACTTTATTGGATGCTGACGTGAACTTGGATCCATCTTTGGAATGGCTTTGGAAGAAGTGATGAAATGGCAACAACTCACATCCCTTAGAGTAAAATAAAATTCAATCAGTCTTTGCTAGATATTGGATGAACACTTTTAGCCAAACCTACCTAATGTTTCTCTTAATTTGGTCATTTCAAATGATCCATTTTTTTCTGTGAAGGGATTCCAGAGATGACAAGCCTGAAAAGAAAACATTGGAAGTACATTAAGAAATACAATTTGCACAGCTAATTTATGTATATACTTCATAAAATGATAGGATTTCTGCAGTGTTAGGTTTTAACTTTATGGCCACTCAGTTTTCTTATCAGCCTTATGCCAGCAGCTATACACATAATTCTCCTTCACTGCTTACTGGACCCAAGCCTACTCAATTTAGTTTAGCTGGCAATGGCCCTTCTCACTTTCTTAAAACACAGGGCTTTCCAATTTCCAAGAATGTTTATAGTATCATAATAATTTGAAACAGGTGTTCGAGCCTCTCTCCTCTGCTGCGCAACAGAAGGTTTATATATTTTTCATTATATATGGAGACAAACTATAGCACTTAGGATGACCATCTGTTAATGAATTTCTTCTCTTTGACTATAAGCAAAATGGATTATTTTTTAAATTTTTTTTTTTTTATTGCAAACACCGGTGAAGCTGATGGGATGGTCCCACTTCCCACACAGAGTTTTATGGTTAGTCATTTCCAGAGGATTAGCCTGCTTGATCACTTGATGAGACTTTCTTTCGTATTCAGATAATTCTGGTAAAAATAAGGCTGCGTGTGATAAAGTCAAAACTTCTTGGTGCTTAGTGTCCCTGTTTAAAACTGATGAAACCCTCCTATGATACAGGATCACTCCTGTGGGATGTGCCCCTGAATTTTTGCTGACAGTAAAAAATGGACGATCTCCGAAAGCGCTGTCGGTCTTGCTGGTGTCTTTGTGCTTTCTTAGGGACAGTCTCCAAATGCACTTTGAATATGCTGCGTGCTCCTCAGTGCTATCCGAGCTCATGATCCCACTGTCTGCATCTCATCCACTTCCCTGTAGAGAATAAAATTTTTGCTTTCTGTTTTTTTTTCTTCAGCAATTATTTCCATTTGTGCCCTGATAGTGCCCTCCTGGCAGCCTGCCACTCTTTCTTCTCTTCTTTTCTTTCCTTCTTTGTGTACCCTGACCCTGCTTGTCACCCCTTGTACCCCACTGTTTTTCCCCAAGCTCATTGCATATCCCCACTGGTGGCCTCTCTTCTGCCTTTTGGCTACCTCTTGTTTTGTCTGGCAGCTTCAGCCCCTTCTTCACGACTATTTTTAGGGCAATGCTGCAGGTCATGGATTCTACACTGAGCAAGATTTAAGATGCTCTGGGCTTTAGTTGTAAAACTGGAGTGGTAGTGGTATCTGCATGATGGGCTATCTCAAGAAAAAGAGTTTCTGATGGAAAATACAGGCAATGCTGCTGTGTTTTGAAGAGCAGTTCGAGCTTTGTGTGGTCTGTAATCTATACTGTGAAAATGAGTATTTTCCTTTTGCGTTAAGATCACTAAGGTAAACTGTGGGGAGAATAGTCACTGCAGTTCTCCATGAGATTATATAGATTCTAGGAATAACTTTTGCATAAAGAGGGCAGCAACTGCATTTAAACAGTGACCTGTAGGCAACTTTTAGCACCATACATAATCTCTGATATAGGAAGGGAAGACAAAGTTGAAGACGCACCCGTCCGAGGCGCATGGCTGCCATCCCCACCATGCGTGGTGGGGGCTTCCAGCTGTGCCTGAGAGCTTCGAGCTCCCTTAAATGCCTCTGCCAAAGTGCTGTGCCTCCCACCTTCGGCCCAGTGTGCCATTCACCGCCTGCTTTGGCTCTCTTTGGCACCTTGTAGAGGGTCTCAATTAAGTTTGCCTCTATTAAGGAGGGACTAGTGGAGAGATGTAGGGAGAGAAACCTAGTCAGGCTGCTTTGTGGCTGGGGGGCTGTGGGAAAGGGCAGGGTGAACGAGAGCTCCCAAAAAATGCCATCAGCCAGCAGATAGCTGGGCTTCTGTTAGGAGACTGAAAATCCAGTTGGGTCTAGGGTGGGTTTTGTAATGGTTTGCTCTTTCTTTGAACTTGCTTAATAATATAGTGTCATTAATGTGCTTCTAAGCATGTTAACACAGCTGCAAGCTATTGTGTTTTATGGATATAACAGATCTTGTATCCCTGCCCAAAGAAATCTTATGGGAAATTTTCCAAGAGCTCATTAATAGCAGACACTAAATATACATTCCCACTACAAGAACAAGTACTCTCGGGTCTGGTTAATTGTTATGTCAATTCATTTTATACAAGAACACTTCCAAACGAGGAGGCGGGTGA